>NW_027526203.1:246137725-246239117 GCF_048455015.1 Haemaphysalis longicornis | reverse complement strand
ACTAGGGTCCAAAGGTGTTCTGATTCGGCCATGACATCAACACAGAGGACATTATTGCACAGCGGGAAAGACGAGGATAGAAGGAAATACGCAAGGCCCGTGCCGACGATTTAGCGGCGGTTCATTGAGAAAAACCGCCTGAAATATATCAAGAGACGCCGATAATTTTCACAATATCTCCTTCTTCATTCCTTTACACCGATCTTTCTTTCTGCTCTTTTAGTAATGTGCGCTGGCAATCTTGGCGACATATGTATTGCTCATTCGTCCAACGTTTCACCCCAACAACAGTGAAACGTTTAGTTGATTATTCTGTTTTATTTGTGCTACGCGCGTGTACAGAGCAAAAGCTGTTCAGCGCGATTTCGGAGGCCGAGCGCCGAGCAACTCGTGGCGAGAAGAAGGCAGGGCCAATCCAGCAACCCCCCCCCCCCCCCCCCCCCCCCCCCCCCGTGCACGGCGGCGAACAGAATCGGTTGGTCATGGTTCAGGTTCGGACAAAAGGAGCGCCTCCCCTCGCGAATCGCAGGCGGAGGGGAGGGGACGCCGGTACGGGGGAACATCGCGCCCCGAAGGCCTGTGCCGGTATTTTCGTCCGCCACGGGGTGGGTGGCGTAGTCTGGTGGCAAACTCAGAACTAATTCCAACATGGCGGGGTGTGGGACCGCCACCTTAAGAGGGTTCAACGCTGTTCGACCACTCTCGACATGTCGTAGACACTGGTGTCACGGCCCGGGGGTTAAACAGAAGGTCCCCTTCACCCCGGGTAGTCCGATTGGCGCTGGTTACCACCCCCAAGCACAGGAAACAAAAATACCTAAACATAAATACCCCAGAAAGTGGAGGGGAAAATCGCCCCGCCGGTAGCGTAGTGGTTATCGCACCAGACCGGTATTCTAGAGGTCGTGGGTTCGGATCCCACCTGGCGGGCATTTTTTCTCCACTTTCTTTCTTTCCAAATAATGTATCTGTTTCAATGACCTACCCACATCGTCCCCTTTACTTTGCGAGGTTTTCTTGACTGCCAATCCTTATTTCTGTGTTATATATATATATATATATATATATATATATATATATATATATATATATATATATATATATATATATATATATATATATTATATATATATATATATATATATATATAGGTCATTGAAACAGATAAAGAATTTGGAAAGAAAGAAAGTGAAGAAAAAATGCCCGCCAGGTGGGATCCGAACCCACGACCTCTAGAGTACCGGTCTGGTGCGAGTACCACTACGCTACCGGCGGGGCGATTTTCCCCTTCACTTTCTGGGGTATTTATGCGTAGGTATTTTTGTTTCCTGTGCTTGGGGGGTGGTAGCCAGCGCCCCTCGGACTACTCGGGGTGAAGGGGCAAGGCCGAGTTGGTAAGGCATTCGAGATCTAATCGAAAGGCGTGGGTTCGGTCCCACTCTGGGCGCGTGTTTTTCTTTCTTTCTCGCGTAATAATTAGAAAAAAAAAAACTAATGTAACGTCACTAACAGCAAAAAATAGTCTAATCATTAACCTATGCTGCCTTCTTTGGCGTTGTAGACTGCCGGCATTTCTTCCTGTATATATATATATATATATATATATATATATTATATATATATATATATATATATATATATATATATATATATATCTATATATATATATATATAGATATATATATGTTGGAGGCGTTATTCCGACGAAGGCTGGTCCCTCGGCCGAAACGTTAAACCTTTTCTTTTTTCGACGTGTGTCCTTCTTTTTTTGCTATTATATATATATATATATATATAGATGTATAGATATATTGTCGTGCTTTGGCAGTCACGTGGCGGATTGTGATGTTTTGTTCAGTGTACCGCTGAGTAGGTACCGACGCGCAGTGGACCCATTTTTGTATTCATGCATGTTGCGTGCCGCGACCGCCCACTTCCTGTAAGAACCTGACAAGGGTTACAGTACTGATAAAAAATAAATAAGCACTTTCAACGCGGAGGGGGGGGGGAGAGGGAAGAAATCAGTTACGTCCTGCACATGTGTCTGGAATCAGGGCTGATACCAGAGTAATCCGCAATGTAAATTTGTGCACATAAAGTATGTCCACTTGGGAGTGTGCCGTTTTAACAGAGAAGCTGTCAGGCAATCCATGAGTTCCGGCGTCCGAAAATCCCCGACAAATAAAAAAATACCGAGCTCACGTGAGCGCCTACCGCGCGGCGACCACCGGACTGTTAAAAAATAAGAAAATGCCGAGCGCTAGTGAGCGCGTGCCTCGCGGCGACCGCCCAGCCTCCCCGGCACCCTTTATCAAGCCAAGCATTGGCCACAGTTGGGCAAAAAACTACAGCCTTCACCGTAATCCTGGCAACACTTCCAAAAAAAAAACCCGAAGAAAGCTCACACTTATAGCAACAAGAATGGAGTAAAGGTCGTTGCGGTAGCGAAGAAGAAGGAAATCCGCTGCAATCGTGGACTTAAACCATCATGATGGTTTTGAAGGTGGCGGACAGCTTCGCTACCTTCAAATCTTACGCGTTATTGTGAGCTTCCTTAATTTTTAGTGCTTGGATTTCGTTTCTCCGCGACATTGTAAACAAAGCCCTGGCTAGAAAGTGCCAGAAAGAAGTGGGCACGATCAAATCACGTCAACATTTTCGTCGACCCTTGTGGCCCTCAGCAGAGCCCCAGTTAACACGCTACGCAATATTGCCCGGATCATCCTCTTCTGAGCTGACGTGTTAACCGATATCAATAAACAGCTTGGTAAATTCCATACTCAACTTGTTTACTGCGTCATCTGTACCATTCTTTTTTTTAATTTTTCAGTGTCATATAATAAAAACTTGACTCCAGTTATCATTTAAATATAACTAAGAAGGTGTGACGGTATATTCAACCTAACTTCTCTACGTCAAAAGCTATGCACACTCGCCTATACATTTTTTATAAAAGCGATAGGAGGAGCAGACAATGTTTTAACTGTCGAAAACAAGCTCTTAATGAGAGTTTTCTGTATACTGACAATTCCCGAATCCCAAGTTTTCCTTGTGCGAAATTCCCCAGGACAAGCTGGCATTCCCTACTAGTTTACGTAGGAGGAATTGGCCTTTAAAGAATGGTCTTGTGACGAGTGGGACAATACCCATACGAGTCATATATTCGGAATTGTGTATTCATCACAGCAAATTTTAGGACTTTTCCAACTATTGGAACACGTTGCCGTGTCTAGTGCCACTGCTAGGGACGCTGAAAACTCTGATGTCCAAATTATGCACACTTTATATACAGTACAGGCATATATAGTGTGGAGCGCATGCCACGGAGACGTTTAAACAGAGACGACCAGACCACATAGCAAGGCCGGTTTATTCGGAACGCCGTGGGGTCTCTATTTACTGATGCCAGGGGCGCGTGAGCCCTCCGGCGGGTCAGCGCGCTCGTGGGCCTGCGTCACGCTGCTGCCGCTGGCACTGTGGCTTGCGCTACAGGGCTCCCCCCCCCAAGAGAGGAGCTGGTGCGACGCTCTGATGAACCCAACGTACATGATGGTCACGGTGGTGTGCAGCCACATGGGAAGACTCGTAGGGTTAATGTCGGCGGTGGTGACGTATGTCGGCTTCAGGAGCTCTAGGGCTATGTTGTCGTGAGAGCCATTGATGTCGATGACATATTTTGACAAGTGTCGTGCTACCACACGGAAAGGGCTAACGTAGTGTGGTTGCGAAGGGCGGCGCACGGGTCCATACCGCACAAACACATATGTTGCCTGTTCAAGGTTCGGAAGCACATAAGGTCCTCTGGGTTTTCGTTCACGTGTAGGCTGAGGTCGAAGGTCAGCGTGGTCAATCTCAGAGATTTCACGGAGTCCGCGGCGGAAGATGCTTGAGACGGTACCTCGAACAGGTCGGGTGGTAGTCGTAGCTGGGTTCCAAAAACAAGTTCAGCCGAAGATCACGTCCGGGCCACCAACTGTAGAGCGCATGCCACGGAGGCGTTTAAACAGAGACGACCAGACCACGTAGCAATGCCGGTTTATTCGGAAGGCCGTGGGGTCTCTATCTACTGATGCCAGGGGTGCGCGAGCCCTCCGGCGGGTGAGCGCGCCCGTGGGCCTGCTTCACGCTGCTGCCGCTGGCACTGTGGCTTGACGCTACAATAGCATATATACAAGACAACTGAGATAGCGCGCAGTGGTTCTTGGAAAGTGCTTGCCCGGGGTCTAACCGGCGCCCCGGTACTGTGCCCGCGACCTGTATCAAGTTGGACAGCAAAAACCATCTTGCTCTCAAAGGGCCAAACATCCTGCTTAGTCCTTCGAGAGCAAGAAGATCCACCCAATTCAACTGGGCTCAACCAAGAATCAAGTGAGCTGGGGCACTTTAACGTTTGTCTGAACTTTCTATGCGAGGTTGGCTGTGTGTGGCCTCACGCTTTAACTCGTGAAAAAATAAATAACACGGAAAAAGTTTGACCACCAAAGCAATCTTCTTCGCCCAGCCAACAATGCATCTCTACCCACACTTCACTATCAACACGCCGCGTAACAGCCACTGTTGGCCAGTGCTGCGTTACAGCTGCCTTATCATTCGCAGTCGGCGGAGCGGGGCTCGACTATCGCGTTGCCACGAACAAATCGGTTCTTTTCTTTCTACATTTATGCTTGATAAACAAACGTTGTCTCTGAAGCCGGTAATTTTAAAAACTGAACTGAATGCGGCATCTGGTGGCCAAAGCCAGTACTACTGGCCATGAGCTGGAAAGCAGGATATGATAATTTTGAACAGGGCGAGCCACAATTCCTGGACAATCTCGGGCCAAAAAGAGGGTTAATCAGTTTTGAAAATACAGGCGTCTTTCGTTGAAGTACTGCTTTTTCACTGCTACGGAACACGACGCCTAGCTCATACTGTCAATTGCAAGTAATGCTGATAACCAAAGTTTAGCTTTTCGCGTTATTGCGCTGCTGAGCACGAGGTCGCGGGTTCGATTCCTGGCCGCGGCGGTCGCTTTTCTGATGGAGGCGAAAAGCAAAAACGCCCGTGTGTACGAGATTTCGGCGCACGATAAAGATCCCCAGGTGGTCAAAATTAATCCGGAGCCCTCCACTACGGTGCGCCTCATCGCCTGCGTTGCGTCGGCGCGTTAAACCCCACAATCAATCAAAGCTTTTCGGTTTACATGCGTTCTCTTCTAGCTGCACTTGGAACGTTGGCAGAACCCTCCCCCCCCCCACCCCCCCCTTAAAAAAAAAAAACTAAATGCACAGAAAAGTTTTATCCTTTCCTTTTTTAACCAATCCTCAAGAATTAAATGCCATGACAAAAGCGAGGTTCAGTTTACGACACAAAGTAATACCGGGAACCCGTTGCGCTGTTTAGTAACGAGAATTAAAAAAGAACCTATTTGCTCATCTGCAATAGGGCAACTTCATTTGCCATCTGTATGGTTCGTGAGCGACATTACGCAAGAATGCAAACACATCTCGGTGTTCTAGGCACCTGTTATATATTTTAAAATGAACGCAAATGTCAACAGTGCACCCGTAACAGAAAATCTGTGTTCAATGTGAGGTCCCACAAGCTTGGTTTACACGCTGTAAACCGGCTTGTCACTTTGCAAGACATGAGCTCTTGGTTTTACTGCGGGCGTTAGGAATTTAATGCGGAAGTTCGCTTGCGACGAAAGCCTTAAATAAGTGATCCGACACCGTTATTCATCAAACCTGCCTTTGGAGTCGCTAAAATTTTATTTAACCAAAGTTGCGCGCAAAAGACCTGTTAGAATGGTTGCATTTATATCTCTGTGCCGGTTAAAATTCAGTAATTTTTTGTTTGTTTTTTCGCACAAAACAAAAAAATATTGTAAGCTCATAGAAGAAATGTCGGGGCAGTTAAGTAGTGTTACCAGTTCAGGGCTTCCCGCAAATGCAAGAATGCGCCTACCAGCGAAAGCGATTGAAACTGCTATTGTAAACTGAATTCCGGAGATCGAGACTTCCTGATTTGTTCCTATTTATGATTTTATTGAACGCTCAAAGCCATACTTTAGAAAGATCGAGCATGTTACGAGCCACGGCGTACAAGTTCATTGTCATTATTGCGGCCGTTCTGAGATACCCGGTGGGTCGCCGCTTTTTTGCGTAATAATGAAAGCTTCTCGCCGCTTCCGTGCTATACATTGAACGTTGAGGAACCGAACTACAGCATACCACTCTTGTGTGCGCCTTACGTGCGCACATACGGCGCGAGAACGGCACGAAGCGCGCCCACAGTGTGCATTCTCCCGAGCCGCTCAGCGGAGCATCCACACTAAGTTGGTGACAGCTTAACCAGGGGGATGAAACTCCTCCGTTTTTCTGTCCCGTGACTGCAGCGATCCTAACGTTTGGGGGCTGTACTACATACGAGCATAAATGAACGTTGTTGTTGTATTTTATATTTATTACCAGGTTACTTATTAATTACGGAGTTTATAATATGCAAGTGAGCTTAAAAGTTGAAGTTCGATACTGCGAAAATACGAGCGCCACCTGGAGTGGAAAACCGGAATTGCGCCTTTCTGCTTCGCACCGCTGAAAAGGGACGTTTCTTGTCGCGCCCACAGATATGCATTTACCTTGGATATGCTGCGATCCACGGTGTCCCGAGGGCCGTTTTTACCGCCGTAAAGTTCATTCCATCGAAACAGACGCAGGAATGGATTCGCCCCGTCATCACAGATTGTGCTGTGCTGAGTGGTGTCAAAATTCTTCACGCAAGGCCGCATAAAATTCTTTTGGAACCCGGCGGACGAAAGGTACGATCTGCATGCTGCTCGTTCTGCTTTTGTACGCTTGCACGAGATAGCAGGATGCGGTTGCAGCAGTAGCTTTATAATTTAAGTGAGCATACACGTGCACTATTTAATTATTACATTCTGATTGTCTTCTTTGACTGTTTAATTGCACATGAAATGCGCTGCAGAGCATCTGGTAATTAATCCAATGTCTATACGTGGGTTATTATTTAATGCGTTTCGATTGTGTGTTTTGCGTTTTAGCGCTAGTGAATACACGGTATGGAGCAAAATGTATATGAGACAACATATACAATAACTAATGGAACAGTATGAGCCTATCTGCACTCTTTTTATTATCTTTTGATTGCCTGCGTTTAGTTTGTTTTCGTAGCATGCATTGTTGTTGTTTTTATATTATTAATATTATTGTGAACATTATAATTATTATCAGTATTATTGTTATCGTTTTTTATTATCAGCCTATTTGGGTCTACAGCTGGAGGGAGGCATCTCCCATACACTTTTGGCTCAAAGGGTGTGTCCGCAGGTTCATAACGTGTTGTTAGCACTAGGTTAACTAAGTAGTGACTACATAAATTATTTTATTGCGTTTCAATTGTGTGTTCTGCATTTTCTCTTCATGTGAATCAACGGAACATAGCAGAATGAATTTGTAGCAATACATATACAAAATAAGCAATTACTGTATATGTTTATAATACCATGATAACTATACTTCTGGCACTTATAATCTATAATTTACGCTTCAGTTCCGTGCTTCGAGTTTCAGCTTTAGGTACAAGAACGATAGATTAAAAAAACGCAGTTACAGCTATAAGCTGATAAATACTTAGACAATGCCGGCTTAACCTTTGCTAGTAATTGATTAGAGGTTTTCAAATAAGGTTTTTATAAGCAATTTACTGCAGGGCCCGAGAAATACCTGAGGAATACATAGTGAGTGAACGTATATATGCATGAGTAATTGCGTAACGATTCTGGTGTGGGATGGCTGCTTTTGTCTGCAGAAATGTATTTTGGATTAGGAGGAAAGGTGGGTCGTTGCCACCGAACATTATGATCGCACAAATAGAAAAACATATCCGCGTCTCTTAATAATAGTGATTTTAATTTAAAATTTGCCTTTACGATTGGTGTTGTCAAAAGTCGTCTTTGTAGCCAAAATCAATGTAAGAAAGACAGATTCCCAATATATCAGATAAAGCTTATTTCGGATACAGATGCCAGATTTCACTCAAAACTATGTGCGCCTGAAAGCAGCATTAAAGTTACTATTCATCGTCATCTTAAAGCTAGTATTCATTAAAGGCTATTAAAGCTAGTATTCATTCTAACCCAAATATACAAATGTGCTTGTTGATATTCCAGATCTCGCGTTTGCTCCAGTGTGCGAGAAGGCAGGACCTGGCTCATTTACCACCTCTACAGATCTACAGCAGCTACCGGCTGTGTCCTGCCCATTTCACCAGCAGAGACTACGCGGACCTTGGACATACAAGGCACAGGACACATATGCACTGGCTGGATACCTATTATTAGCATGCGGCCATGTGCCATACACTTTTGTTTGCCACTGAAAGCACAAAATAACCAAGTTGTGTTTTTACTGTATGAATTGTAAATTTAGCAATAAAAATTAAAATAACTGTACTCTTTATTCTTGTCTAGATTGTGTGTACCAATAAACCAAAACAACGTCGTACTTTAAAAAAGTGGTGCAAAAAGATGTGGACGCGCAAAACGTCATCAATCAGAGCAAAACAATTGCCCTTTTGATAATGTGGCGGGTTGCGCAACAGGAACAAGGTCGTGCGCTGGCCATCTGAATATCTTCCACTTGCTCAATTTACCTTGCATGTGCGTCGCAATTGAATTTGGCGCTAAATTGCCCCCTGCCCGCTCGGCTTTTCAGTCCTCCTTAAGATGGCGTCTCCCAGTGCATGTCTGAAACGCGCCGCCATGTTTTTAGTACCGCCCCCAAACACTAGGGGTTTGTCTGGCGCTCCGAGCGAATTTCGCGTCCCATGCAAGATATAGGCCTCGTGCGCTGGTATGGTGGCGCCACTGAATTGGAACCAGTGGCGCCCCCTCCGGCACCGCGCCGCATTTTTTGCGCGTACCGCCGTCGCCGCCGTTCCGTGCAACGAAGCTCGGCCAGTCTTTATGGCTCGGCCGAATCCGGGCGAGGCCAGCATGACGGTGCCAAGCGGATCGTGCGTGTTGTATTGCGGCTTTAGAAAAATAGAGAGTCCTGAGGAGTATTTCAAGGGCAGTTGCTTCAGGCGCGACATCAAACTTTACGCCAGCAACCACGTCTACGGCGTTAAAGAAGAAATTCTCAGCGAGACGGCGCCGTCTGAAATCGTGGCCAGGTGCATCCCTCAGATGAAGAGCAATTGCGACTACGACGTGCGGCTGGAGGTGAGTGAATTGTATTGGAGATACCTTTATGTGTTTATTTCACGTACACGGTGATTTGTTTTGTTTATATAGTTGTCGCCGAACCCAAGGCGCATTTTGCGAGGCAGCTGTTCCTGCAAGGCTGGCCTCCGCGGTTGGTGCAAACACGCGACGGCGGTGGCCGTTTACATAAACAGCCACGAAGAAAAATCCTGCACGGAGTTGCCGCATGCTTGGGGAAAACCTTCTGCGTGACTGACCCTGAACACGAAGAAGGAGATAAAGGAACTGTTTGCAGGTAAGCACGAGGCGCGCTTTCTTGAATTGTTGAAGTTATTCAACATTGAAGTACGAGCGCTTTTTTGTATTGCATTACTCAACTTGAGAATGATTTGTACAGGTCGCCCCTTGCCTGCACCAGTGCTCAAACCACTGTGCCCGAAAACGGTACATGCACAATTCCCGGACGTGAGGTGCGCGTTCGCGGACATGATCGCGTGCGAGGGCAGCAATGACGAAAATGCAGATTCAACGCACGCTTCGACGGACGCTGTAGACGAAAGTCTCAATTTCGGCGTCGAGGTGGTCAGATCGCTGCTCGGGGAAGCGCGAAAGACGTATGCAACCATGCAGGGGGCGAGCACGGTACCCCTTAAAATAAACAGGTGTAACCTGCTCGCTATGGTAGAGCAGAGAGAGAAAACGTTTTACAAAATGTTTGTGGAAAAAAGCGTGGAGGAGTTACCGGAGATCGCGCTTTTAACCCGGGGCCAGGCTGCTGTAGACAGGTTTGTTATATCTGCAGCCTTAATATGCTTCACAGCGTGTTATGCTTTTTATACAAAATGGCACATTTTGTTGCAGATGGCACCAAGAGCGGAAGTACCGGATCACAAGCACGACGGCCCACCGCATCAAAACAAGGAGGCAAGCATTTGAAGCCCTTGCAAATGCACTCGCTGCACCGCGTCCATTCTGGGCGCAAGCCACAACTTACGGTAAGGATTCACGTATGGGCTCACAAGCCCATACGTGATTTGCTCTATCCGTCCCTTCTACTTGCAGTAAATAAGGTTCCTAAATGCACGTGAATAAACTAAATTTCATGAAAGAGGTCATATTACCAAGAAGATGAAAGTTTGTTGAACAAAAAAACTTTCTCACGAGGAAACTCCCCAGTCTACATAAACACATTTCTTTTTTTTTTCTTTTTGCAGGCAGAAACACCGAAGCCGAAGCCAGGAGGGAGCTGTCAATGGCCATTGAACTCCCTATACATGAGGTAATCATTCTGCGCACTTCTCAACAAAATGTGAACTTATCTTGCCTCACTTTCTTTGGCAGGTCGGACTCGTGGTCCATCCAGAGCAGCCGTGGTTGTGTGGCAGTCCCGATGGGCTCGTTATCACCGGTGAAACAACCCGCCTGGTCGAAATTAAGTGCCCATTCGTTTGTCAGGACAGCATGCTCATAGATTACGAGAAAGGCATCAGCCACGTAAAGTTCATTCAATACGTGGACGACAAGCTGACACTTAAGAGCTGCCACGAATATTACACCCAGCTCATGGTGATGCTGTACGTATTAAACCTCACTGATGCCTTGTTTTTTGTATATTCCAAAAAACAAAGCATCACCATTGAAGTTAAACGAAATGACAAATTCCTGGCCGAATACATTCCCAAGCTGGAATGTTTTTATTTTACGCATTTACGCATCTTCTAAAAGCCCTTGCAAAGAAGTAAAACAAGACGCAGGGAGTAGATTATGCGGTTTAACGCGTAGAAGGTACACCTGGGCTCTGAGATGCGCCGTAGCAGAGGGCTCAAGATTATTTTCGACCACGTGGGGATCTTGAACGTGCGCCGAAATCTTGACAGACGGGCGTTTTCGCTTTTCGCCTCCTTCAAAAAGGCAACCACCTCTGCGTGTTCAGTTTGCTGCTGCTGTAGCACACTTGATGTTCTCCATCTTGTCTTTTTATAATCATTGTATAACGTTGCTCCTGTTCTCGTCTTTCTTGTTTCTTCTTTGATTGCAATGTCAACTGTAGGCGTAGTAGACCACTGTCAGGCACAGTACGTCTGCCTGTGGCCTCCTGTACGCCAGACTACTTCTGTCTGAAGAAAGTTTCAAAAGTACTTCAGCCTATTCTTTTAAAATGCACGTACCGCTTCAAGCCTCGTTACACTGGTTTGATGCGTTGACAGCGAAAATGAAAACAAAAGTAAATAATCACAACACCTGAAATGTCGTACTACACCTTGGTGAGTTTATTTCACTGAATGTATTATACACAACATTTACTGGGGCAAAGTGTGGAAGCTTATTCTGGTGCATGCATGGTCAAGCACTGTTTGCATTGTCGAGCTTGTTAGAATTCAAGATTGGTTGCTGCAGATTGGCGAGAATGCAGCACATGCGCATTATGCTGCCCATGTAAGGAATTAGGTCCGCAGAAACCCTATTGTTCAAGACGTTGTAGATCTCTCAACATGTATTCTCACTTGGGCGATGTGGTACGTTTGTTGCAGTTCCTCATATGTAAATTGCACGTATCCCTTTGAGAAGGGCGGCAGAACAACAATTTCTTGCTGGCCTTCCGCTGGTGCTCTGATTCCAGGGAAACCCTTGTCTGCCAGTATGACATCCTCAGGCTCAATTCGGCGCAGAAATCCGGAATTAAGGGTAATTTGTGTGTCCGAAGTGCGGTCACCTTATGCGTCTGACACAAGCGTAACTATGCCATTCGGCAGAATTCCTATCAAAAACTTCAGAGTATAACCTCCCTTATAGTGGGAGAAAAGAGCACGGCGTTGTTCAAGAGTGGGTGGTTCCTCTGTTCTTAGTTCGGTGCAGTCTATGATGTACCGGCAGCGAGGGTAGTGCACCTTAAAACATCCAGGCATTGATGCTTGCACAGTGCTTAGGGAATGTTCTGGAATCCACGCTTTCATCGCCGTCAACAAATTGCTCAAAACAAAGAAAAATGTGCGGCTTACAGCAGTCCTATGCAGGCCAAAAAGGACACCAAGACTGGCAACTGATATTCCTAGCTTTAGTTTCATCAAGAAAATCACAAGCTTCTGTGAAACTGGGACATCAATCTGCCTGACAGTTACGGGGAATAAAATGGCCAGAAGTAACGCGAACACATTTGCGCTCACACCACACAGTTCCCTGAAAGAGTCTGCTCTGTTGCTGATCGAATCATATCCAAGAAATACACAAGTCCGTTCTTCTGGCCCGGTGCATGCAGTGGCTGTCACCACTTTCGTCTGCGCGTCACTGTCCACGGTGTCGGGGAGGCACACTTGTGTCGACGCTGTTCCGTGACATGCCACTGAGAGGAATACAGTGCAACGGCCTCCGGACGAGATCTCATCTGTCTGAGCATCCTACAAATATGCATGTGCAGAAACAGTGAGTTCATAACGTTATACGTAGTATTATGTCACCGACAAAGGACAAATTACATATATTAAGCACTGTGAAATTGTCTGACAGTGTGAAGCACAACTGCACTTACAAGCAAAAATGAAAAACGTGGGACAATCAGTCCTTCCAAACATTTACGTTATTTCAGTTGTGAGCATTTATAAGCGGAGTGTGTTTTTTGTTTGACATGTGGATGGGGGTGAAGGAGGATGGGACATATGCAAAATATGGGGCACATAAAAGCGCATCTGTAATAGAACCACTACGACTGAACAGCCGCACTTGTATCATGCCCTCATTTCCTCACTTGTGTCGTTATTGTTGCACTTCACACACTGAGAAGAAATAACGAATAGCTGGCAACTTCTACTGTTACACCACATGTAATGCAATTTAACGTTACATGAGATGTTGGTTTTTCTATATGACAATTTGAGTTGATTTCAAATTCAGTGCATTAAGCGCTGTAAGTACTACCTTAACTCGTGCTTAGAATACGACTGAATATCGGGTAAGTGCACTGCTAGTTGTTACACTGGGAAGTAATCAAAAATACAAAAGGCATTCAAATTCTAGAAATTGCATTCTGCTTTAGTGACGCAAAGCGTTACACATATGAACTATGAAGTAATCTGCAATGTAGTTATTAAAAACGTATCCAGCACAGAAGTGTACCATATCAAACCAATTTACCGAATAACAATTTGCACTACGTCACACCTCATGCAAGTGGAGCGAAGCTCTCTCCCTTTGTATTATTGCCCTGAAAAACGAGATGTCAATCATTTCGTGCTCACTTGATCATTTTTCATCATTAACATTTAATTATTACCCCATCTTTCTGCATTGCGGCAAAATTCAGTGCAGAAAGTTGTTTCTAAACGTGTTTAATTCTCTCTCTCAATCCGTTTGCGCATGGTGAAAGCACTTCCGTTTCACAGAGCCATCAGTGAACGCTCGTGACAGCAAAGGTATTTGTACTAAACGATCCAGCCACACGGTTAATTCCATCAGACCAGCTGCTCACCGTGGAAGACATGGTGCAACTTCCTGGCGACTCCGGTGGTGTGATGTCAAAGGTGGTCGGCGGCTCTTCTGAATCTGCAGGTGCTTCAGGCGTGGCGTCCGACGCGAACGACTTCGCCGCGACTGCCGAGACACTCTTTGCCGACGCAATGCGCGCACACATAGCTACACGCGCACAAACCTGAAAATGAGCACTTACCGCTGATATCTCTCGAGCTTCGTTCCTGCTGTAACGCCGTCGCCTTTCCGGTAGCACGCCGGAAATATGGACGGCACATACGCAGGGTGACCGGCAATCGAGCTCTTTGCGTTGCCAACAAAGTGAGCGCTGCAAATTCGGCTTCTGTCTCGTACCTGCAGCCAAACGCCTCCGTCTGGGCTAATAACCAACGAGGGAAAAAACTTACGAGGTCAAATGTGGAAATAGCGCCAGGTACAACAAGCAATGGACCAAAAGAGAGGCCAAACGCGCTTGTTTACCTTGCACGACGAATAGCTCTAATAGAGCGCAGCCTGCGCTCCTCTTCATACGGCTTCCACGGAAACGAATAAAAATTGATTTTCGGCAACTTCCCAGCAGTGTTGGTGTAGCTGTTATGGCATCCGTAGACGCAACAGTACATCGATTTGCTGTTTTTCGCCCGCACAGGCGCCATTCCGCAACACTTTCTTACCGGCGGCGGCTGACTTCGCTGGGCCCCGTACGCGCAAAATATGCCGCGGACGCTGCCAGGTGGCGCTGCATGTACGGCCAAAGCTGCAGCGCACGAGCCCTATTGGCGGTGAGCGCGACCACAGGCGGCGCTGCGAAGCGCGCCTCCGTGACGTCAGCTTAGGGATTCTCACATTTGTCGTCTGCTTCAGTCGGGCTCGCTCTCCCTGCTGTTTTTTTGCGCTCGGTTCGCGTCTGATGCTTGTCCGCACCAGATTTTGCGTGTGCGTAAAATTGTATCATAATATTTCACTTAAAATCGCATACACTAGCTCAAGGCGTGAGTTGAAGTATAGTTTCGGATACCGCTACGGAAGAAACATTGCCGGCGTCGTCCCATTCCGTGCGAAGCCGGTCCTGTGCGGAGCGCGAAGAGTCGGAGCTGAGCGTAAGCTTCTGTATTAAGCAATCTTTCGAACAAGGGTAACAGCCAGCTGCTAGTAACAGACAACACAGAAAATACAAGACCAAAACAAATTCCAGGCCTTCGGCGCTGTCGGTTTTGGCAGAAGGCATTACGATTCCCGATAATCATTTGTAAGGTAAAATAGTTTTTGCAACCTTTCCGAACGCTCAAAAGTATTGTACCGCATCAATTTTCGTTGTCATGGCATGAAAGTATGCCGACATACACTATGGCGTGCAAAAAAAATGTAGGTTGAGCTCCAAATAACCTACTGTGTGCATAGGCGCGTGCTCGTTTTATACCAGGCTTCTAACCAGTATGGAGGTTTATTAAGCAAAACGAGTCACGTCTACGGTGAAGATACAGTAACACTATGTTTGTTCAGACCTGGGGTGATCTTTCGTTTTCATTTCTCACAGCCATATCGCACCAATAGTCAGATATGCGTTAGAGGAAAACTGCACTCAAGAGGAGGTAGAGACGGAGGAGGAGAAAACTTTATTTAATCGTAAAGTCGAGCTTATTAGTGGGCCGGGTTCTCACTACAGGAGAACACAGTCAGAGTAATTCTCTATTTAATTCATAGAACGCCATCCCAAGTAGACCAGGATTTGTTCTTTACGTCTGGAAGGGTTGGAAAACAATTAAGAGCTGCTTGGAAATATTGATCGGCTTCGATTCTTGCAAAAAAAGCACGTATACTATTTATTACGTTCGTTAGTGAGTGTATAAAGCCTTCAACACCGTAATCATGTCATAATTGTTCGGGTTGAAAGTCAGTTCGTTGTGATAACGATGGATAGAAGAAAAATTCGAATAGCAAAAGCCACCTTCGAGTACTCTGGACAACGTTGTCTGGGGCGCGATCGCGGTGGCGTAGCACGAACCTTCTCCTTGTATTTGGATGTGAACAAACAACGCACGTTGCGGATATGCATCTTCTTGCACGCAGCCATAGCGAAAGCCAATTTGTGAAGAAGGGAACGTATGCCACACAGCCTGAAGAAAATCCACACTATCTTTGTGAGCCTCCCAAACATCCCCAAACCCACTAAGAACATGTTTGTGACGGTTCAGAAAATTCAATGCGTTGGGCACAGAAAAAAAAAACAATCATTTGAGACAAGTCGACAACAACGAAAGGAATAGAAGACAGACGCTTTATTTCCTGCTGTGCGATGTGCGTGTTGGGGCCCGCTGATTGGTACGTAGCATTAGACTCTTGAGCCTTCATAAGAGCATTACAAAAATACTGAAGGAAGCCTACGTATTTTGAATACTTATCGAGGAGCTCTGAGCGCTGAACCTCGTGAATAAGCTAGAAAAGAAGAGTTACACACGATTTTCTGACCGATTCTCTGAAGAAAGTTGTTCTCTCTCTCCTCGGGTGTTGCAAAATTTGTGGGGGATACAGTTTGAAATTATTCAGATCTGTCAGAAGCTGGCACAAATAACTTAATTACAAAAAATAGGCTTGTTAATGCACTAAAGCATCAAAGCGGGCGATTTCTAGCGCAGGCACTGCTGCCCCTCGCAAGCGGAGCGTAGCAGACGACAGCGGCGCGAGTCCCTAAGCCGACGTCAGAGCCAGAGGGCGCCACTCAAACATCTCATCGCCGATACGCCTCGAGCTTCGCGATCGCTGCGCCGCCTGCCGCCGCTTCTCCGCGGCGTTGACGGGATTTGCGCTGCGTGGCTGATAGGGGCTCGTGCAGTGTTTTGGTTCTGTTTCGCTTCTTTTCGCCTTTCCGCGCCCTAAAAAAACTTGTTATGGTCACGTCTATAGGCAAAGAGTACGTTTAGGTCACTTAAAAAGCAGCTGTGTCTTCGTAGAGTATGCGATCGCCTGCAAGAGCTACCCAGGGACGCGGTTCTGCGCGCTTCGGCGCCGCTCTTCCGGGCGTCGGCGACGGCAGCAACATATCACCCATGTCACCTCCAAAACATCAGGCACAAATGAATTCTACTGTCGCCTCATTTAGACCTGATACTGGCACAATGAGAGGTTGGCTTCATTTTGCAGCAGGGACAACGAATGCGGCCTAATTCGTTTCGAATATATACGTCGCAGAAAAATATGTTTCGGGGATGTGATTACCCAATCCCGGACAATAACTTGTGTCTTTCATAAAAATATAAACCATGCGAAAATGTTAAGTATATTCCAAGCCTGTGCGTCATTAAATATGTGCCCACACATTCCATATAGCAAGAACCAAGGCAAGTTAATGAAACCACGGAAAAATAAATGCTGTGCAAGTGCGGAATTAAGAAACATAATAGCTCTAACGGAAATGAAAAAAAAAAAACAAATACAGTCCAGCTTCTGACATGCTAAGGACGTTCGTCGAAACTTAAGCCAGGTAGGGCTCACGAGACCAACTATACGCGAAATGCACTGCTATTTCGCGAGACATCGGTGGGAAGGAAGGGGGGGGGGTAGGGGAGGGGGACGCTGTGTACAAATGCGGAGCGGAATCAAGCAATGAACGTTTTAGTAATCCCACACACAAATCTCGCGTTCACTTTCCTTTTGTTTTTCTTCTTCAACGAAGAGCTGATCGTACGGTGGACGCATCTTTGGAAGTGTACAGGGTAGGCTAGCTGTTCAACAAGCGATGAAAGGTGTCGTTGGAAGAATACGGTATGTGATAAGGCCCTCTGATTTCAGTTTCTGCTTTATTCTGCAGGCTCCCTGTGCCATATGACGATATTTCGAAGAAGCATTAGTCGCGGATGCGGATTATATTCTAAGCCCGTCTCGGCGCTGCTCGCAGAGGATATATGTAGCAGATGAATGCTTGCGGGCGCTCACATCACGACAAGACGACTCTGTCGTGTGCTGATCCCCGAGTATAATTATGCATTGCCCATCGTACTTTTGTTGAATATTCCCGAAATTAACGCAGACTGGCTTGTAAATGGTGGTGATAAATATCTGAGGTATAATATCGGCAAACATAACTGGCATGCTGTCAGGTATGAGTGCTCTGCTGATTATGTAAGCGTACAAAACCGATTTAAATCGTAGTGTATAGCCGTAGCATGAACATCTGAGGAACCGGTGGTTACGGAGACACGACTAGTAAATTCAGGTCAGTGTAACTACAATCGGCTACATCACACGCCGGTTCCGCGACGCTGGCCTGTGACACACACCTGGCGCTTATACAGACCGAATATACCACACTAAGATCGCGTCAGAAACATTTACACTCTCGTAAACACATCCAATTTGCGAACAGAGTGACTGCTCCACATAAACATGGATTTCAAACGCCCGCAAACGGTAAATCTCAGTCGTGAACGTGCCGCAAAAGCAGCGGTGGCACTGGGGAGCGGGACGCGGACTCCCGCGGCTGCTTTCGAAACGGGCCGCTAGGAGGATTTCAGTGGCGCCCCTACAGGCCGCGCTCGAGGCGTATAGGGAACCTGCAATGGAGCTTTGATTGACAGGTAGCGCCGCCCCAGTGGGAGCGCCATTTTATTTTTGGTAGTACCTGCAGCAGACGCTCAAAACTAAAGTGGCTGCGGACGCTAGCGGCGGCGGCGGTTGTCGCGACGTTCCCCGCAGAAAGCCATGTAAAGTAAGGTATTCCTGTGTCTATCAGTGCCACAATAAAAAAGGATTCGATACGAATATTACGTTCTACTCCTCTCCGTCGAAACCGCACGAGGTCGAGCGGCGATAGCGCTGGATTCAGGTGGTCCGACGGGCGAGGCAAGCAATCGGACTTCTCGTTGCAGCGAAACTTTACGTTGCGACCTTTTGCGTGGCTAAGCGCGGAGAACAACGAGTTTACCAATATTTATTAACTCCACAGCCCAGACTGGCCACCATGGCAGCCCACATTGAAATGCAGTGCGCTTTTGGAGGACAATGCGAGGGGTAAAGGGGTGACCGCATGCGGTGGCGAGCGACGCAAAAACCCTAACTCATAGGGTACAGCTAGCAGATAGTGTGCGCGACAGCGACAGGCTAAAAAACTATACACGGGCCCTCGGGGTCGACGACAGCGGCAGGCGACGGGCCGTCGCTGTCGCTCGTTTTTTGCCGGTTAGCGGCGGCCCACAAGCCAGCGGCAGTGACGAGCGATGACGACGGAGAGCATTGGCGGCAGTGTATTAACTTTTTTAGATGCGACGCTCAGAGCATCTATTGTCGGCGGCCCTATCCTTCCTGCGTGCGTCCGTTGTTGTCCGCGTGCGTCCGTTGTCCGCAGCCACTCTCCCCCTCTCCTCTCTCGCGAGGGGCATTGGATTGGATTCGATTGGCTTGACTTGACTTGGATTGGATTTGGATCGGATTAGAATAAAGTGGATTGTGTTGCGTCATAGCCACGGCACTCTCTCTCCGCGGTCTCCTATCCTTCGGGCGCGCTGCGCATATAACCGGTGTGCTGCTCTCCGGCGGCTTTTCAGTCGACGGTTGCTCTCCGCTTGCGCTTGAACCCCCCTCAGCGTTGCATCACACCAGGGTTCCCGCGAGGGGAGGTGGGCGTAATTTTTCGCTTGTCACTTTCGCCCACACTATCTGTGTGTTGTACACATTGAGTTACGCACGTTTTTCACGTCGCTTGTCACCGCAGCTGCATGTGGTTACCCATCAAAAACATGCACCGTCCGGCATACGTTCCATTGTTTTCCTCATCGGCCTGTGTAAAGCCTGTGTAAAGCCTGATGCTTGATCGTCGGTGGAGCGATTCGAGAGGTCAGCCCTTAGTGAGCTAAACGAAGTCGTTGTGTTAGTAATCTGCACGCCCTTTTTAATCTACCACTGTGCGAAACCCCCTCCTCTTTTTTTTCCGGATCGGCCCGTCGTGACTACAAAGTGTGGTGAGTGGCCGAACGATGGCGCTACCTGCGCGGAAGAATCAAAACAGCCCACTGCAGCAGCCTTAGACACCGATCGCCTCAAAAAGCAGTTATTGCGAAAATAAAGCTCCACGTGCGGGAAAGGGGATGATAGTGTGGTAAAAAGTTGTGTTAGGGTTTGTAACTCGCAATTGTACAGATAGCGGTGATCAAATATCTGCCACGATGCTAAGCCTAAAGTTCCCAACACCCAAGCCGACCCAAGCAACGCAGGCTGGTTGCGGGTTGTTGGGGAAGCCCCTCTAAAACTCGCCGCACGCAAGTCCGTTGCGTTTATGTTTTTTTGCAATTGAAGGAGCTTCTTTCTGTCTACTTGCAGAGGTGGGCTACACGAACTCGGAGCTGCGCAAGCCCAGCGGAGCTCTACATCGTACACGTTGCTTCCTGTACACAGCTTCCGTCCTTCATCCGTCAAACGTTCTCGTAGAAAGTCTTGGGGTCATGGTAACAATTCGCAGATCCATACCGCGAAACGACCGGCGGCATTCTCCCCTGGCAAACACGACACAAAATATGTTAAAACAGCTCATGCGCAACCCGCGCACAGGCCGATACACGCACGCACACAGGCGGATCGTCTGCTTCCGTACTACTGAAAGTTTCTGCGCCGCTCCCCTAGGCGGCGCTCAGTGTACGATGTTCGGAGCGCCTCCTACCCAGCGCAGGTTCCCTATAGGAAGTGTCACTCCCCTGGCTTAACTCTGCAGCGGCTTTTCAAGATCAAAGATATTTTATGTTCATCCGCAACCAATGGCGTCTCGTCGTTTGTATGACGCCTGCGACATGCCTGCGAAGTACGTATGAGTGGAGAACTACTTCCAATATGGCCGCGCTCGCTTGCCGACCGCTGCTGCGCCATCGAGCTACAACGAGATTGCCGAGAACAAAAGCTCTGTATGCGATTTTTGTTACGAATGTGCTGTGCACGAAGAAGCCGCTTATCGTTATCTTTCCCGTGTGTGTCTTGCCGTGTCGTGGTTTGTACCCACGTACGTGAGGAAATCGTGGTGGCACTGGTGGGCTGTTTTTACGCGGAACGTCGTCACAGAACTCGATCTGATAACGGCGAAGCGTCGAAGCTGCATCTGTTGCTGGTTTGATTGCGGAAAATGTGTCGGTGTAACGCAACCTCTGTGAAGAAAGAATACGATTTGCTTTCGTCTGCGGCAGTAGCGGTGACAAGTTGCAAGCGTTTTCGTTTGTTGCTGTGAGCGTAGGCTGCGCCCGATGTTGAGCGCAGGCCTACGTGGTGTCCGTCTGGCCCGACGCGGATTGTGCAAACGTGTGTGGCGTGTTTTTTGGCCGGATATGGCCGCTCGTACAGCCTTGCACGTAGTTAAGACGATTGCCAAATCTTACAATGTAAGGTCTCTTTCCTTTCTGATTCGCGCATTGCTTTAGCATACCGGGGTACGAATGGAGCAGTGGTGTGGCGTCTTTTTTTCCATGCCGTAAACAGGTATGATTAAGACATTATTGCAGAGACTCGGGAAGAATTCAACGTGCGTGCACAATTATCCGAGATTGGGTAGCTTTAAGAAAATCGGTATGAACCTGCCTTCCTGCGAGACGGGTGCCCATGGCGTTCTGTTTATGCCAATGGGCACATTATCGCACATATAAAGGTAAGAACGAGTGCGAATATTGTTGAGGTAATCAAATGTGATGCCGTTTCGTTTCTTGACTGTCATTGGTTGGTCGTAATCATAAGTAGCATTTTTAAAACGTGTAAGAGGGGTAAATAAACATTGAAACTGTATGATTGGTGGATTTTGAACCACGCTGTTGAAGAAAGACGGAAGTGTGTGGCTCCGCGACATGACCACGTATTTTTTATACATTGCCACAAATACACATGCGCGCAGCTTTTTATTATGCCTGGTAAGCTTATGGTGCGTATGTTCCCGTCGCTACACAAAGTGGCATAGTAGAAACTGACTATGCCTGGTCTGAGGCTGAGTATTTTGTGTGCAGTATGAAATTTCTCAGAAGTGTCGTGAGCTGTTAAAGTTGTTTCGGAATAGCTGAATGTGTTTCTTAGGAATGAACCAACAGTTTATCTTCCCTTTATCTTCATGCAAAGTTTGTGTGATGGGCTTTATGAGTTATAAAAATTTGTCTATTGCAGCTGTGTTTCATTGTGACGGCTGTAGTTTAATGATTGCATTCTGGTGCTTGTGCAGTTTAAGTTTTCAACAAAGGAGTTATATAGTGTTTTGGCAGACATTCAGATTTCCAGTGTCTCTGTCATGATAGACTGTTGTTATTATACAGAGTGGAGGACATGTGTGAGCGTCTTCCGATGGAGCATACTTTAATTTAGATTCAACCAGGCTTCCCACTTTTTGATGTTTTTATTGCTCTAGCAACTGTGACACGAGTTGGAGAGCCTTCAAACAGTGACTGAAGGTGGTTCAGTTTGAAGAGCTGCAGTAATAAGTGCTAACACTTGTGTATTGGGCACAAATGGGGTACGTCACCCCTTCAGAATGCCATGTTCATACTTTTCAAGCATGCAGTGTTGCTTCTGGTTATACACCTGCAAGAATAATAGAAAATAGCGATGCGGCATATCAAACGGTTTAACTTCAGGCCTCTAGAGCGTCATATCACTGCTTTTTGAGCACACTGTTGCTTCCGGCTGTTTCAGACGCAGTAAAAATAGGAAAAACGTGCTCAGCAGGTCGCAATGATTTTCGTCACTTCTTCAAGATAATATGTAACTCCTTTGCAAGGTTAAACTGTTGCTTTTTACTAGAAAGCTATTGTAAGAAGTGAAAGCTGTAATAAAATACTTTGGAATGTGTTTATGCCAGGCCTTCAAGCTGTGATGTCGCTGCTTTTTGTGCACACATTGTAGCTTCTAGCCATGAATTTGCGGTGAGAGTTGAAGACACTTACATAGTACGTTAGAATAAATTCATGCCAAACTTTCAGGCTATGAAGTCACTGCTTCTCTCACGCCCACATTGTAGTTTCTGGCCATGAAGTTGTGGTGAGAGTTGAAGATGCTTATGTAGTACGTTAGAATGACTTCATGCCACACCTTCACGCTGTGAAGTCACTGCTTTTCACGTACACCCTGTTGCTTTTCGCTTTAAAGCTGCATTAGGCATTGAAAACAGTGGTGCAGCAAATCAAAATGGATCCGTCAGGCTTTCAGGGTGCCACTTTGCTTTGCTTGCTGGAAAGTTTGGTAAGAATAGAAAATGCTTGTGCAGCAGCCCATGACACCTTGACAAGAGGCAGTGAGAATTAAATACTTCTCCTTGTTCCAGTTCGGTGCTCTGATTGGTTGCAGAAGTGGACAAAATGGAAATGCTTGCATGGAGATGTCGGCACATTTTTAAGTAAGTCACTTAGATCTCATGTTCATACTCATATTGTTGGGCCTGTTGAGTGTAGTTGTTTAAATAGGTGCAGTAAGAATTTAATGCACTTGTATAACCGTTCGTTCAAGTTTCCTATGGGGAAGTCAGTGTTCGACGTCACTGTTTGGTGTACATAGGGGAAGATTATTGGCTTGGGGAAGATTATCAGAACTGGAAATGCTTCCACAAAAGCTTGACATGGCTGCAAAGGAACCACATGTTGAACCGAATATTTTCTTGATGTATGCTATTTCAAAAGCCTCATCAGCAATAAAAATATCTTCACGGTAGGCTGCTGCATATCGGCGTAAAGCCAATGAAAGTGTAATAGCACAACTTGGAAAGTAGAACTCCGGAAGAATGAATTTGTAGGTCACTATTCATTTTTTTTATAAAAGCTCGCAACAGTAATTTTTTAGGCGGCTACTCAATTTTCACCGCCAGTCAGGGTTCTCTGCCTTATCATTCCACTGTAAACTGTGGGGTGGTGATATGACACTAAAGAAACGGCGGCAGCTGTTTTATTACATCGCCGGGAAACACCTTGGAAATCGTCGCTTGGATTGAAAGCATGACACCGTATACTGTCAATCTAACCAACTGACGTAGAGCGTCTTGCCACTCGCGTGTCTCATGAAGTAGAAATGGTTAGACTTGTAACATTTCACATCCCGCAGTTTTCTGCTCGCGCCATGCGGTTTGTCGTCTCGTTTAGGCGGAATAAAATAACGCTTGTTTCTTCGCACCTACAGCTGATTTTGCAAGGCAGGACACCTTATGCGGCATCGCGACCTCCACCGTTGCGTGCGTCGCCGCGATAGGTATTTGCAGGGCGTCACTACGTTCGAAACGGTGGCATAGAACAATACTTGGCCCGTTGATATCGTGGCCGATTTCAGAAAGACACCGATGAATTTTCGCCGCTGGTTTCCTTTTCACCCTGGGCTTACATAGTCCGCGCAGTGCATCCAGCCATTGCGGCGACGAACCGCCCCTTCTTCCACCCCGCGTTTACGACGCTTGATTTAACGGTGATGGTGGCTGTGGAAGATATTGTGTCGATCACATTTCTTGACAATGAGTGCACACGCAAAGTGAAAAAATAGTCGCACTGCGAGGAGCCCGACCCAATATAAGGACGACCAATAATGTTGATTTTGTTTCTCCAAGCAGACGACGGTTAAGCGACGTGCAGCGGTCGAAATTGGAACTATTCAGACCCAAACATCGTGTGCGCGTTGTTTATATGTTTATTTCTGTTGTCTAGCAGTAAAGCAATCACAGATAGCCTTGATTTAAGTATAAAATACACCGGAAATAGTTTCTACCAAGAATAACCTTTGTTTCAGTGAGTAATTTTTTTTCTCTCCAGAGCCAGTTTTCAATGAGGACGACTTTTTCTTTTTCCTTCATTTTTCGGAATGAAGCATATACAAACGACTTCATCATCAGATGGTTATACTGTCAGCCGCTCATATTAGTAATCATGGGTGTGATCAGCTGCAATATAACGAACTATTTTTTCTAACCGCGGAGAGTCAGGTAGCGGCCACACAACGCTTGTGGGCGGAGCTCCTGCAGCACTCTTACCCTGTCATCAACTATAGGCACAATATCCAAGCAGACAACGGCTAAGCGACCTGCAGCGATCGAAATTCGAACTATTCAGTCCCAAAAATCGTATTCGCGTTGTTTATTTGTTTATTTCTGTTGTCTAACAGTAAAACAATCACAGATAGCTTTGATTTAAGTATAAAATACACCGGGAATAGTTTCTACCAAGAATAACCTTTGTTTCAGTGAATATTTTTTTTTCTTTCCTGAGCCAGTCTTCAATGAGGACGACTTTTTCGTTTTCCTTCATTCTTCGGAATGAAACATATACAAACGACTTCATAGTCAGATGGCTATACTGTCAGGCCGCTCATATTAGTAATCATGGGTATAAGCAGCTGCAATATAACGGACTATTATTTCTAACCACGGAGGGCCACACAACGCTTGTGGGCGGAGCTCCTGCTGCACTCTTAAAGGAGCCATGAAGAGAAAACACAAGTTTGGTTCATTCAAAAGATTGTCTCGTTAGAATCATACTGACACCACTTTTAACGTAAACTTCGCTCAAATAAGCTACATAATTAGGAAAAACGGGAACGGTCATGCGACCCACCAGCTCATTTCCCGCAACAGAACCTATGTCGTCACATGAGCTAAGCTCTGCGATTGGCGGAGGCTGGCAGAAGCAGACGCAAATTAGGTAGAACTTACAAACTAGACGAACGAGCGATTTGCGCTTAAATTTAGGGCACATTCTTTACAAAGCAATAAGAATGATGGGACAAACAGTGGAAGTTACGAAAGCACATGTAAACATAGAAGTACTGATGCGTTCTGCTGTTCGTACTGCGCACAGCATGCTTGTTTAGCTGCACAGCACTACGGGGCTTGGGGTTGTCTCAGACGACACTGGCCGACTGACGCAAGCAACGGTGTTTTACGTGACCCCATTTGTCGAGCGAGCACTGTTTCAGGGAACGAATATTTTCTCCCAGAACAAAAACAAGCCAGGTTTAAATGCGGGCAAAAACAAACCAAACGCTTGCCACGGTATGGTGGCGCCATCTAGGTTACGGAACGTAAAGAAACGCGGGAATGAACCAACACCGCTGTACAGGGTGGAGACAACCTTTGAACGGTCCCGTGCCGCCGCAATTGGGCCAACGGGCTCAACGCGTTATTCTTTTCGTTTCCCACGAGACCTAGCAACGCGAAATAGACAATATGATTCAAACTTCTTCAGTAAACCGCGTTGCGGCGATAATTTTAGCGCGGTTTTGACACAATAGAGAGTTTTAGTTTAGCGTATTTACGCTCCGCTCCGCTCCGGGTAGCCCCGCTAAGCTGTAGCGGAGCGGCGAGCGATTTTCTCGTTTTAGTTACACGTAACGCGCAGCGGACCGGACCTTTCGGACTAGCAGCGCCCTCTGGCCAAGTTTGGCGTAATGAAACTGAACCGAAAACCATTTCACCACTTTAATAAAGTAAAACCAGTACGTATAGCTTATTTGTTTATTAAGTATTGGCACATGCAATCGTATTGCGTTACTGGTCAATTACAATGAATGAAAATAAATTTTCGACTTGACGATAGCCACGCAATAGCCAACAAAGTTGCGTTCCAGATCCATTCGGATCCTCCTCGACTGCGATCCAACGAGGCGTTTTGCCTAGTTCGTATCTGAAACATCTGAAAGTTTTTCGCGCTTTCCCGCATTGTGATGCCGCTCACAAGTGTTCTCGAAGACCCTTTCCTCTTGACTTCTTTCAAGTGGTCAGAAATAGAGGATCTCTTGACCCTGGAAGTGTTTCAGTACACGCGCCGAGAGCCACTTTCTCAGCAAGGCCTTTTGAACATTTACTCTATGGACAGTGGACAATTCCGCACATTCTTCCGCTTCGAGAAGGATGATGTGGAAAGGCTGGCGCGTGCGCTTCGACTGCCCGAAGTTGTCAAAACGCCGCAGTGCGTCAAGATTCCCGGCGTTGAGTGTTTGTGCTTAACACTGCGGCGACTGGCGTACCCCAACCGGCTGCGGGACCTGGAGCCCCTCTTCGGGCGGCATTATTCCGTCATTTCTTCAGCCACGAATGCGGTGCTGGAGCACATCGACAGCACTTTTGGCCACCTGCTGCGAGATGTGAACAACCACTCCTGGCTGGACATCGCCCAACTCAGAGTTCTGTCAGAGGTATGCAATCATTTATCATTCATGTCACTCAAGAAATCATTCTATTTATCACGAAAATTAGCATGTACTGGTGTGAGGGCTATGTAGTTTAAGTTGTGTAGTTTAGTGTAGTTCAATTATTTAAATTATTGTTGTTAGATCAATTTAATCGTTTTTAATAATTAAATAAATTCATATTAAATTCAGTTTTTGGTAATTTATGTACTTTAAATCGATTCCGTGTAAAGAGCAAAGTTGCTGTCACTCGTTCATTTTTCATTCTTTGTATCTATACATTTCGCCCATCTGATAAGGTGTCAGTAGAGACTAACAGTATTGTAAATAGATAAATTTACTTTCAGTGTGTGCTAATGCCCATCTGTATAAATTTTACTCGCAGGCGGTGCATTCCAAAGGGGCCCCGCTCCACAACTGCTGGGGTTTCATTGACGGAACAGCTAGGGCTATTTGCCGTCCCTCCAAAGACCAGAAACTTTTTTTTTCTGGTCACAAACGGTTCCATGCCTTAAAATATCAGTCAATCATGTGCCCTAATGGAATGATCTGCCAACTGAACGGCCCGTACTTTGGCAGTCGACATGATTCAAGTGAGTTCATGTTGTGTTTAATTATACAGAACCACTTCCTCAGCAGTACAACACACAACAAATGGTTAATTCCGTCACGGGCAATCGAGAAAAGGCACAAGATTTCTGTGCTTCTTGAGAAAGCAATTAGTGTTTAATAATGTTAAACTGAACACCTAATGTGATGAAACTTTTACAGGAAAAAAACATTTACTATGATGAATGGGGATTTGTAGTACAAAGAAAGCTTGAATTAAGTATATTATATTGCACATTTATAGTTATTATATTATGCATATTGTATATGTAAAATTATGGACAAGCTAGCAACAAGGTAAAAGAATTTTGTGAAAGCCAAAAGGAGTGATAACATGGAGTGATAAAGGAGTGATAATTGTTATGTGTTCCTTTATTTTCAGGCATCCTCCGGAAGAGCAGGACGTACCAGAACTTGAAAAGCTGGTTCAGGGGCACAACTTCTGCCTGTACGGCGATCCTGCCTACCCGTTACGACCCCTGCTCCTGAAACCATACGGCACAACTAACATTACTCCCTCACAGTATGCATTTAATAAGAGGATGAGTACCGTTAGGCAGGCGGTCGAATGGGGTTTCGGCAAGATTGCGGGCTTGTTTGCCTTCCTCGACTTCCGCAAAAATCAGAAGCTGCGTCGACAGAAGGTTGCCCGCATGTACAAAGTTGCGGCTATATTAGCCAACTGCCACACCAGCATGTATGGATCGCAGGTGTCGCAATATTTTGGAGTTGAGCCCCCACAGCTGGAGGATTATTTGCGACCACAAAACTGAGGCAATGAATGCCCTCAGCTCAGTGAAGTCAAAACACGTCGCCATGACGGTTGGTTCATCACTGAAAAAAAGTGCCGTGCTAAACACGCTAAATCTTGTACACTTCGTTGGCATCTTTTTAGCACTCGTTTTGTTTCGCAAGTCAGTAGAAGCACTTTATTTCTGAAGGCTGGAAATCTGTTTGCCTTGCTCTTCCAGCATAGATTTTATGGTGCTCATCATTTGAGCATTTTCTTTGACCTGTTGTTCATGAAGCTTCAGCCTCGCTTCCTCCAGTGCCAGCTTTCTCTCTTCTAAAGCTAGGCGCTTTTCGTCGTGCTCCAGCCTCCTTTTTTGCAGCTCCTGCTCCTTTTGCCGAAGAATGAACTCATTCTCCTCCCTCGCCGTGAGCAACTGCAGGCCCATTGCCTGGAGGGCTCTGATTCCTGGGAGAAAGACAAATAAATCATGTTTATTTTGAATTGACTTTGGGAATACTTGCAATTAATTCACTCCAACATCAGAATTTTGTAACACCGGACACAAATGCCTTATCAATTTCTTCTGTAATGAATGCTGTCGACGCATAGTCTTGTTGCGGATGGCATAGTTTTGTTTACTGAGACTGGAAAAAGCCTGCGCTTAAGGACCGCATAGCCATATGTTAAAGGAGCCATGAAGAGAAAACACAAGTTTGGTTCATTCGAAAGATTGCCTCGTTAGAACCATAACGACACCACTTATAACGCAAACTTCGCTCAAATAAGCTACATAATTAGGAAAAACGGGAATGGTCATGCGACCCACCAGCTCATTTCCCGCAACAGAACCTATGCCGTCACATGGGCTAAGCTCTGCGATTGGCGGAGGCCGGCAAAAGCAAACGCATGTTAGGCAGGGCTTACAGCTTGCATAGCGAGCTAAATGCCCGTGAAACATACTGCACATTCTTTTTATGACAAAGAACGGTGGAGTAAACGGTTGAAGGTCCGAACGAACTCGCAAGCGTGTGCGCCAATGCGTACGAAACTAGCGCGCCGGCCGAGCTCGACATCTCGCCGTCGCGCAGACGAATTTTCGGGTTCGAGGCTCTTCGGGGCCAACGAACCGATCCAGCACGCACAGCCGCGACCTTGCTTCGTATCGTAATCCCTTCACAGGAGGTTGGCCGTCATATCGCCAACCAGCAAAGGTAAAAATAGAAACGAGGGGCGTAAGGAACAGCAAGAAGCGACGAGATAGTGCCAGTCGTCGCGTAAGTTTCGAATGGTGTTGGTTTGCTGCTGTCGTTACGAGCTCGTTTCCAGTTTACAACCACTGAAAACTTCAGTTTGTTCAGTTACGGCAGGGACCCTTACGTTAGCTCACTCCTGGAACATTCTGGCGCTCGTTGCCGACTTCGTCAAATCGCTCTGACCTTGGGGAAAAAAATGCCGTAAACACCGCGCATTGACGCTCGTATCTTTCTGGTCGAAGCAGAGAGCTCGCGCGAACGGCTTTCCATACACGACACCGGCCAACTGGCATAAGTGATACTGCTACTGAAATTGAACTATTATTAACCGTAATCAAAATACGGCACATACGTACCAGTCTATATTCGTCCGTCGCGACGGGGCTGACGAGGCAGCGGTGCCGACGGCTGGGCGTTCGTCTGTTGTGGCTATCGCGGAATGGTCGCTTTCACGTCCACCGCTTTTCCCACAACTCTTGCCGCTCGTGCACTTAGAAGCATTGAGCGTTTTTGTGGTGTGAGGTTGTTAAATGCAAGCCCGAGCTCCTCGGCGAGAGTTTTGTTCTCCGGATCAGGCGATTCCATGACTAGGGCTGCGGGTGCACTAGGTTTTACTAGTATTTTTAAAATGGCCGCCGTCTCGATCGACTCCCGCGTGTGGGTGCTATATGGAGTCGACATACTAAGTATCTGTTTCATGGACCGGCTCTATGACGCCATTGTACACGTCACGGAATGTTCAATTTTAGCGGGAGATTTAAAATTTTGGCTTAAATTGCCTTATTTATCAGTGAATAAAGCATCATTTGCTTCCGGGAAAGCGCTTGGGGTACTATGAAACACCTAATCTTTCGAATAAAACAAACTTTTGTTTTCTCTTCATGGCTCCTTTAAACATACATGCGAGTAAATCTAAAGGGATGCGAATTAAACATGCTGGAAGCACTCTCTTTGGCGCAGATAACCGAATTCTAGAACAAGTACACGGATATACCTTGGACAGGTTGTCAGTGCTGATTCCAGCCAATAAAAAAAAATTTGACACTATTACTTGGGGTGGGGCGCACAAGGCAAGCGAATAACGAAAATAAAAAGAACACTACATTTATCACTGAAAAGAATGGTACACAGCAAGCGTGTCTGTTCAAGGGGCAATGGAAAGAAGGACGATAAGAGTAACGGTTAGGGACAAAAAATGAAAAGAAAAAAAAAAGACAAACGCCAAGCCCCTAATTACAGTGAGAAATCGTGCAGGACTGATTCATAATACCTGTTGGAGCAGCAACTTGAGCAGGTCTTTGTCTTCTCTGCACCTGAACTGGGGGTCCTAGTGCCTGCTCATCTGCATCACTATCTTCAGCAGGCTCTGCTTGTGGTGGGCCGAGTGCTACAAGGGCAGAAATCATTCATCGCAGTTAATGATCGCCCACAACGGTTTCTTTCATTACTGTTTTTACTTAGATATGTTCTGCAGTGTTGCAGCCTAGCAAATTTTTGTGGGCAAGCATAATCAACATGTATACTATTTTATTCATAAACATAAATAAGCGCAGTAGTAAGATTTTGCCTGCTTCTTAGGTGAATTTGCTCTGTACCCATATTTCTCTTTCAGTTTACTTTGTACATACGTGATGCAGTGGCTGGCACGTCTTGGACCGGCCTGCTTGTGAAGCTGCCATCTCCAGTTGGGCTCAGTCTCGCACGCTCATGCACTTCAGCGGCTGATGACTGCGTCACCTCGCTGTCGTACATCGACAACAGCAACTGTGATGGAGATGGTTCATCTGCACACACAAAAACACGGTACATGGATAAAATTGTGACAAGTACTATAAAAGGATCTCGGTAGAAGAAATTCAGCAGTGCAAAATCCTTTCCTCTGCCAGAATTGTTCTACAGGCTCTTTTTTTGAGCTAGTGCCAATGTGAAGGAATTTATCCGCTGCGTACAAGATGCAGCACACTTAAAATTCGACAACTTTTAAATCACATCGTGCAAGCAGTATCACTCGTCAGACACCCCAGCTTGTATGAAACAAAACAACAGGGTTCACCATGTAACGAACACGTAGAATTGCAGGGATGTAATGTAATAGTTTTTATCTTACCGCGTGAGTAAACACGGGCTTAAAGCCAGCAAAGCAAGCATTTTTTGATATTTACAAATACTTGTTTCAATTACTCCTAACGGCACCAGTACATATGCGGCAGGTGGGAACCTTTCGCGGCATCCACAAATATAAAACACAGTTGGCGCTTCCATTCTTCGTTAATGTGTGCGCCCACTTCCCATCACTTGCCGAGCCTGTGTTCGTCATTCGGGGCCTGCAGTGGGGCGATTGCTGCCGTGACGCCGTCTCGGAACTGCCGCGCCGCTCGCTGTCGAGCTGCTGCCGATGACAGAGGAGGCCGGCGCAACCCAGTGCCATTTGCTGTCCTCGGCAGGGTCCTCGGCACGTAGCCGGCGCTTTTCATGAGATCTGAAATCTCCTGTAGCAGCTGCTCGCGCTCACCATACTGCTCCTCAGTACCAGACCTACGGAGGAAAGCAACAGATTGCGCCATAACTATTCGCTGTCATTTATAAGACGTACTGTATTAAACAAAAATCGCAAACGGTACAGGGGACTCACCTCCTCAAGCTGGCCCTGTCCTCCTGCCTGAAGTAGCCGACGAGCAAGTCGACCCGCTCTTTTACGCCACGAATGGTCAGCTCGCGCTGCACTGCGCGCGTCACGTTTTTCAACACGACGCCCCACGCGTCCGGGTTTTCAAACGGGTTCATGGTGGCCACTTCACGTAGTAAACACAGATCCTCATCCATGCAGAACCGTTTTCGCGGTTTGCGCAAAGCCGCGGGGCTCGTCGCAGGCGTGGTGTCGTTGGAGGCAGCCATCTTAGAATAAGCAAAGTCGTCGCACGCGCGCGAGAGGGCGCCCGCATCGCCCCGCCGCGCTAGCGGTGGGCAGCGACGCTCCGCTCAGGCTGCGTTTTAGCGGACCGTGTTGCTCGCTCCGCTAGCCCGCTTAGCCGCTAAGCGGAGTGCGCATGCGCAGTCGCATTCCCGCTCCGCTTAGCGGCTAAGCGGAGCGTAAAAACGCCAAACTAAAACTCTCTAATGACTTGCTTCGGCGGCGAGCGAGCAACCGAAAATGGCGGCGCCAGCGTATACGTGTCTCTACCCTGTACGGCGGATGCGTGAATGAAGGTATTCTATGCTGCAGAGCGGTCGGTTCCTGTGATGTCATTTGGGACCACGAAAACGCACGATTGAGCGGGAAAATCAAAATTTTAACCTAAATTGTTTAATTTCTCATTGAATAAAGCACCGTTTGTATCCGGACAAGCGCTGGGGGCACTATAAAACACGAAATCTTTAGAATAAAACCAACTTGCATTTTCTCTTCATGGCTCTTTTAAACGAGGCGACGGCTTCCCACCTTCTGAATTGTTGGTCTAATAGGGTCAAACAGCCTAACATTATCACTCGGAAGCGCCTAATCAAAAAATTGAAAGAAATATTTTAACTCGGGGCACATGAAGAAAAATATGCGAGGCCTTCATATCTTATCAGGGACTGTATTATATGAAAATGATGAGGCAGGCAATAAACGCGGCATTTTACGTGACTGGAATATCAGTTCTTATTTTTCCTTTCGGTTGATGCCTTGGTTTGCACACGCCCAGTGCAGGGCCAGTGACGCGAATGATTTCCCGTCGAGGGAGATACGGTTATAAAACGTGTTTCTGCTGCTCACGCTCCGGTCGGGCTGAGCGGACCGCTGGCAGCGAGCGCACTGTCAAAAACATGCAGCTAAAACTCTTAATCAGGCAACTGAAGTGCACAACGAGTCTCCTTTTTGGTGAGATATAGCAGCGAAGGCATTCATTGGTACCGGTGATATTACGCGGCAGATCCAAAACACGTGCGGCAAGCGTTGTCGGCTCGCTCGGCCAGAGGCGATGACGGTTGGTTCGAAGCGCCCTCAGTCTGTCAAGAATCTGCTGTATCGTTTCCTTGTTGGGTGCGCACATAGAGTTTCTCAATATTACCTAGAGCGGAAAGTGTCGCTGCGATCGCACGCCGACATGAGAATTGTGGGTAGTGTGCGGATCGAATTGGCAGCAAGTGGCTAGTACAAAGGGCTATGGATTAGGCTTCTCGGCTCGGAAGTGCTTGTTAGTTCTGTTTTCGGTATGCTTTTCCGTTTTCGGGATGCCACTTTCTGGCATGCAATGGCTATCGCAGATATGTCCAAATAACAGCGTGATTAGCACTTAACGCATGTGCTCACGTTAGCGGCGAGTTTCTTAAGATGAAGGGGTGACCACATGCAGTGACGGCGACAAGCGACGCCGAAAACGTAACTCAAAAGGTACAACAGCAGAGTGCACTGGGTGACAGCGACAAGCGAAAAAAAATTAATACACTGCCGCCAATGTACTCTGTCGTCGTCGCTACAGTTCACTGCATCACCGCTGCCGCTCGCTTGTAGGCTGCTTCTGGCCAGCAAAAAGCGAGCGAGGGTCCCAGCGGCCTGTTATATACCGCATCATACCGCTTGCCGCCGCCGCCCACACTAAAGCCACAAAATAAGCTACGGTAGCCCCATTGTCTGCGCACATTCAGTTACGATTTTCGCATCGCTCGTCGCCGCCGCTGCGTTTACTTACTCCTTGAAGCATGCACTGCCTTGGCAGGCGCAATGGGGCAACATACATAGAAACTCGACAAGCCAGTATTTATTTGCATTTGAAGCATTCATGCAATTTCATAATGCTTTGCGCGCGTACTTGAAGACTTACTTGCGGTAACAGGCTTCACTTCTACGTTAATTTATACCTGCTTAGAAAAAACAAATAAATACAACGGGATTATATCATTCTCGCATCTGTAATGCTGCATCGCCTGCCAAGGCGCGTAGCATACGATAATGAGACTAATGAGAGGGAGCAAGAACACAGCTTTAGACAATATAAATAATTTTTTTCAGTTAAATATTACAAAAAATCAAAGAAAACTTCAGCCAGTTTGAAGAATGTAATAACTTTAAAATATTTCCGAGACGGCCCGCTGTATCTGGCAGCGTGAGCCAAAGGCAGGACTTCTACTTTTTTCTTTTCTTTGTAACTCTCTAATTTGTTTTGCAGCATAAGACCTCGAACACAGTGCCTTACACAAAACAAAAATTGTTGACAGCGGCACTTTCGGCACCAATTTTTTAAACAAAAACTCAATTTGCGTAGCCACGAAGTCATTGCCGGCCATGCCATGCCGAACTTCCGGCCGAAGTACACACTATGGCGGCACTCATGGAGGCGTAGAGCGCTTCCGCTGAATCACGTTGACGCTAGTGCCAGATTCCACTCTACACTCTTAGTCGCGTCCCGGATGGCGTCCTATTTATATGCGGTGGGCATCCTCAATACCGTGATATAAGAGGCCCTGACAGATTTCTTTTCCGTGACAAAACCTCAGGTGGTTACAGCACGCTTATATTCTGCGCCAACGACCCGTGTCACGGCTATAAACTAGCGGAAAACCTGACGCCAGGAAATAAATGAAAAGAGGGGGGCAATCATGAAGCTCTGAGCGATATGTGTGGCTTGCGGCGCATGCGCGTATTCCCAATCACACAATGGCCCGCGACCTTCCTTTGCGGTGGCCGACGACGAGCGCCCGGGGACGCGGTGAAAGCCGAAAAACACTAAAAAAAATCTTGCGCGCACATGCGCAGTAGGAGTGGAAAAAAGTTCGCGCGTGGCGAGCGGTGGTCTGGTGATTTGTCTTTACCGCGCGTGCGCAGTATGGAGTAATTTCAGCGTGGGGCAAGTTGGGGTCCCGCGCTTTGACTCTTGCTCTGTGTAGTTCATACTTAGTTCCGAGCGTTCACACTTTATTGACCACGTTCGCTTCCGCTGACATCAAATGTGTGCTTCGAGGTCGGTGTAACAGTGGAAGCAACTGCGAATGCGATGGGTTTATTAGGGCCACCGGGAACGCAAGCCAAGCAGCGGTGCCATGTCAAGCCGGCTGGTGTGTGTATTACGGGCATAGCCCGGTTGAACACGAGCGGATAGGTAAGTCCCTGGATTTCTTTTTTTTTTTTGATGGATGGGGGAGCGCAGACTGTAAGAATTTGTGTTTGCGGACAATATAGCAAGGGCCACGAAATTATGCCTTTTGCGTCGTCGTAAGAAGCCCGCGCCAAAACCGTTCTCCGATACCCTGGATCGTACGATAAATTTGACGTGCTTTATAGAGAGGATTCGGTTTCCCAGTGCGGCGGCCGTTTTGGGATCCAGGCGAAAAATGAAAACGCTTGCACACGTGAGGTACTTCCGTTGCCGTAATGAGTATACCGTGGTGCCATAAAGAATTTGCATTTTTACATGCGTCCCATTGTCGAGGTCAAGCCACATAAAACGCAGTTTGAATTTTGTATTTTTCAATATTCTATGGCCACTGCTTGTCATTTTCGGTAGGCGTAGCAAAACGTTAGGTAACGTTTTTTCGTAACTAGGTTTTCGCGTCGTCGTTTCGGCTAGTGAATTTTCTGGCACGTTGAGTAGTCTGGATCCTGTGGCCATTTGGAAACTTCCTTATGGTGCGTTTAAGTGGTAAAGTTTTCACACGAAGCAACATTCATGAGTAACACCAGTCCCCATCTTGTTGTGTTCGGCACGGCTGTCGTCTGTCTGAAGTGCCAACTCGCGGTTTGCAGAAACATGATAGCATTGGCAGCGCAAACGCGCCGCGGCGCCGTCGTAGCGGTTGCTCAAAGCGGTGGCTTCTAATGTTGTTACAACGCCTTCTGTAAAGGCGTTATACTGGAGGCTATGGTTGTTACAGATGCGCTGGCTGTTGCTCGGTGCGCGCAGTTTACCTATGCTTTAGCAAAAAATATTGCTAGCAGTTCTGTTCGATTTTTCATATTGATTGGCGCCATACTATTGCTGGAAATTGTTTCATAAAAAGAAACTAGGGCACATTACCTCCCGTGTGTAACAGCGAACAGTTTTTTTTCGACGTCCAGTTGACGTGCCGGCGTCAAATAAAATTATGGCAAAGTTTTCTCGCACGCCTTTGGACTAAAAAACTGCTCGGCCTTCCTATGTATTTGATGAAAACGTCCTTTTGGAGGGCGTCTGAATCTAAAGCAGTAAGAAAGAAATAATTGCCTAAACTACAGCGATGCACCTGTCTGATTTATGGTATTTCACATATCTGCTAAGGCGTTGGTGATACTTCTGCTGCGCCCCTTCAGGCTATACTGTTTTGCCGCCGATAAATAACACCACAATTTTTTACCTGGTGACTTTTTCAACTGCTGTTTCTTTTCTTCACGCAGTGCCAACACAGCAGAATGCTACCCAGAATGCTACCACATTTCAGTGCGACGAAATTCCGGAAGCAGCAGCTCCCGGGTCAAATATTGCTTGCGGGATTTTACAAAGGCCTTCTACATCATCGGAAGTGGTGTACCTGGACCATCATTTGAAGCGCGGAGAAAGTACTTTTTCTTTGTTTGGTAATATATTACCTTAGGTCATGAGATACCCGTCAGCTTTTAGGCCAAACATTTGGCGTTATACAGTCAGCCGCCTGCAAAAAAGATGAGTTTCCTCCCTGTTCAGCAAGCTGCTGAAAATTCCATAAATTAAAGCAATAATTTTTTCTTGACAGGTCCTTATTTGCTCTTCCACAAAAAAATATTTTCATTTGTGTGTTCCACAATTGCAATCTGCTAATATTTGTATTTTTTATTTTAGTATAAGTATTTCGTGTTCATATTTGTATTTTTGATATGAAATAAAAAGAAAACATTGTTCCTTCGGCATGGTGTCATTAATGTAATTTTCATCTCACACTTGCGCATGCTCATGAATTAGAGAATGACAAAATACTTAAAATTTACATACCCAACTAAGCTCTCTGTTTATGTCCCAAGCTTGTATAAGTAGACTATCACTTCAAGATCCGGTTAGGTTTAAGGTATACAGATACTTGCTTTACAGCTTTGCTTGCAACATGGCCTTATAAATATATGGAGTTTTTTTTTTAATTCGGGGTATGTGCATTGAGACCTGATAGATCAGGTGGCAAAACACTGAGATTATAAAGGTAAAACCTCATTGCGTGACAACTGAGGTTATGAAGATGTTCCAGAAGTGCACAAATCACAAATGTGTTAGTGCAATTGCAGCCATGGTAACCCACTTATTGGTGGCATTGTTTTATACGGTCTAACCTTCAGATGCAGAAGTGTGCGTTCATGACCGAGTGCTATGGTTTTGGTAAACGGCCTTGAAAATGTTGAAAATGCTGTACCGCGACCTTGCGCTTCCGCGTGGAATAATATAACTCCTTAATAACAGAAGCGCGAATGAAATGAGGCCACTTAAAAAAAATTGCAGAAATTAAGAGAATTGTCTACTAATGCCCAGCATTCTTATGCCGCTTCTCTTGAGTGTGAGTCTTTTAGAGCCAAATTTCTGTTTGTGCAGTTATCTCCATTTACCCTATTATAACGATCACAGGTAATATTTGCGCCAAATCTGCATTTTTTGTAAATTAAGGGTGTTACACGGCTCACCATTTTCCGTATTTTTTATATTTTTCTTGGTTTTTAGTTTTGCAAAATTATGTTCGGCCAATTATCTCGATCTACGCTATGATAACGATTACAAGTGGAATTTCCGCGAAATCTGCATTATTGTGGAAATGCAGGCCGTTATACTGTTTGCCAGTTTCCGTCATTTTTTAATACTTTTCTTAATTTTTGGTTTCTCAAAATTTGTTTCGAGTAATGATCTTTATTTCCGATATTATAACGATTAAAGGTGGAACTTCCGCGAAAACTGCATTTTTCTGGAAATGCAGGCCGTTACAAGTTACACGGCCTAGCGCCCATCCAGTCTGCGCGAGAAAACGCTAAGATATTCTTTGTGTGCTCGCGATTACCAATTCTTCAGGCGACGCAGCAATTCTGCAGGCGTCGGGACACAATGTTATATAGAGTGAGTAATTTATTATTGGTTCATTACATTACCAGAGACGTAAATTACTAGCGCCCCCTATTACAAAAATAAAGGTGAAGGCTTGTAACCACGCCATCAGAAGAGCTAAGACGAGCAGAAAAAATTCAGTGCACCATTTCATGCTTGGTATACTTGCCCCTCGTTACCAGACATCTCTTATGTTCAGCGCACGACAGTGTGCCTTACGTGCTAGTTATTTGCATGCATTGTCATAGGGGGCACTTTCCGGCAATGTCCAAGTATACTTTTGGTAAGAAGGCCGAAGAACTGTTATCAATTCCGTTTGGATCGACGGAATAAATCACCGCGTGGCGCATCATACTGTTGAATCGGGCACACAGCATGACAAAAGGTTTCCGCTCGTACAAATGTACTTAAAGCCCCCAAACCGTAGTATTATGCCTCTTTGGTAGAGTGATTAAAAAACGGTGGTCTAAAGAAAGTCACTCGCCGCCGAATGTGTTATTTAAGACTCCTGCTTGACGCGCAACAGCATGAAGAATACTTATACGCCCATGTTTGCTCTCCCCAGCAACCCGTGGGTTGTGGCGCAGTGGTTATGATACCCGCCTCTTCATGTGTTGTAGTAGACACAGGTTCGATTCTCCGTAGGGTTGCGTGTGTGTGCCTATGTGCACTTTGCGTGTCGCGTATGATGTAACATGTGTGCGGCGGCGTTCGTCATGGGATTCTGACGTTGGCCTGGCAATGCGAGCGAAAAAAAAACGGATAAACTCAATTCTGGCCGAGTGCCTTGTTTTTTAAAACTTTTTTTATGTGAAAAGCAACAAGGCCGCTTATTTGAGGGGCCGTTTGATTTGGGGGCCGCTTCGTAAGCCGGAATAGATTAGCATAACGGGCCGCGTAGAAAAATTACGGCCAGTGGCCTGCCGAACACACGGCCCGGTGTGTAGGTGGCCCGCTAGTTAAGCGGCCCTCAATACGGCCGCTTAAACGCGGGGCCGCGTGTTCGGTGGGCCGCGTGTTTGGCGGGCCGCTTGCGCGTGAGTCCGCCTGAACCGCCGCTTTATAAGCGGCTTTAAAATGACGCGGCGACCCGCCTGCATGCGGGTCGTATAACCAGGAATTGACTAAGAATGTAGGTAAACTCTATGGGTGCGCACGCCGTATGAAAGTGCGCGCTCGCCCCTCCTCCAGTCCGGCCGTGCCACAGAACATGGGCCGTGCCTTCAGGCAGCTCAGCCGTCCAGCACCGGCGGCGGCGCGGTCGAAACGACGCCCCCACTGGCCTCCGCAGTGTTTTGACGTCCGCACAAAACGGTGAGGTCATGCCGGGATTCTGTTATATGCGCCTTTCGGGATGAAAGCGCGGGAATTTGAAACAAACGATTTGCAGGCCGTTCAATGTAATTAATTATTGCGCGCTGAAGTATTTAAAGTGTTGTTTCGGGTTCGCCAGACCATTAAGCATCGTTAACCCTTTGTTGCCCAGAGTTGCTCAGGAGCAAGAACTGAAACAATATTTTTTTTTCTCTCGCCCTTTGTGGTTTTTTAAGATTTAACACCATCTTTCGACAGGCACAGGATCCCGAACCTTAGAAAATTAAAGAAGAGGGGGCAGCACGTACTTCCGTGTGCTAAAGAAATATTGTTTATGTGTGTCAACTTGCATCGAGCCCCGGTGGCTCAATGGGCTAGTGACAGGTAACCGAAATTGTGCAATTTCGTTGTTATTACAAATGATAGCAATACAAACTTTACGTTATTGTCTTCACTTGAAGCATAAATCATGGTGATCAAGGTACCTCTCTTTTTCAAGGGATGTACCCAGGCAGCACAGGACTGTTCGGCCTAAAACAGGCCGGTGTACTTTGGCCGGTGATTTTCTCTCCGGCCGTTTTCCGGCAGCCATGTTCGGCCCATGTCCAAATGTGGGCCTTTTGGCCGTATACGGCCGTACTCCATTGGCTGTCCAACGGCCAGTGTCCGTCGGCCAGTCGACCGGCTTACGGTCATACGGCCAGATTCCAGCCGTAGGGCTCCGGCCGTTCCAAAGCCACCCGTGTACGGCCGAAGTACGTCCGCCGGAGGACAGCCGAGATGCGGTCGTCGGACTCCAGCCAGACTACAGCTACCGGAAATACGGCGGTGCTACGGGCATTGGAGTTCAGCCACAGTACGTTAGCTGTATACTGAGGCCGGTCACTGCATGTCGCGCAAGCAGATGACTCATTCGCGCAGTGCAGAAGCAATACAAACCCAGCATTTTGGGTCCAATGCAGCCACATCAAAGTGAGTTCGCGCGCAAGCACCAGCCGTCAAGCTTTCAGCGCAGCTTGGCTTAATTACCAGCCTCAGTAGACAGCAAAATTCATTTATTAAACAGTGCTCACAAATTGTCGGTCATTAAATTGCTGTGCCTCTTTTACTGCCGAACACAGAAAATATTCAGTTCTTTGTAGAGCTTGAATAGATGTATTGTCCAGATCCTCATATCCTCTGTGGGGCGGCTTACCTGTAATGAACGGGGAAAGAGGAGGGGGGGGGGCGGAGCGCGCATACTTTAGTGGGTTGAATTTCAGAGAGATTAGCCGCTTTTAGCCAATTTCTTTTAGGGCAATATTCCAGAACACTTTCATGCTATGACTACATAAACTATTTTTATAACAGTTGCTTGACCAATTTTGATGTATATAAAACCGGCGTGAATGCCTTTACGAAGCGTTTTGGTTCTCAACAAAACACTCAGGAGCATTTAATATAACTCCTTCACAAAAAAGTATGTCCAGTTCTTGCCCATTTTTCTTGCAAAGACATTTTCTACTCGATTAACTTTTCTGATGATCTTGCGCAGGGCTGATCCTAAGAAGGAGCGAACAGGTACTTTCATTTTCAATCTATTTTAATGTTGGTTTCATGAGTATACGCCCACACCACTTAATAGTCCAAAAGAGCTTAATTTTCTTCTAATGTCATACTACGTTCAAAAAATTCTAGACGCGTCGCGAATGAGGCCCTGCTTCAGGTGGCTGCAGTTGTATCCCTTTGTGTTCACGCAAGGAAAGGCGTAAAATTAGAGTTACATAATTTGTTTCAAACCAATAACATAGCAATGGTAGCATGTATACAGGAAACCTTGCATACTCCAACGAATAGGGCAATAAATATTTTATTGGTCAAGGTTGAATGCGTAGGGTTCTCAACCCGTCGGAGGCAAACTTGCCCCTCTGGAAGTTTATTTATTTTTATTCATTTATTCATTCATTGTTTTTATTTGTTTATTTATTTATTTATTTATTTATTTATTTATTTATTTATTTATTTTTATTCATTTATTTATTTATTTATTTATTTATTTATTTATTTATTTATTTGATGCCCGCTTTCCTTTGCATGCATTACAGAAGGGAGATACATAACACTAAGCATTAAATACGAGACAAAATAACAAAATAATTCTACAAAGCGCGCTGAAAATCGTCAATATAAACAGTTAATGCATTCATACGTCGAAGATAATTACACTGCAGTATTGATGTCAAATTAAATGAATCGCGCAAGGCGTCACCTTTAAAGGAAAGTTAATAATTTGCTTTAAGCTAGCGGTCCCACTTTGCGATATGTAGAATGGCGCTTGGACATACTTCTCCCCTTCTACAACAGTTTTCGAATGATAGATATTACGAAAAAAGTTAAACCTGTGGTTTCGTCTGTGATCTTTCACGTCCTGCCATTTCAGTTTACTTTTACTTTCTCTCATGCTAAGTTGAGCGTGCCAATTACCTAATACGAATTGCACTGACATATTCTGTATGTTTTCGAGCGTATCAACGAGCTCTTTGGTGTAGGGATCCACGAAAACACATGCGTACTCCAAGATTGAGCGCACATGAGTGAAATACGGTTGTTCTTTTCAGTTAGATGGAGGTTCACTGAAATTTCGTCTCAGAAAGCCAAAAACATATGCAGCCGTAACTTTATGGTGTGAACCTGCCTGTTTAACCTCTAACCACTCTCTAAATAAACTCCTAGGTATTTATATTCCTCGGCCGTTGTCATAGCAGCATAATTTACGGTATACGTATCCCATTGGAATGAAGGTTTTCTTGTAAAGGTGCCGTTAACACACTGTTTAGCATCCAAAAACTTTTCTGAATCAGCACACCAGGATGTTATTAAATGCGAATAAAGCTGCAGGTATACGGAATCACGTTCATTCGCTATAGTCCGGTTAACTACACAGTACTTTTGAACAAAGCTATAGGGCCAATAGTAATAACAATGCAAAAACCGATTCATTCAGTTCATAGGATGAAATGTACTATGCAGAAGGTGATATGCAACACCATCATTTGCTTTTCTGCAGTCCAAGAATATACAGTCAACCACTTTAAGCTTATCTATTGCAAGAGCCAAATCGTGCGTGAACTCAACAATCTGCGTTGAGCAAGAAAATCCTGACAAAATCCGTGTTTGCTAGGATGCTGGCGATTATGTTTACCCAAATGAGTCATATCCCAAGAGTAGCTAAGCTCACCTTCAAACATCGGAACTAAATTAACAGCTAGGCTTCGTCAGTGACAAGGCTCTGTTGTTATCGCAAATTTAAAATAATTTTTTTTTCTAAATAGGCAGTCGTAAAATCCCCTGAAGTAACATAGTGCAGGGCATGAAGTTGATCCTACCAATGCACGAGCGAGTCTCTTCTACGTTTATCACCAACAACATAGTGCAACATTGCTTGTCGCAGTTTAATTGTAAGCAGAATAACTTGCGCTTTTGCTCGCACTTGCCTTTCTTTGGTGGGGAGTCCTTGACATGGTGGCGGTTTAGCTCCTGCGTGGTTGCCGCTTGCTCGACGCCCTTGAAGGCCAGTTATTTTGGTGAACCATCTCCATCTCGGATCGGACATCTCTGGCGGATCGATGTCTCCAATGCTCTCCATTTCTTGAGCGGGCGAATAGCCTCGAGATGATGCGTCGACGAAGCCGGAGGCAGAAGCGTGGTAGCGGCGATGACTGGCGAGGCTTGGCTCACCCGTCGGTGTGGCACAGTCTTCTTGTGGCAATAAATGACATTTCGATGGCCTAAAAGGTTCCCTGCTAATGTCCAGTGAGTCCTTGCACCTTGCCCGTTCACCGAGAACACTCATTACTGTTTGACAAACGATGTTCGTTCATTTAAAACGTAGAAACACGGAGCGGATGAAAAACGCGTCCCCGTCGTTCGGCTCCCTAACGGCTCTTTGTCCCCCCAGGAAAAAACCGGTCGGTCTCCTTCCAAACACGTCTGTGCATGAATTCTCGGCGCCCAGGCGCGAGCCGTTGTTCGGCTGGATGCCGTTTGCCGAAAAAAGGACGTATAACCAGATACCTTACGTAGGCCGGTCTCCTCTTGAACACCGGTTGCCAAATATTCTGTGGCCATTCGCTGGCCGTAATTCGGCCGAAGACAGCTAACCGAATGCAAAACGTATATTCTGGGGCCGCACGTCCGCCGGACGCGCGGTTCACCGTTGAAACAACGAATGCACGGCAGCCGCACTCCGGCCGGTCTCCTTTCGAACACCAACTGCCGCAAGAATACGCATATTCTGTGGCCGGTCGCTTGCCGTGCTTCGGCCGATTACCGCTTCCCGAAGAAAAAACGGATGCCCTAAGGCCGTACTTCGGCCGTTCTCTTTCTCAACATCGGCAGCCGTAAGAGAACTGAATATCTGGCAGCCGGTTAGCTGCCGTTGTGCGTCCGGACACGGGCGGACGGAAAAATGCCGAAGCGCTGGTTGCCGAATTTTGGCCGTTCAACGCATGATCAGTGGCTGCCAGAACCTGGATGCTGGCCGGACATGCCAGAAAGCGGCCATAGACGGGCCGGTCTTGGGGCGCACTTTCTGTGCCGCCTGGGTAGGGGCAGCCAGTGGCCAGTGTTTCCCAGTGGCCAGTGTGTCCCAGTGTCCATCCTAATGAAGCGAATTTTTTCTGACTTCATATTTGTGACGTAGGAACTCCTTTTAGACAATAAAAATACTTCTCACACGCTTAAAAAAATAATAAAGTTGTCAGCATCAAAGGTTTTAAAGCAATAAAAGTGGGACATAAAGTTTTCGTGTCAGTACTCCTTTAAGCTATTGCTGATATAAACAGCGTGTTTTAGAACACTTCGCGGCTCAAACGGATTTGGAGCCTCTGGAGCCGCTATAAGCACGTGTGCAAAGAAAAAGAAAAGCACAGACACGAACGCCTCGCTGTATTTAACGCCTCGCGCTTTAAAAAGACGCGGTAAAGTTGGCTTTGCCGCAAGAGTCTTGATGTAAGGGCATCGAGAGAGAGAGAGAGAGAGAGAGAGAGAGAGAACAAACTGTATGTATCCCCAGAATAACAAAGGGAGTAGGGGCGGAGGTCTATATGGCCGCCGCGACGTCCTGCGACCTCGACGAAGGCCATCAAAATATGTACGAAATCGAAACGTAATATCGCTACGCTGTCAAACAATAAGTATTATCCTGACCTGAAGTGTGCTTTAAGCAAATTGTTCATGCGCTCCATGAAAATACGAAAAAAAAAATAAATTCGAACCCATGACTGCCGATCGGAAAGCGGACACTCTATCCAATACTACATTTTAGCCACCCTACCACTACACTACGTCCCCTCCAGCATTCAACGGCAGCGCCCCTAGCAGATTTTCGTATTTGTGGCTTCAACTTTCCTGTGCCGCTTTTGCGCCTATTGCAATATTCTAGTTCACTGTAGCGCCGGACTGCTGTGCAGCTATAACAAGAATAGTGCGCGCAGACCAACAATACTACACTCTTAGTCAATTCCTGGTTATCCGACCCGCATGCAGGCGGGCTGCTGCGTCAATTTAAAGCCGCTTATAAAGAGGCGCTTCAGGCGGCCTCGAGCGCAAGCGGCCCGCCAAACACGCGGCCCACCGACCACGCGGCCCGGTGTTTAAGCGGCCCTCTTGAAGGCCGCCTAACCAGATGGCCACCTAAACCCCGGACCGTGTATTCAGTGGGCCGCTGGCCGTAAGTTTTCTACGCGGCCCGTTATGCTAATCTATTCCCGCTTACGAAGCGGACCCGAAATCGTACGGCCCCTCAAATAAGCGGCCTTGTTGCTTTTCACCAAAAAAAAAGAAAGCCACTCAGCCGGAATTGATTTTGTCAGTTTGTTTTTTCGCTCGCATTGCCAGGCCTACACCAGCACACCCTGACGAATGCTTTAACACATGTTACATCATGGAAGACATGGAAGCATATAGACGTAAACCCTACGGATAATCGAACCTGGGCCTTCTACAACACATCAAGAGGCGGATATCATAACCACTGCGCCACGACCAACGGGCAGCTGGGTAGTGCAAACATGGGCTTATAAGTATTCTGCATGTTGTTGCGCGTCAAGCAGGAGTCTTAAATAGTCCATTCGGCAGCGAGTGTCTTTCTTTGGACCACCGTTTTTGAATTGCTCTATCAAAGAGGCATAATACTACGGTTTGCGGGAATTTAAGTACATTGGTACGAGCGTAACCTTTTGTCATGCTGTGTGCCCGTTCAAACAGTATGATGCGCCGTGCGGGGATTAATTCCATCGATGCAAACGTAATTGATAACAGTTCCTCTGCCTTGTTACCAAAAGTATTCTTGGACATTGGCAGAAAGTGTGCCCCCTATGACAATGCTTGCAAATAATCAACACGTATGGCGCACTGTAGTTCTGAAAATAAGAGCTGTCTCCTCACGAGTGGCAAGTATACCAAGCATGAAATGGTGTACTGAATTTTTTCTGCTCGTTATAGCTATTCTGATGGTGCGGTTACATGCCTTGACCTTTGTTTTTGTAATAGGGGGGAGTAGTAAATTACGCATCTGGCAATGTAATGAACTAATATTAAATCACTCACTCTACATAACATTGTCTCGCGACGCCTGCACAATTGCTGTGTTGACGCCCAGGTAAAGATACTGCGTTTTTTTTTTTATGGAACGCGAGCACGCCAAGAATATCTTAGCTTTTTCTCGCGCAGTCCGGATAAGCTCTCGGCCGTGTAACTTGTAACGCCCTGCATTTCCAGAAAAATGCACGTTTCGCGGAAGCACCACCTTTAATCGTTATAATATCGCAAACGAAGGGCATTGGTCAAACGAAATTTTGAAAGTAAAAATTAAGAAAAATATACTTACCAGCTTTCTCGCTCAAAATTACAACCTCTCGGGAAACTAGCAAAACCACTTTAGGAAAATGATATTTTGCATAAAGATAGAAGCCGACGTGAAGATAACTCTAAAAGAACATTTCAGGTTTATGACTTTTTTTTTTGTGTAATTTGCTGTCAAATCTAACTCCCCATCCATTTCTATGGGATAGTTCCCATCGCTCAGGAACCCAGTCACGCAACGTGCGCAAATTGAAACTGTGCACAAAGCAAGTATTCACCCCAAATATTATCTGTGCAAAAGAACTTTTCATTTCGCCAAAAAATTGCAGAGTAATCACTGTTAAAAGGACTGCCATGAGCGGGAAAGCTGCACATGAAAAAAATGACCAAAATGGGAAATGGTATAACGCCCTGCATTTCCACAATAATGCAGATTTCGCGGAAATTACTTTTAATCGTTATCATAGCGTAGGTGGAGCTAATTGGTCGAACAAAATTTTTAAAAACTAAAGAACCAGAAAAATATGAAAATATTGAAAATGCCGAACCTTGTAGCGCCCTTCATTTACAAAAAATGCAGATTTGGCGCAAGTAACACTTGTGACCGTTATAGCAGGGTAAATGGAGATAATTGTACTGACAGCACCTAAGAAACCAAGAAAATTGGCTCTAAAAGACTCACACTCAAGAGAAGCGACATAAGAATGCTGCGCATTGATGGACAATTCTCTGAATTTATGCAATTTTTTTAAGTGGCCTTGTTTCTTTTGCGCGTCCGTTATTAACGAGTTATATTATTGTACCAGTAAGTGCGAGGTCGCGGTTCAGGGTGCATTTTCAACATTTTCAAGACAGTTCACCAAAACCATAGCACTTGGGTTTCAAGGCACCCTTGTGCATCAGAAGATTCGACCATATAAAACAATTACGCAAATAAATGGGTTGTAATGGCTGCAATTGCACTAACACATTTGTAATTTGTGCACTCCTGGAACATCTTCATGACCTCAGTTTTCATGCAATGAGGTTTTACCTTCATAATCTCAGTGTTTTGCCTCAATGCACATACCACGAATAAAAAAAAAAACTCCCTATATTCATAATGCAGTGTTGCAAGGAAAGCTGTAAAGAAACACTCTTAGTCAATTCCTGGTTATACGACCCGCATGCAGGCGGGCCGCCGCGTCATTTTAAAGACGCTTATAAATCGGCGGTTCAGGCGGCATCGTGCGCAAGCGGCCCGCCAAACACGTTGCCCACCGAAAACGCGGCCCGGCGTTTAAGCGGCCGTATTGAGGGCCACCTAACCAGCGGGCCACCTAAACACCAGGCCGTGTGTTCGGCAGGCCACTGGCCGTAATTTTTCTACGCGGCCCGTTATGCTAATCTATTCCCGCTTACGAAGCGGCCCCAAAATCACACGGCCTCTCAAATTCGCGGCCTTGTTGCTTTTGACAAAAAAAAAAAGAAAAACCAGGCACTCGGCCAGAATTGAGTTTATCCGCTTTTTTTTTTCGTTCGCATTGCCAGGCCAACGTCAGCATCCCGTGACGAATGCTCTAACACATGTTACATAGTACGAGACACACAAAGTGCACATAGGCACATACACGCAACCCTACGAAGAATCGAACCTGGGTCTACTACAACACATGAAGAAGCGGGTATCATAACCACTGCACCATGACCCACGGGTTGCTGGTGGAGTGCAAACGTGGGATTATAAGTATTCTGCATGCTGTTGCGCGTCAAGCAGGAGTCTTAAATAACATATTCGGCGGCGAGTGACTTTCTTTAGACCACCGTTTTTGAATCACTCTACCAAAGAGGCATAATAGTACGTTTTGGGGGGCTTTAAGTGCATTGGTACGAGCATAAACCTTTTGTCATCCCGTGTGCTCGTTTCAACAGTATGATGCGCCTTGCGGTGATTTATTTCATCGATGCAAACGAAATTGATATCAGTTCTTCTGCCTTGTTACCAAAAGTATGTATACTTGGACATCGGCGGAAAGTGCAAATAATGCAAATAACTAGCACGTAAGGCACACTGTCGTGCTGAACATGAGAGCTGTCTGGTCACGAGTGGCAAGTATACCAAACATGAAATGGTGTCCTGAATTTTTTCTGTTCCTCGTAGCTCTTCTGATGGTGCGGTTACATTCCTTCACCTTTACTTTTGTAATAGGGGGCGGTAGTAAATTACGTCTCTGGTAATGCAATGAACCAATAATAAATTACTCACTCTACAGAACATTGTATTGCGACGCCTGCAGAATTGCTGCGTCGCCTGCAGAAATGTTATCGCGAGCACACAAAGAATATCTTAGCGTTTTCTCGCGCAGACCGGATAGGCGCTCGGTTGTGTAACTTGTAACGCCCTGCATTTCCATAAAAATGCAGTTTTCGCAGAAGTTCCACCTATAATCGTTATAATATCGTAAATAAAGATCATTGGTCGAACCAAATAACGAAAATATAAATAAAAAATGACGTAAACTGGCAAGCAGTATAACGCCCTGCATTTGCACAATGATGCAGATTTTGCGGAAATTCCATTTGTAATCGTTATCATAGCGTAGATCGAGGTAATTGGCCGAACATAATTTTGAAAAACTAAAAACCAAGATAAATATAACAAAATACGAAAAATGGTGAGCCGTGTAACGCCCTTCATTTACAAAACATGCATATTTGGCGCAAGTAACACCTGAGATCGTTATAATAGGGTAAATGGAGATAATTGGACGGACAGAAATTTGGCTCTAATAGACTCACACTCAAGAGAAGCGGCATAAAAATGATGGGCATTAGTAGACAATTCTCTTAATTTCTCCATTTTCTTAAGTGGCCTCATTCATCCGCGCTTCCGTTATTAACTAGTCATATTATTGTACGCGGAAGCGCAAGGTCGCGGTTCAGCATTTTGGCAACATTTTCAAAGCCGTTCTCAAAAACCGGATATGGTCATGAACGCGCACTTGTGCATCTGAAGTTTAGACCGTATAAAACAATGCCACCAATAAACGGGTTACAATGGCTGCAATTGCACTAACACATTTGTGATTTGTGGACTTCTGGAACATCTTCATGACACAAGGAGGTTGCCTTGTCATAACCTCAGTTGTCATGCAGTGAGGTGTTACCTTTATAATCTCAGTGTTTTGCCACCTGATCTATCAGGTCTCAATGCACATACCACGAATTAAAAAAAAAACTCCATATATTTATATGCCATGTTGCAAGCAAAGCTGTACAGCAAGTATCTGTATACCTTAACCCTATCCGGATCTTGAAGTGATAGTCTACTAATACAAGCTTTGGACATGAACCGAGTGTTGAGTTAGGTAAATTTTAAGTATTTTGTCATTCTCGAATTCATGAGCATGCACAAGTGTGAGATGAAAATTACATGAATGACACCATGTCGAAGGAACGATGTTTTCTTTTTATTTGATACCAGAAATACAAATATGAACACGCAATACTTATACTGAAGTAACAAATACAAATATTAGCAGATTGCCCTTATGGAACACACAAATGAAAATATTCTTTTGTGGAAGAGCAAATAAGGACCTGTCAAGATAAAATAATTGCTTTAATTTATGGAATTTTCAGCAGCTTGCTGAGGAAATTCATCTTTTTTGCAGGCTACTGACTGTATAACGCCAACGTTTGGCCTAAAGCTGACGGGTATCTCATGTCCTAGTATAATATATTACCAAACAAAGAAAAAGTAATTTATCCGGGCTTCAATTATGGTCCAGGTACACCACTTCCGATGATGTAGAAAGCCTCTGTAGAATCCCCCGGGGAATCTTTGGCCCGGAGCTGCTGCTTCTGGAATTTCGTCGCATTGGAATGGAAACAGCGTTGTAGACATATCAAAAACCTTCAGTTACGGGTAGCATTCTGTTGTGTTGGCACTGCGTGAAGAAAAAAAAAAAACGGCAGTTGAAAAAGTGACCAGGTACAAAATTGTGGCGCTATTTATCGGCGGTAAAACAGTATAGCCTGAAGGGGCGCAGCAGAAGTATCACCAACGCCTTAGCAGATATGTGAAAATATCATAAATCAGGCCAGTGCACCGCTGTAGTGTAAGCAATTATTTTTTTATTACTGCTTGTAGATTAAAACGCTCTCCAAAAGGACATTTTCTTCATATACATGCATAGGAAGGCTGAGCTCTTTTTCAGTGCAAAGGTGTGCGAGAAAAAGCTGCCATAATTTTATTTGACGTCGACACATCAATTGGACGTTGTAAAGAAACTCTGTTCGCTGTTACATGCGGAGGGCAATGTGCCCTAGTTTCTTTTTATGAAACAATTTCCACCAATAGTATGCCGCAATACATTTTATGAAAGGTCGAACAAAATTTCTTGCAATATTGTTTGCTAAAGCATAGGTAAACTAAGTGCACCGAGCAACAGCCAGCGCATCTGTAACAACATTAGAAGCCACCGCTTCGAGCGACCTCTACGCCGGTGCCGCGCCGCGTTTGCACTGCCAATGCTATCATGTTTCTGCAAACCAGGAGTTGACACTCCAGACAGACGACAACCGTGCCGAACACAACAAGATGCGGGCTGGTTTTACGCATGAATGTTCTTCATGTGAAAACTTTACTACTTAAACGCACCGTAATGAAGTTTACAAATCGCCACAGAATCCGGACTACTCAACGTGCCAGAAAAGTCACTAGCCGAAACGAACACGCGAAAACCTTGTTACGGAAAAACGTTCCCTAACTTTTTGCTACTTCTACCGAAAATGACAAGCAGTGGCCATGGAATACTGAAAAATATAAAATTCAAAATGGGTTTTATGTGCCTTGACCTGGACAATGAAACGCGTGTAAAAATGCAATTTCTTTATGGCACCACGGTACTCATTACAGCAACGGAAGTACCCCACATGGGCAGGCATTTTCATTTTTCGCCTGGATCCTAAAATGGCCACCGCACTGGGAAACCGAATCCTCTCTATAAAGCACGTAACATTTACCGTATGACCCGTGGTATCGGAGAACGGTTTTGGCGCGGGCTTCTTACGACGACGAAAAAGGCATAATTTCGTGGCCCTTACTACCTGTCTGCAAACACTAATTCTTACAATCTGCGCTCCCCACCCCTCAAGAAAAAAAAACACAAGAAATCCAGGGACTTACCTATCCTTTCGAATTCAATTCGGGCTATGCCCGCAATACACACACCAGACGGCTTGACTAGGCGGCGCTGCTTGGCTTGCGTTCCCGGTGGCCCTAATAAACCCATCGCATTCGCAACTGGGTCATTCCATGCCAAACGTCCCAGCCGTAAAATCGACCATCACGGATTTGCTCAGTAAAAATTGTGGGTCATCCTCGCATGGCCCATAGTGCTCCCTGAAAGTTTTTTTGTCCAAAAAGATTTTGTTCTTTTTCTAGCGGCCCTTTTACCTCCAAGGTTTAGAGCAAACTTACGTTTGTGAAAAAAATTCATGAAAACGTAACTCCTTTTACAATGGCCACAATTTTTTGTGAACATCATTTTGAGGCCCTGGGCTGCTCTATGCCACATTTTTAAAATTTTTTCCCTTTTTTTTGCTGTGATTACGCCATTCAGAAAATACACGATGTCGAGCATTTTCAAACATTTTTAGCATATACGAGCACACTTTCTCATCCAATGAAGCATTGGTACCTGTATCTCAGCATTGTGGAAAATTGATAAAAACTATATTTACACTGAAAAAAGGTGAAAACGTTTGTCAAACTTGGAAAAATCTCCTTTCTGGCCGATATTCACCTTGAAATTGCGGATTTTGTGTTCGTAGTAAAAATGTCCAATACAAGCCATTCACTAGTACAAGTGATCGCAGTTTATTTCAGAAAGTTAATCAGAACAGTTTTTCTTTTAGCAGAGAAAAAAAGTTTCAATTTGTACAGCGACACTACTTCACCCCGTTGTTCCACAGAGCGTCTTCTCTGCACGGCATGCACCTACATGCATGAGAAAGGCGCGAGCCAGAGGGTTTGCGCTACAAGAATACTTTTCGCCGCAGTGGTATTCGTAGTGTCAGTACAGGAAAGAGGAATATTTCGCGTGTTAGTGGGAAAAGTACAACGTGGAGCTAGCGGGGGTGCGCCCATTCCTTGAGTACGGGAAACTCAACGACTGGCTGGACATGGACGTGCATAAAGAACAGGGTATGTTATACGTGATATCTTTTAGGTATGCCGAAAATTACGAAATAAACAGCGGCGGAGTGATCTAGTTAAACGGATTTATTTGTAAGCGTTAGCGGGAATTGCATTGCGGGATGCTTTAAATGCACATCTGATGTCCAGTCGTTGAGTTTCCCGTGCTCATAGAGTGGGCGCACCACCGCTAGCTCCACGTTGTACTTTTCCCACTAACACGCGAAATATTCCTTTTTCCTGTACTGACGCTACGATAACATTGCGGCGAAAGGTATTCTTGTAGCGCAAACCCACTGGCTCGCGCCTTTTTCATGCAGGTAGGTGCATGCCGTGCAGAGCATGCCGCTCTGTGGAACAACGGGGTGAAGTAGTGTCGCTGTACAAATTGAAGTTTTTTTTTCTCTGCTAAAACAAAAACTGTTCTGATTAAACTTTCTGAAATAAACTGCGATCATTTGTGCTAGTGAATGGCTTGTATTTTATATTATTAGTATACGAGCACAACAATGCGCAATTTCAAGGTGAATATGGTCCAGAAAGGAGATTTTTCCAAGTTTGACAAACCTTTTCTCGCACATTTCACCTTTTTTCAGTGTAAATATAGCTTTTACCAATTTTCCACAATGCTGAGATACAGGTATAAATGCTTCATTGGCTGTGAGATAATGTGCTCGTATTTGCTAAAAATGTTTGAAAATGCTCGACATCGTGTATTATCTGAATGGCGTAATCACAGCAAAGAAAAGGAAAAATATTTTAAAAATGCGGCATAGAGTAGCCCAGGGTTTCAAGATGATGTTAACAAAAAATGGTGGCCATTGTAAGAGAAGTTACTTTTTCATGAATTTTTTTTTTCTTTCACACACGTAAGTTTGCTTTAAACCCTGGGGTAAAAGGGCCGCTGGAAAAAGAACAAAATTTTTTGGACAAAAACACTTTCAGGGACACAGATTGTAGGCGGGCCAGTTGGTACATAACTGAGTCAGAAACAGCGCAGGAACGAGACTAAAGGAAGATCACACAAACACGGCGCTGACTAACAACTGAAGTTTATTGTCGCGTACAGGCAATAAGTAGGAAAATAGAGAAAACACGTGATATACAAATCTAGGAATGACAAATACCAAAGATGCAAAAAAATATACAAAGACTACAACATCTGCTATGGTGCAGTGATCTGTACTACTGCTATACTTGCAGCAACCAGCAAAATTTATATCGCAGCTTCCACACAATCTCTCCTAGCTACCAGGAAATTCGATTTCTTTCCCAGTAAGGATGACGGAGGGTGTGCTGATGCAATCCTGCTTACGGTTGTATATTTCCCATGCTTCTCTGATCTCCCGCCTTAGCCTGTCCTGATACCCGGCCATCACGTGGCACTGTTCAAACGAAGGCGAGCAACCTGAGCAGTTTACAAGGCGAGCGTGCTCCCTGTTGCATCTTTTGCTTTTTTTTTTGCTTTTTTTACATCGCACGCGTGCTCTCGAAGCCGATCATTTAGCCGAAGCCGAAGCCTAAACAAACGAGGCGCTGCCTAAATGATCGGCTTCGACTCGGAGCACGCGTGCGATGTAAAAAATGCAAAAAAAAAAAAAGATGCAACAGGGAGCACGCTCGCTGCGCACATTGTAAACTGCTCAGGTTTCTCGCCTTCGTTTGAGCAGTGCCACGTGGTGGCCGGGTATCAGGACAGGCTAAGGCGGGAGATCAGAGAAGCATGGGAAATATACAACCGTAAGCAGGATTGCATCAGCACACCCTCCATCGCCATTACTGGGAAAGAAATCGAATTTCTTGGTAGCTAGGAGAGATTGTGTGGAAGCTGCGATATAAATTTTGCTAGTTGCTGCAAGTATAGCAGTAGTACAGATCACTGCACCATAGCAGATATTGTAGTCTTTGTATATTTTTTTGCATCTTTTGTATTTGTCATTACTAGATTTGTATATCACGTGATTTCTGTCTTTTCCTACTTATTGCCTGTACGCGACAATAAACTTCAGTTGTTCGTGAGCGCCGTGTTTGTGTGATCTTCCTTTCGTCTCGTTCCTGCGCTGTTTGTGCCTCACTTTCAGGGAGCATTGTGGGCCTGCGAGGATGACCCACAATTTTTACTGAGCAAATCCGTGATGATCGATTTTACGGGTGGGACGTTTGGCATGTTTTCCACTGTTACACCAGCTGTTTCCACTGTTACACCGACCTCGAAGCACACATTTGATGTCAGCGGGAGCGAACGTGGTCAAAGTGTGAACGCTCGGAACTAAGTATGAACTACACAGAGCAAGAGTCAAAGCGCGGGACCCCAACTTGCTCCGCGCTGAAATTCCTCACACGTGCGCGAAGGAGAAAAATCAGCGGACCACAGCTCGTCGCGCACGAACTTTTTTCCACTCCTACTGCGCATGTGCGCGCAAGATTTTTTTTAATGTTTTTCGGCTTTCGCCGCGCCGTCGGGCGGGCGTCGTCGGCCACCGCAAAGGAAGCTCTCGGGCCATTGTGTGAGGAGGAAAACGCGCATGCACCCCAAGCCACACATATCGCTCGTAACTTCACGATTGCCCCCTTTTTTATTTTATTCCTGGCGTCAGGCTGTCTGCTAGTTTATAGCCGTGACACGGGCCGTTGGCGCAGCATATAGGCTTGCTGCAACCCCCTGAGGTTTTGTCACGAAAAAGAAGTCTGTCAGGGCCTCTTATATAACGGTATTGAGACTGCCCACCGCATATAAATAGGACAATATCCGGGACGCGACCAAGAGTGTACGCAGTAGTACTTCTATGTTTACGTGTACTTTCGTATCTTCCATTGTTTAAACCACCATTCTTACTGCTATAAAATGAATATGCATAACATTTAGGAGTGAATAGCTCGTTCTGCAAGCTTATAAGCCCTACCTAACTTGGGTTTGCTTTTGCCGGCCTCAGCCAATTGATCGCACAGCTGCCCATAATACGTCACAGGTTCTATGCGTGAAATAAGCCAGTGGGTAGCATGGCCATTCTCTTTTTTCCTTAATTATACAGCTTATTTGAGCGAAGTTTGCGTTAAAAGTGGGGCCAGTGTTATTCTAATTTACACCCACCGCGGTGGCTCAGTGGCTAAGGCATTCTGCTGCTGAGCGCAAGGAGGCGGTTTCGATTCCCGGCCGTGGTGGCCGCTTTTCTGATGGAGGCGAAAAGCAAAAACGACCGTGTGTTCGAGATTTCGGCACATTAAAGATCCCCAGGCGGTCAGAATTAATCCGGAGCCCTCCACTACGGTGCGTCTTATAACCTGTGCAGTTTCTGCACGTTAAACCTCACAATCAATCAATCAATCAATCAATCAATCAATCAATCAATCAATCAATCAATCAATCAATCAATCAATCAATCAATCAATCAAAGTTGAATTATGTCTGCATGGCCCCTTGTCGGCTGTCGTCGCCCTTTCCGCTAGCAAAAGCTGCGTGTCGAGGCAAGAGCTGGTCAGCTCACGGTCACACAGCTCGCGTGGAAGGTTGAGGAGGGGGGGGGGGAATGTGGGTTTCGCTGGCATTACCAGAAAATGTGGTCGAGTATGGTTTGGCAATGAACACAGAGGGTGCCATAGAGAGAGGTGGATGGCATGTAGGCGTGTTTGGTTGGGTATGTGTTTGAAGTTCTACCTGGACCATTTGTAGTTCTTTCGTGGACTTATCGGTGACTGGTTAAGTAGGGTTTGAGTAATTAGCCACGTCCGCTCCGAGTATTGTTGCGTTGACCGGTGGGCGAATTTTCGGCCAAGAGGTGTGCTGTCTGGTTATCGCAAAGGGCACACTGCAGCCAAGGTCCATATGATTTTTAGGTGATGTTGCATTGGCGAAGGCGTCCCCGTACCGAGCTCCGTCGCCTCCGTCATGTAGTGGTAGCGGGGTGGACGAGCGGCGAGCATAAGTGACACTTTGATGTTGACGACAACAGGTTGAGAGCAAAACTTAACTGCTTTACTGCATGGCGAGAGATGAACAGCGAGGAGACAGCAACAGTATGGAGCTGACGGGCAGAGCTGCGCTCTTGTTCAGCCCCCAAATGTCGATGGATTGAACAACCGAGAGGTTGGAATTTATACACAGGAAGGCAACGGTTCCGCTGCTTCCAGGGCTTTGCACACTGCCCGAACAAAGTACAGACGCACAAGAACACCCTTTTCCTATCCTGTGATAGCCGGAACACGCTGATGCTGAGAAGGGGGAAAGGAGAGATCTCCGTAGACGAGGCATCCGCTCGCAGATCTAGCCACGTCTCAACACGTCCCCGTTGGAACTAGTTTGTTTCGGATTTTGATTGATTGATTGATTGATTGATTGATTGATTGATTGATTGAATGATTAAAAGGCTTAACGCGCCGACGCAAGACAGGAGCTGAGGCGCGCCGTAGTGGAGGTCTCCGAATTAATTTTGACCACCCGGAGATCTTTCACGTGCGCCGAAATATCGAACACACGGGCGTTTTCGCTTTTCGTTTCCATCAGAAAAGCGGCCGCCGCGGCCGGGAATCGAACCCGCGACTTCGTGCTCAGCAGCACAACACCTTAGCCACTGAGCTACCACGGCGGGTTGTTCCGGATTTTGCAATTGACGCGGGCATGAACCGTCCCCAGCAAGTGTCCAACGCTTTTTCGTGTCGTAGCTTGTTTGCGGAGGGTGACTTTACCGCCAAGCACAGGGAGTTTCTCAAAAGTTCCAGTGTTGTACACGTTCCTCCAAAATAGGAACTAAAGCTCGTTCCTCGTTCCTTGCCAATTTTGAAACGAGTTCCCGTTACAAGTTCCTTTATTGCGAAAGGAACGCGTTCCAGTTCCACTTCGAAAATTGGAACGTGTCGTTACATTAACGTTACAATTAGGTTTTTAAATTAAAATATAGTGTCAATAATGCTGGGTCGAAATTAAGTGAGATATTTAAAACTCACATCGAACTACGTATATTATACGAATATTAACACCACCGGCAGCAGATTATCTGGAGATAAAGATCATCAAAAGAAACGCTCCTAGGCGAATTTTTTCAGGGAGCACCGGACAAACTCCAGATGGCTCGAGGACATTTCGATGCAGGATATTTCGGTGCGGAAATTTCGGTGTATGGACATGTCGGCGACCGAATTATCCGGTGCTTGCCTGTTTGCGAGAGCCGTTATATTTTTATTTCCGCTTAACGTGGGTTATGGACAGCAATCTGGAGCAGTGAATTTATTTTTTTTGATTGATGCCATGTTCGATCTTTGCCAGGTATTTTTAGAAATTCTACAGTTATATATTTTTGTTTAATACCTTTTCCTGGGGACACCTGTTATGCAGCCGATTGATTTCTTTAGCACACGTTTTTTTTAAATGCAGAGCATTTCTTTAACTCACGATGTCACCCGGCGCTGGCGTGCCTCGGTGGCCGCAAAAGCCATTCCAGGTGCGCCCTCTCCCCCACTCCTCCTCTCCCGCATCACGCTACCCTCCTCGCTCTCAACAACAGGTCCGCACCCCTCACCCTACACTATATAAAAAAATAATACTTACCGGCGCCTGGTTTCGATCCCACGAGACTGCGGGCGTAACGCAAGGTACATGGTGCTCTACCCACTGCGCCAGAAAGCCGACACAGAATGGAAGGCTACGAACGCGCCTTATATCCTTCACTCATTTAAACTAACTACGTCAAGAAGCTGCTGATCCAACGCATTCACTACCTGTGGGCGGAACGCGAGGTACATGGTGCTCTTCCCACTGCACCACAAAACCGACACAGAATGAAAGGCTACGAACGCGCCTTATATTCTTGACACATTCAAACTACGTCAAGAAGCTGCTGATACAACGCATTCACTACCACCAACTCCCCAAACACTAAACGTTAACGCAATACACCTACCCCCTATGCGACGCATTTACTCGAATCCCCCTCGCGGGGAGATGGGCCGTTTAGATGCAGAGCATCTGATTCACTCGCCTTGTCCCTCCGGCGTCGTCGTCGTCGTCGTCGTCGTCGGCGTTGTCCACCCCTCCCCCATTCTCCTCGCCACGCCAGCTGCGTTCTCCGCCGCTCACCCCCTCTCCTCTCCGATAGCGAACACTCTCTCGCGAGGCGCATTGGATTGGATTCGATTAGATTGGCTTGGCTTGGCTTGGCTTGGCTCGGCTCGGCTTGGATTGGATTGGATTAAAGTGGATTGTGTTGGATTGTGTTGCGTCATAGCCGCGGCACGTTGCGTCATAGCCGCGGCAGACGCGCTGGGGCCGGCGCATGTGCAGTACTCTCTCTTCCGCGGTTTCCTCTCCTTCGGGCGCGCTGCGCATATAACCGGTGTGCCGTTCTCCGGTGAAGCAACATCCACGCTTGGCTCAAACAACCACGCCGCTTTACAAGTACGCCAACGTCGTCATCGCCTGGGACCGGCTTATTTTCATTTATGACAGGTTGTTAATTTATATTCGCTCTTTTTTAGCTAAGACAATTACCCGTATTTACGATGGTCTACCACCTCTTTTGCGTTTCTTTTAAATTACACACCCTCAAATTACATAAATTACATGCACACTCTCAATATCCAAAAAGTAACAAACATTAGCTAGCTCCCAGAATGTAGAAAACCTTATCAAGAGTATTACACAGGCTGGGCTGCCTTGCTAAAATGAATTCGCGAACACTGGTCTAGGATATTGTCGGGGAGGAAAAACGGGCCTTTTGGAAAACAGCCGCAGGTTCTAATGTCCTAAATGCTGATTAAGCGCGTACCGGTTGTGCATACAAATTCCACCCATTGTGTTCGGGACAACCAACCTTCGTTTAATGTTTACAAGCCTACATTTACCACATTTTAATTCTTCGTTTTAGCGCCCCCCCCCTCCTCCCACCTCCCGCCTGTACGCTCAAATCTCGACCAGATTTCTTTATCAGCCATATTATTTTTGGTTTCCCCTGAAAATCCTACTGGCGTGGTGGAGTTCACGGTCTCCGAAGCGTCACCGCAGTGATTTTTTATTCCTTATTTAGAACATACTGCTAGCCTCTTAGTTGAGGCTCTTGCAGGAATTGGGTGATCCATTCAGAACAATGACATAGCACACTTCACGTTTAAAACAGAGAAAAAGCTTTACATTCACCATTGGCGCACGAAACCTCTATAATGTGACACAAAAAGCCACCCAAAAAGCCGCTGAGAACTCAATGGCCACTATCGTTTGCTGGCTACGCCCTTCCACGCGTCGCGGTCATATCGACGGCGCCCCCACTCCTGGAATCGCTCTTTCTGCGCCTTCAGTCACCGCCTTGGGAATTAACTCATCGAGTCGCGCATATCATGGATGCCCCAGGTATACATCGCTTCGTCCCATTATAAGGAGCAAACCCGCCGCGATGGCTCAGTGGCTAAGGCGTTGCGCTGCTGAGCATGAGGTCGCGGGTTCGATTCCCGGCGGCGGCGGCCGCTTTTCTGATGGAGGCGAAAAGCAAAAACGCCCGTGTGTACGAGATTTCGCCGCACGTTAAAGATCCCCAGGTGGTCAAAGTTAATACATAGCCCTACACTACGGCGCGCCTCATCGCCTGCATTTCGTCGGCGTGTTAAACCCTACAATCAATCAAATCAATTATAAGGAGCAAAACAAAATGAATAGGCTAGTGTGACGAGGGCGGCAACAGTCGTCTTATAGTTTTCGAATTCCAGTAGATGCAATGGTGAAGCACAAGTGACACCCCTGTCTCTCTACTTAGGGGGATGATTGCCGGCGGGGCTCAGCTTTCCCCTCCCCTAAGTAACGTCACCGGAAGTGGGATCGTCGGTTTGTTAGTTTTAAGTAGAACTGACACCGAATGCAACGAAGGCGAGATTGATTGAGAGAATAATTAAAACGAAATGCACACGCGCCTAATCGACCTCGTTTTTCTGTTGTTGTTTTTTCGCGGAAGTTGCTGGGGGGAGGGGGATATACTAAAAGCAGCAGCGTCTTGCACCGTTGGGTGAAGTGAAAGAAAATCGCTTTGGTAACACTTAAAGTATTAGGGTTATTCACATGAATGTGAAAATAACAAAAAATGGTTGAACGGATCCAAATTAACGTTACTTTTTACCATCTGCTACAGAAATAGGGTTTCACGTGGCAATGCTCCGCCAGGGTTTAGCGTACGTTTACACGAACGGCGGCGCAAGCACAAGTCTCGAACGTAAAATCATATCAAGTCCCGCAATCCCAATATTAAAGCTAAAAAATGTTCAAAGAATGCCTGGGACATCCCCTCACTCAAAATGTCTGGCCAAGACGTCATGCACCAAAATGTCCGTGCACAGAAATGTCCACACCGAAACGTCCTGGACCGAAATGTCCGACACCGAAATGTCCGGATCCCGTTTAGCAGCCCGTCCGTTTCGTTGGCTAAGTTGTTACCGGGTTGACCGGGACCGGTCTGCTCCTGAGCGCGCGGAAGGGCGAGTAGGAAGGGTGCGGATGCACGGACATGGCCAAGGCAGGCCCGCGGAACTAATCCCCCTACCGCGACGAATGCCCAAGTGCCCAGCCGGGTGCCGGTCAACCCAGTAACAACGCATACGACAGAATGGACGGACTGCTAAAACTCTCTATTCTTTCCCCGCCAGGGAACAATTCTATCGGCCAGACGCGCATTCTGGCCTCCCCAGACAAACGATTAAGGGTGAAACGCATTCCTGCGGCTACGCTATTCACCCGTCGAACGCTGTGTAAGCAACCAGAATGAAAGCAACCACAAGCTGCGGCCTCCTGCGTGGTTATTCTTCTGCCTTTGACCTTCGCGGAAGCACGTACGGCTGAAGGGCGGGCAAACTGACCATCTTATGGGAAGAGAAACGCAGTAGCGCTTTGCTGATTTTTGTACTCGAGCCTTGGCATCAAAAACAGCCAAATCCTAGCGATGTAACGGCAGGAACGCCGTTCCTGCCGTTCCTTCAAAAACGTAACGAGTTACCGTTACAGTTCCACCGACCCTTAATGGTGGCGTTCCTCCGTTCCTCCAAAAAGGAACTAGTTCCAGGAACGCCGTTCCTTGTAACGCCGTTCCGTCCAACATTGCTCAAAACTACTTGTAACACGCGCGCACCGGGTAGCGGCGCGCTGTGTCGTAACAGTGCTCTGCGGGGTTCGTTGGAGTAGGACGTTAAGCGCTTGCTTTGAATTTCTACCGGCTTAGTAAGCTCGAAAGACTACTTGACAATTCACAATAATTACTTTGAACTTTGTCTCGGAGCGGGGAAGGGCTATAGCCGTCTCTTCTTCATGTTGTATGTTAGATGAGTGTATCATCAGTAAAGCCCGGTTATATCGAACAGCGCAAGGATTGTAAAATAGTTCGATATAGCAAAAATTCGATATAGAAAGTGAAGGAAAAAAAACTTACATGAGAGGAATCTTGCCGATGGAGTCACGAGCTAACGCTGAGCTCTTACCACCCTGCCGTTCACTATTGATTCGACACTTTCTCGGCAAGAAAACAATCATTTATTGGGGAGGAAGAACTGCGTGTGTATAGCCTGCTTCTTGGAGCGCAACGCGTTGCTGGTGACTGCTTGCTCCACGGTATCTAAACAGTCGACAAGCACAAGACCGCTGCCCTCAGTGGCACTGCATTTTCGCCGTAGGAGGACCACGGCAGCGACGGCTTCGCTCGTGCTCGGAAATGGTACGGAGTCCTCTGCGTCTTCGACAGAAGGGAGACAAGCATGGATACAAACGAATAACGGCGAACCCAGCGAACCGAGCAAGTGCGGGCCAACGTTTATAGATATATCTAAAAACGTTGGTGCGGGCAGCGAGTGCGCGGCATCGCAGCCCGCAGCGCCCAATGGGGCGTTTTCGGCTCCAACAGCCCGCATGCGTGGAGCTGGTCCACATGTGGTCCATTCTGCCACGGACAGTTTGGACGCGCCCGAGCTCCCGCGGGAGTGACAAGCGACACCCGCGACACCGCTGCGCGCCGATGTATTGCTGGAAAGCCTGCCGCGTGCCTAAGGAGAGCGAAAAATCCCGCTCGGGAGAATTCGATATATCCAGTGTGAGCAAAATCGCATTCGATATAAAAAGTTTTAAATGCATGTAATTTTTACAAGAATTATTCAAGGATTCGATATAGGCAATAATTCGATATATCTGTGTTCGATATAAACGGGCTTTAATGTAGGTCCATTGCCGAGGTGGCAACCACCTATCTTACTCTGTATACCTGGCATAGACGACGGGGCTTTCACCTGCATATTACTTTTTACAGTGCAGTGACCCTTCCGTTCAATTCAATGGGGTTTTATATTTCACACAAAAAAGAACATACAGTGTTTATATACAGCAGTAGGTCCCGAAGGCAGAGACTGCAGTGGGGCCTCCTATCATGCAAGCATGAACCCTTGGTTGCCGTCTTCTCTCATGATGTTAGGGAGATATTCTTCTGGGGATTGGTCTGACCAGTGTCAGCCTCTTGTGTGTACCGCGTCTTCCGTGATGTGAGTTGCGGTATATCCACGCTTTTCTAGCGCTTCCCTTCCCGTTTCCCTGAGTCTCACTCTCTGCGCTGTCAGGTGGGCCTCCACCAGTTCGTCGATGGTATTATACAGACACAAGGCCATTATTGCGAACCGTACAGGTGATCATGGGGAGTGGAAGCGCTTCCTTATCGGTTTTTCTTAAAGGAGTACTGACACGAAAATTTTATGCTCCACTTTTATTGATTTTATCGATGCTTAATGGACTGGCGAACCCGACACAGCACTTTAAATATTTCAGAGCGCGATACTTAATCACATTGAATGGCCTGCAAATCGTTTGTTTCAAATTACCGCGCTTTCACCCCGAAAGGCGCATATGACAGAATCCTGGCATGACCTCACCGCTTTGTGCGGACGTCAAAACACTGCGGAGGCCGGTGGGGGCGTTGGTTCGACTTCGCCACCGCCGGAGCTGAACGGCTGAGCTGCCCGAAGGTGCTAGGCCTACCATTGCGTCAGAAATTCGATTACGGCTTTAATAAAAGTCCTGATGGCGACTTCTATAGATTCCGGGCTATATTGTTGCTTCCTTTCCCGTGTGTGGAACCTTAATTTTGTCAACAGTTCATTTCTGGCAGCGGTTATGCCATGCCTGTAGCTCTGGCTACGTGCACCCGTTTGTGAATGCGTCGGAATCCGCTCGCCGCGCTGGCGGGGCCGCGCGCGTGAAGTGACGTCACGAGTTTTTGTCCAGCGCTTTCGCGTCACTTCTTTCGGCTATTACGGGACGATGTCACGCTGATGTCCATTTGCTGAGTGCCACTAAGCGCGCTGCTTCGTCGGCGCGATAAATGTGATCAAATTGAAGTATGTTCTTCGCGTCGCAGGCTGCCCATATTTGAGCCAGGATACTCTGTTGAGTAAAGGAAGCGAACTGTGCAATAATATTAACTCCGAAAGTTGGTTCAGTACTCCTTTAAGTGTAAAAAAAAAGGGGGGGGGGGAGAAAAGAAAGAAAATGCGGCAACGGCGCGAAGCGAATCTTCGTCTCCGCGCCACGGAACGCGAGAGCGAGAGCAGCAAGAAAGAAAGATCCGTGGATAAAGCCGCCACCTCCGCCACCCTCACCCGCGCCGCCAGTGGTAACGCGAAAGAAAAGAACAAAAAGGCAAAAGAAGCGAGGAGTACCGCGGCCGGCCACGGGCACATCGATACCACCCTCCAAAAAAAAGTTGAGCCAAATAAATTGTTTTAAACTGTTATTCTCTCCTTCCCCCCCACCAATGTAAGTCTAATTCATTAGCCATCTTGAAGTACAGGTAATTGGGTGCATTTGGGCATGTAAGCAAACCTTTTTTTTCGAGGGCAGTTATGTGAAGACGGACTTCTGATGAGACGAAAAAGATTGCATGATCCCATCGAGTTCGTCTTAACGGGAGTCTACTGTACATGTAAATGACACCTCCAACGTGTTGCTTTGTCTGTGGTAATGACAGCCTGCACTTGCAAATATATGTCAGGGATATCTTGTTTCCCAATCCCCGATGAGGTAAATGTCTAGACAAAGCTTTAAAAGCAAAAACGGTTTAATCCTGTAGTTTCCGATAGATTTGCGAAAGACCGATTCCACAGGTTTGTAGCCCATTGTGCGTGAAGGTATGCCATTAAGAGAAAATGGACTGTAGCGAGAGAAATTTACAATGGCTTTTCAAATGGCTCTGTATTAATCACGAATTTAATTCTTGAGAGGTGAGGCGAAAAGCAAAAACGCGCGTGTGTACGAGATTTCGGCGCACGTTAAAGATCCCCAGGTGGTCAAAATTAATCCGGAGCCCTCCACTACGGCGCGCCTCATCGCCAGCGTTGCGTCGGCGCGTTAAACCCCACAATCAATCAATCAATTCTTGAGAGGTGAGAGTTCTTCTGACTGTACATAATCCCCACAATTTCTGAATATGATGTTGTACTCTGTGGCATTTCACTCCCACGCTTAGATTTCTTTTGAGATCTTTGAAATGAAAATAATTAGAGATGTTTTTCTGAGTGATTATTCATGTGGAACACGTAACAATGTTTATGAAGAAGCAAAACGCGACCATTAGAGATACCAACAATGTAGAAAGCTAACCAATGTAACTACTTCAATAAGAAAGTAAGACAAGTAAAAAGCCAAGTCTAAAACAAACACTCAGCTTTTGCGTTGAATTCAATCCTGATGTGAAAACATAGACAGCAGCAAAAACGGTTACCATTACGTGCCGCAATGCTACCCGTATAATTAACAATTAAAATCCACGTAAGAAATGAAAGCTATCCACTAGATTGAAATAATGCCCAGCTTACAGCTTATTACTAAAATTTTACCAGCAATCACTGACACCCTTCGCTCTTATCGCTTTCGTTCAGCCGCGAAGATAACTACACACATAAACAATTTAAGTTAAAATTGTGATTAATATCATGTCTCTAAACCCACTGCAGCAGCTAAGGTGACTAACATGGTTATAATAGCATGCCTCTAACACACTTAGGAATACCAGGAATCGAAAAATGTAAGGGAGGGTAGTGTGTGTATGACGAGGTCTTACTTAAGTTTCAGTACCACGGATTACATTGAAATGCATTACACTTTTGTGCCATGGAAATTTGTTCCAGGAGCCGGCAACATTTGCCAAAGGAAAACGCTGGCTAGCCTGACGACACTAGGAGGTTCGCTTTGTGAGTGATGTTGACTTTCACCGTGCCTCGGCGGCTGGCAGGCTGCTCTTGAATCCAACGACAAGCAGCCTCCTTCGACTGCATCCAGCCGGGAATGGGCCGAATGTCGTCCTGAAGCTACGCAACAGCTGGCTGGCCGGATGGTCGCGGGTGTGTTCACACAGCTGGCGGGCGTCTCTCGGTGGCCGAAGCTATGGAAAGTCCGTGTATGGCCGTTGGCGCTCACGAGCTGGCTGCTACATGACATGCGCACTCTGAGAGACAATGGGGGCATTTCGACAGACTGCAGACCATTTTTTTAGGCAACGAGAGCTGGAAGATGCTGCGATGCCGCTGCTTTTGTCTTCATCATGTGAGGTATTTTGGCCCATTTGAAACCAAGTATGGTTGGCCACCTCTCAGGAAATCTCTGCTCAACTGGACTATTTCAGAGAGTATTTATATAGAACTGGGTACTCACCTACGGGGCAGAAACTTGGAGGCTCACTAAGAGGGTTCAACTTAAATTGAGGACGACTCAGCGGGAAATGGAGCGGAATATGATAGGTGTAACATTAAGGGACAAGAAGAGAGCGGAGTGGGTCAGGGAACAAACGCGTGTTAAGGACATCTTAGTAGAAATTAAGAAGAAGAAATGGACATGGGCGGGGCATGTAATGCGAAGACAAGATAACCGTTGGTCATTAACGGTAACAGAGTCCCTAGAGAAGGCAAGCGTTGCAGGGAGCGGCTGAAAGTTAGAAGGGCAGATGAGATCAAGAAGTTTGAGGGGATAAATTGGTCGCAGTTAGCACAGGACCGGGGTAATTGGAGATTAATGGAAGAGGCCTTTGCCCCTGCAGTGGGCGTAGATAAGCTGGTGATTCTCATATTGAACTGACATGGTATGTTTATAACACCGCACGCGAAAGTTAACTATAAACACCAACAAATAAAAAACAATATTACAACCTAAGCTGCGTAACGAGTGTGGGAAGAAACAAAAAGAGTATCAGAAAGATTAAAGAATTAAAGTAAGGAGAGGATAAAAAAATCGTGTGCGATGTGGGCGCGTGACTCCGTAGTGAAAGAAAAAAAATAAATGAAAGATTTCGTACAGCCTGGACCCATAACCCCGTTATCAACCAGGCGGGAACAATGCAGAAAAACTGCCAAAAGCAAAGCCTCCAACCAGAAAGGTGGCAGAACAACTCTCTCTCTCTCTCTCTCTCTCTCTCTCTCTCTCTCTCTCTCTCTCTCTCTCTCTCTTCTCCTGAACACCGAAACAGGCCTAGCTGTAACTTACTTGTTAGGGCTCAGTTCTAATAGTGTACTCGTCTCGCCCAGCAATTTCTTCCACGTGAGCTACTTCTGTTTACAGGTTGCAGTTTTTGGTGTGTATATACGCTATTCGTTCACAGTACCTTTACTGGAATATATTTCTCAGAGTAGAATGGAACCCACCCCCCCCCCCCCCCCCTGACTACCCAGCTAAAAGCATTCTGCTTTTTCTAGAGACAGAATGGGCTACGAAAGAAGATGTTCGTTTTTAAAGAACTGTTTTGTGTTGATTGTGAAAGGTGGGCGAAGGAGCCTTTCGCGTCCCTCCTATCTGCTTTATTGGCTATAGTTGACACATGATATACCATTACCCCAGTTTATTTCCCAACTACATGTTGCAGACATCTCACCGGTACCATTATGTGCACTTCAAGACGGAGGCTTCTCCCATAGATATATAACTGCTCCTATTCTGCGATGCCCGAACCATTTTTTACCCCACCTATTTTCTCGGTGGCATTTTGTCACCGGTTTGTTCAACCCATTGTCACTTTTTCGCTTTGCATGCCTGGCCAAGTCCAGCCGGGTCTGTTAGTCTGTTGCGAAGTTATCTTCCACCAAATACAGGACGCGCGTTTCCCATCCCAAAGAGGCTCGCTCCTATAACCGCTATTTTCATGGTTCGTTGTGCTGACCGAAGTTTTTTTTTCTGTGTTTATTCATTGTTTGCATTTCATCATATTGGTCTTTTCGCTACGGCGGAGATTTCCGGGTAAAGTTCCGGAAGAATTCTTGGCGGGTGTTTCCCAGACTGACTGAACAAGAGAGTTCTCCCAATCAGGCTTTCTAAATGAACGTCTCTATACAAGTTGTAAGACAAGTGATGAAGACAAGACTAGCACCCCTCGAAATTACTTTTGAGCTACCTGTCCAGAATCGAATCCGCTTCCTTGACCTATGTGTTTCCTTTCACGACAATCACATTTGCTGGAGGTACGAACCTAGAGCCAATAAGCCGTTGCTTCCCTATCACTCTGCCCACTCGAAACTTGTTAGAAGAGGTATCGTCAATCGGTGCTTTACCAACGCCTTGAAAAAGTCTTGCGAGCACGAAATGGGCCTAAGCTTCGCAAAGCAGACGGTCCGCCTGGCAGAAGCGGGGTACCCGACTCATGTTATGGTATCGGTGGCTGAGTGCATACTCAGGAAGTCTCGCATGAAAGAACGTGATGATGCGCAAACGCCAACGGAGAGAAGCAAGGTGGCGGTGATCCTGTACCTGCATCGCTTGTCCCGTTATCTCAAGAAGATAGTCGCTCGCTCCAACATAAAAGTAGTTTTTTCTGGTCCCGAGAAGCTAGGTAAGCTCAGCCGGTTGACAAAGCCTAATAGCTCGGCAAAGCCCTCATGCAAGACAAAGCACAGGAATAAATTCGTTAAGTGCACTGAGCGTGTCGTGTACCAGATTCCGCTACGTTGCGGCAAGGTGTATGTGGGCCAATCGGGCAGGTGCCTGAACGAATGCTTAAAGGAGCACAGCTACAATGTTCGTACTAAGAACGGAGGCTTTCTCGATATGCACTGCAAAAACTGCAAAAAAGTGTGGCTGTTCCCCTCCCCTATTTGAAAAGTGTGTTGTTTTGGCCAAGCACCGACACCCCCTTACACGCGAAATTTTGGAGTCGAAAACCATAGCTGATTTGGGGGATAACTGCATTTCGAAGCCGTCAGTTGCTCTCGGGGCAAAAGAGTTAGAATTTTTAAGGTCAAACCCGTGAATTCTTGTGCAGAGCGTTTCTCTTTCGCGCATGCGTCTTCTGGTTGCCCTTGCGTGAATTTGGCAACGTCCCATTTGTAAAGTTCTTTCGTTCTTTTTTATCGGTGTACTTGCGTTGTATACTTTTATCGTCTTTTGACAATGTTTAACTTCTCCGCAGTTTTATTTGTGTTGTTATATTGACTACATCCTGGTTGGTTCAAATTAGGCATGTTGGCTGATAATGAGCACTATATATGAGGTGGTTGGATTTTTTGTGCCATTAAAGTTGTAAGTTAGCGCTCTGTGTGTCGTCGTCTGTGTTCCTGTCCTCATCTTTGCTGCGCTTCAATACGCCACAAGTTGTTAACCGTTTCTGAGACGAGTCTCCCCTTGTCTCACGCCCTTCCGGATAGGAACCTTTTCACTCTTTTATGGCTCATCCTTCAGTAGGTCTCCTATATTCTTTTGTCCGCACTGCTTCTGCCAGTTTGCTTGTGCCCCCTGAATGAAACGCCTTTTTGTGATCTTTATTACCCTCCACGGATTTCCCTATGACCGGAGTGACGTAACGAACGTGATCAGTTGTTGAATGGCCTTCCCTAACACAGGCTCTTAGCTTGGTTGTTGGAATTCTATGGTGTCGCTTATACGGTTAAATATTAACTTGGCCAACCACTAGTATAAAGGACAGCCTACGCTACTAAGTATAAAAACTTTCAACATCCTTGTGACTCAAAATTATGTCAATGTTTGTCCAAGCTAGGAGTACCTTTAAAGTCCGAAGGCATTCTGAGAATAATTTCGCCCATGTTCTTGTAAAATGCCTGTTCCATCCCTAAGGTAATCCATGGTATTTCCCTCGTATCCTGCGGCATTTCCTCTCTTCATCCCCTTACACGCCTTATGCACCTCGTCTTTGCAACTATAAAACCTTGCTTACCAAATCATCTCTTTCAGTATAGCCTCTTGGCCAAACTTTGCTATCGTACAACTACGCATGAAACCTTTACGCTACTTTCATTATCTAATTTATGCTGTTCGTTCTATTATCCCTTTTGTCTCTTAGTGCATGCGTTCTATCCTTGCCAATAGCAAGCTTCTTATTTAAGCTTCCTTTTAATAGCGGAGTTCCTTAAGCCTGAGCTTGGCCCGGTGGCGTGAGCAGAAAAAGCGCCAAAAAAGAAAAAAAAACTCCTCTGGCATGAACGCTGCGCCGACCCTCGCATAACTTCGCGCAACTGCGTAGGCGAAGCCAAGCTATGGATGCTTGCCTTCGATCTTGGCTCGACCTACAATCGCTTCAAACGAACCGTTTCTAGAACGGTTTGTGCTGCGTAATAATCTAAACTAAGACATTGCGAGAACACTTCGGCACCAAAGCGAAAACGCCACCGATGTTGTTTTGATGGCATGCTCACGGCAAGTCACTTGATTCGCTATCCTCCAGCGCTTCACGATGCGAGCGTCGCATACGGCTAACATACAAGGAAGCAGTTAAAGACGTTAGTTTTCAGGGCCAATACACGTTTTGCAGCAAGCAGTCAGGAAAGTGAGCCAACCAGCCTTTATTTTAGGACCCGCTACAACTACATTATTGTGAAATAGCTGCGGCGAAACGCGTCTGCTACGCGCGGGGGCTCGCGCGGGCATCTCGGAGCCGACAGCAGCTCCGCCGCATCGGGATGAATTCTCGTTGCCTCTCCGGCGCGCCGATGTTGACACCTCCCCTTCTAAGAGTGGCCGACCGATGTGGGCGTGCTTCGCATCAGCTCTGCTAAGCACCGCTCGAAAGACTCGCCAACGGCCTCCAGAGCCACAAAACGTACACCAGCCGATAGACCTCGTCAACGCGATTACCGGGACACCAAATTTCCATCAGGCAAGCCCCTACATTTTATTCTACGACTCTGAGAAAATTCGAAGCGGCGACCGCCACGCTAGCCCTAAATGTAGGGTTAGCCGTGGTGACGGGGTGGCTTCCTCGGCAAGCTCGCTACATCGCTTCAGCTCGCCCACACCGACGCCGCCGCAGCGACCGGTGCTGCGTTCGCAAGCCTGTTGGCGCGTGTTCACAGCAGCCTTGCCCTTCCGACCATGGCATCCACGGCGATGACCGTTGAAGTTGAAGGCACCGAAATACCCCCGGAATCGTACAACCCCTGCAAATGGACCCTTATACGAAGACGCCAGCAAGCCCACCAAGCGACGCCGGGGACCTGCCCCTCGCCTTCTTCTAGCCCGGTACATCAAAGCAACACCCGTGGGAAAACAAGACACGCCCGCAAACTACCGCCCCTAACTCCACTCCCGGAAACGGATATTAAAGTGGTTCTCCGACCTCGTGGAGGTCTTAATATCTCTGAGACCTCCGCCCTAGCCATCGCCGCCGCCATTCAACAACAAGCTGGCTTGGACATGAATGACACGGACCAGCTGCGACTTCACAAAAAAGCCAACTTCATGGTCGTCAGCACCCCGTCTGAAGAGAGAGCAACACGGTACGCAGCCCTCCAAAGTCTTCAGCTGGGTGACTGCACCTACCCCTTGGCCACACACATTCCGGCCCCATCAAACACATCCTCAGGTATCGTCTTTGACCTCCACACCCAACAGACGTCCGAAGAGATTACAGAACAGCTGATCCATTACAACCCCCACCTCAAGGTGCTAGATGCACGCCGCATGGGAACCACCTCTTTTGTTCAGATCTTGTTCGATGGGCCCAGGGTGCCGTACTGGGTCAGGTACAGAATGACGACCCACCGATGCAAGCCACTGCGCCGGAAAGTGGAATCTTGTGCCCTGTGCTGGAGCGCGGGACACAGGCAGGATGTCTGCCCGCAGCGAAACCCCCCCAACCGATGCCCAACGTGCGGTACTCCTGACGCCACTGAGACACACGCATGTGCTCCCAAATGCATTGTCTGCGATGGAGCACACGTCACGATCTCTCCGGACTGTCCTCGACGTTTTCGTCCAAGACCCAAACCAACGTATGCACAGATGTTGCAACGGCAAACCCCGAAGAACCAATACCAGAAAGATCAACCCTCCTCGAGTCACCCTCAACATGCCAGGATCCCTGGGAACACCCATCGACAGCGCTCTCCGCCGAATCAACACCGCACCCAAACCAACCCTCAGGAGCAGCCAGAACCATCCATCTTAGAGCCACGCTCTCACCTCTCCGCCTCAAACGGACCTAGGATGCATCAGCCAGGACCCTCTCGCCAGCCAGACAACCTCTCACAGGTGAGCGGCCCAAGGGCATTCAATCCAGTGGTCACTCAACAACCCCCCATCCCATCAGCACCCGCCTCCCAACTTCCCCCTGCTGTACAGCAAGAAATGCAGGCCATGCGCACCGAGCTCACGGCAATGAGAGCTGAAAATGCCTCCCTACGCCAAACCCTGGCCCAACTTCGCACTCCCCGCCCCAATGCAGGACCCCCTCCAAAGCGAAAGGCCCAATCGCCCCCTGAGCACGCTGCAAATACGACTCCCTGGGAAGAGAGGCTCACGCGTCTCGAGCAGCTTCATACAGAGCAAGCTCAACTTATCCAAAACCTCTTGCAGAGCCAAGCAACAATGCAATCTCACATGGAATCCATAAAACAAGAGGTGTTCATGCACTTCCGTGCAACAGCTGCACAGACGAATGCCCCTCCTCCTCCCACTGCTGCTACTTTTGACATAACTGACAATGGCTCGCCTTAAAGGGGTTTTGGTTTGGCAGTGGAACTGTCGTGGTTTCGGCAGAAAGAGAGCCCCCCTGGAATGCCTCCTCGAGTCCCAAAATGAACAACCCCACATTATCACCATACAAGACCCCGCCGGTCCAGTAAAGTGTCGTGGGTATACCACTTATCAACATACCAACGACACAGCCATTCTTGTACAGCGCAACATCTCAGCACAACGGGACAGCCTTGCTGACAGCCCTATCCCTCACGACTTCTTAACTATCTTCCCCGCCAACAGCACTCAACCACCAATTTACATACTCAACATCTACAGTAAACCCTCCGAACATCACCACAACTTCAAAACCCTCTTTTTAGCCGCCAAAGCCCATGCTGCGCAGCACCCCCTCATTATTACTGGGGACTTCAATGCTCCCCACACGGCCTGGGGCTATCCACGCGATACTAAGAAAGGAAGGCACCTCTGGGAGCTCCTCCAAACTCAGCATTTCACTCTAGAGAAACCTCCTGATCAGCCAACACGAGAAGGAAATAGTGTCCAAAGAGACACTACACCGGACCTCACGATCACCTATCACACAGGGCCAACCACCTGGCAGCGTCTAGACCATACACTAGGCAGCGATCACCGCATTATACAGTTGCAATCTTCAAACCAGCCCCCTAACCCCCCGCGCAAACTCCAAACTCATATAACCGATTGGGCTGCCCTCCGGGAATTTCGTACTTCTGCTAACTCCAATGACCCAACACTTACACCCCTAGCACAGTGGACGCAACAACTTCTCCACGATGTCCACACGCACCAACATCCCCTAGACCCAGCCATACCATCTCCTCATGTAGACGCCAGACTACACCACATGTGGGAAGCTCTTGGCAGCCTTAAACGTCGCTGGCGTAAGCAACGTTATAACAGGCGGCTCAAAACCCGCATTGCCCACCTTGTAAAGGCCATAGAAACCCACTCCCGAACACTAGTTCAGGCAGCATGGGACACTGTATGCGACAACATTCGCAACGGCCTCAGCATGAAGCGCACGTGGGCTCTCCTAAGACACCTGATGGATCCCACTACTTCTCGAACTGTCCAATCTAATCGTGTAACGCAACTAGCCCGCCAATTAACCGACTCCAATCACACCTGGCCCCATGCACTAACCCAGCAGTACGTCCCAGTAGGCTTATCTGAGCCACTGCCTCAATACTCCGGCCCCCCTAACGAACCCCTTGATTTACCAATCCTTGAAGCGGAAGTGAGAGCAGTCCTACATGACCTCCGACTGCAGTCAGCTCCCGGTGGTGACCGCATTACCAATAAAATGCTCCGTAATTTAGATGATCATTCAATAAAATATCTCACCGATCTGTTTAACGCTTACTGGGAAGCAGGCACCCTCCCCCCCGAGTTTACTCACGCAGAGGTCACTCTCATCCCTAAACCAGGGAAACCCCTCTCCCACATTAACCTTCGGCCTATATCGCTAACTTCCTGCTTGGGAAAACTAATGGAGCGAATAGTACTTGCCCGGCTCAATAGCTACATTGAGGACAAGCAGTTCCTTTCCCCACACATGTATGGATTCCGTGCAGGCCTTGCGGCTAATGACGTACACCTGCGCCTGTACACGGATCTCCTCCAGCAACCGCCCAAACACGACTATTCGGCCATCTTAGCCCTAGACTTACAAAAAGCATTTGATCAGGTAACTCATCAAGCCATACTTCGAGGCCTTGCCAGCATAGCTCCCGGGGATCGTACATATAATTATGTAAAGGCATTCCTCTCAAATCGCACGGCACGCTACAAATTCAGTGACCTCCAATCCCCCACCTACCAACTCCCGTCCATCGGCACTCCACAAGGTTCTGTCCTCTCCCCCCTCCTCTTTAATCTCGCTGTCTCCCATCTTCCCCCCATCCTGGACAATATCCCTCGGCTATGTTATAGTATGTACGCTGATGACATCACCCTTTGGGTAACTGGGGGCAGCGACGCGGATATAGAAGCAACACTTCAAGCAGGAGTCTCAGCGGTACAACAGGCAGCCCAGGAAGCAGGTTTAACGTGCTCGCCATCAAAATCCGAACTCATCATGCTATCACCATACGCCACCACCCCTAAAACAGCACCCAGCGTGCATGTATATCTGGATAATGCTCGTATACCAACTGTGAATCGCATAAAAATACTCGGCCTAGTCATCCAGTCCAATCGTCGAAACACATCGGTCCTACACACCCTTTCCTCACACGTAACCCAAATCATAGGCCTCCTGAGGCGCGTAACTGCTAGGGGCCACGGCCCGACGGAGAAGGACCGCTGCCGATTTATCCAGGCATTTCTACTGAGCCGCATTACCTACTCCCTCCCGTATCTGTCCCTTTCTACCACGGAGGTCACCAAAGTAGATGGACTCATCCGTAAGGCGTACAGGGCTGCTCTCGGCTTGCCTCCTCACGCATCCACTGCCAAACTATGGGCCACCGGCACCTACAACTCCCTGGGCGAATTAATCGAAGCGCATCGTACGGGTCAGATACATCGCCTGGCTAAACACACACCTGGCCAACTCTTACTTAAGAAGGCACAAATACATACTCCTCTTACATCAACCCCCACGGCTCGCATTCCACCCGATTATAGAGATAACATCACAATCCGGCCACTCCCCCGTAATATGAACCCTATTCATCATACTGCCCGACGAGCTGCTCGAGCGCGTGCCCTCGTTTCCACTTTCCCCCCCCTCGCCAAACACCTTCTACGTAGACGCTGCAGCACACAGGCACAAGCCGGCCTTCACTGTGGCTGTCGTCTCCTCGCCGACTAATACTCCTCTGACGTCTCTCACTATTCCCACCACAACCCCTCATGTTGCGGAAGAGGTGGCCATAGCCCTGGCTCTCGCACACCGGCCTCCCCCTGATCTAATATTATCTGATTCAAAAACGGCCATCAAAAATTTTGCTAGCGGTTGTATCTCCACGCTAGCCTGCAAAATTCTGCTCCAAAATTCAGCCCCCCAGCATCCCACGGAGCTCATCTGGTTACCGGCACACACGGGACTAGACGGCGCGGAGTGGGCTCATAAGGCGGCACGAGCACTCGTCACCCGTGCGCCTGACGAGACCACTTCCCGTCAAGGAGTTTACTCCGCCAGGGACTCCCTCACCACTTACAGGGAGGTTACAGATTACTACCGCCTCTCCCGCAACACGTTGCCCCCGGCTCACCCATCTCTATCCCCCTCGGAGGAACGGCTGTGGCGCCTCCTCCAAACGGAATCGCTCCCCAACCGAGCCCTCCTTCATCACATTTATCCATCCGCCTACCCCTCTCCCTTCTGCCCACATTGTGGCGCTAAATCTACAGTGCAACACCACATGTGGGCCTGCCCCTCTGACCCCCACCCCACCATAACTTCCCCTGACCACTGGACGGAGGCCCTGGGCCGCTCGGACGAAGACTCCCAGCGCCCACTGGTCACCCGAGCACAAGCCGTGGTGGCGGCCCTTCGGGCCGCCATGGCGGCCCCTTAGGCCAGTGGCTTCAATAAAAGTTTTTATCTCTCTCTCCCCTTCTAACAATAGCCAAGCCTCGCCTAGCTATAACATCACTGCGCCGATGCGGCTACTTTGTGGCGCAGCGCTGGCGACACACAGCGGCTCGTGGCTCCGCGCCGAGCATGTTCCCGCGTTTCAAAAAAAGTCACTTCGTTGTGTACTGTTGATTACGAGTTTCTTTGCTAAGCTATTTTCTTCCTACTATTACTGCTCACACGTCGATTATCGTAGCTATACGTTATTGTTCAATATGAATACACTATCTTCCCTATCTCCTGTTAACACCTCGCGAATATGTGCAAACGCATAATTCTAAACTCCTGCTCCCCGTCTCTTACTTGGAAGTAGGGTTGCCTTCTTTTTCTTTGCTACACCTTTCCTATTTCATATATACCATTATTTGAACCCTCAATATCATGTGCTCTTGATTTTGCATATAGCGCCTCAGCACCGTGCCCTATGCGTGGATTTGTACTTAGAATAAAACCGCTTTCCTTTTTGTCTTACGTTGGGGCTCATCTCTGTCCACTTCGTATTGCCTCTTTTCCGGAAGAATGTATTGTTACGGAGCACCTACAAGGAAATACATTATATTTACACTGTGCATACAATTGCCGCGAACCATGTACGGGTTTGTTTATTTATTGTTTGTTATTAATGCCTGGCCTTGCCCGGCTCTGTTATCTGTGTCCCATGCGAAGCGCGTGTTCCATTTTTTATTTTTATGCCGCACGGGCTATCTCATTCAGATAAGCAGAGTATTTCGCCCTAACGCCGCTAGCCCAGAATAATCTTCTGTGATCTACAATGTTCTGGATGCGAATCGACGGTTCCAGAAACTCTCGCGCCGAAAGATAAAAGCCTGCACAGCAGATGCCGCGGCATTCGGTTCTGCGACGCTCGCCGACGCACGTACGTCACTTTGTTGACCGCTGCTTCGCCGCCTCTCTATTGTTTTCAGTTGTTAGGGGAGCACAAGTTCGCTCCAATAAACTTGTTTCTTTTCCAAACAACTGCGTCGTCCTTGGCTTCGTGATATCTGGTGTAGGTGCTGCGTACGCACCCTTCATGCCCACTACAACCTCTGGAAGCTGCCAAGCCAGTCCAACAAGAGCCAGCCTCCGCCTGCAAGATTTACCACCCGAGGTCGGTCTACTACCGGAGAAAGCGAAGAAGAAAGACGTCGCAACCAGCACCATGGCCAACCAAGCCAATCCTCCCGTCGTTCTGCAGCAGCCACGGGAACCGCCATCATTCCGAGGAGCCCCCGCAGAAGACCCAGAAGAATGGTTGGAGAAACTGGAGCGCGTCCGGAAATTCAACAGGTGGGACGACGCAGAAACGTTCCGGCATGTTTTCTTTTACTTGGAAGATTCGGCTCGCACTTGGTACCACGAGAACTCCTTGACAAACTGGGCTCAGTTCAAAAGCGAGTTCACTAAGACCTTCACTACCATCGTGCGCAAAGAAAGAGCCGCCCTTTTGTTGGAAACGCGCACGCAACACCCCAACGAAGCAGTCGTGATCTTCGTTGAGGAGATGAAGCAGCTATTTCGCCGCGCGGACCCCGAAATGACGGAAGAAAAGAAGTTGCGCTTTTTAATGCGTGGAGTGAAGGAGGAACTGTTTGGTGGACTTGTCCGAAATCCGCCCAAAACCGTCGCCGAATTCGTGACCGAAGCCAGCACCATTGAGAAAGCCCTCGGAATGCGTGCTAAGCAGTATGACCGCAACTTTGTTGGCGCGGCCAATGCGAACGACTTTGGCAGCACGCGGATCCCGGCCGACAGCCTACGTGAGACTATCCGCGCAATAGTGAGAGAGGAGCTGCGGAAACTTTTCCCAACGCCGCCGCAGCCCCAAGTCGCTTCCCTCACCGACGTGATTAGAGAAGTGCAACAAGCGTTGGGAACTTCTACGCCATCCGAGGTACCCCGAGAGCCACAAGCTATGACATACTCCGAGGCTGTTCGTCGACCCCGCCCTGCTCCAACACGCCGTCAAGAGGCCCGGCCGTACCGCCGCCCACTGTCACCCGCCCAACCCCCGGTAGCCCGAAACCAGACGCCGAGGAAGACGGACGTATGGCGAACTCCCGATAACCGTCCTCTGTGCTACCACTGCGGAGAGGCCGACCACATCTACCGTAGCTGCCCATACAAGAGACTCGGACTGTGTGGTTTCTCCATCGACGCACCTCGCCCTCTCCCTGGCCAACGACCACATGAGATCGACGAGTATCTATCTGAAACCAGCCGTGGCCCAGCGCGTTTCAACCGTTAGCCGTCGCCCTACCCATACCAATCGCCGAACCGCCGTAGCAACGCTGACTTCGCCCGTGGAAGGTCCCACAGCCCACGCGGGGGAAACTAAAAGCAGCAACTTGTGGAGGTGAAGTTGCTCTACGGCGAAAAACCGGAAACCCTCCAACGACGCAAGGACGCGCCAAAGACAGTGATTCACGACATGCCCTCATCCCTACGACCCGACCTAACCCTGACAAGACTCCCGAACATGACGACAGCTATACGCCGCGACGCTTACCCGACCTGACCGAGACTTCCGCTGAGAAGACTTCGATAACGACGACGCACAGTGCCCGACCGTCAACACGCACAAGCCGAGATGCGACGCCCCGACGCACCCGGAACTCGAGGAAGGCGGCATCCGACGTCAAGGTGTCCATCGACGGTTTTGATGTAGTCGCCCTCGTAGACACGGGAGCCGACTACTCCGTTATGAGCGGACCATTTCCGTCTAAGCTGAAGAAAGTTATGACCAGATGGGACGGTCCGCTCATACGCACAGCAGGAGGCCACCTCGTGATGCCAAGTGGAACGTGCACATCGCGCGCCACCATAGACGGCAAGACGTACCCTGCGGTGTTCGTCGTTTTGCCCAACTGCTTCCGCGACGTAATTCTCGGAATGGACATTTTGACGGACAACGGCGCAATAATCGATCTGCAGACGAAGTCGATAACTTTTTCCTCCGACCACTCCATGACGCCGGAATCGAACCCAGAACACTGTGCAGCTGTAAGGATCGCCGATGATCACGTCACCCTGCCACCCCGCGCAAGCTTGATGATCACCGTCTACTGTGAAGGTGCTGCTCCCGATGTCGACGCTATCGTGGAGAGTGACCAAAGGTTGCTTCTTGACCGCGGTCTGTCTGTCGCAAGAGGCATTGCGCGGTTTAAGCAGCGCAAATCCCACGTTTTGGTCACCAATTTCAGCGAGGAGTACCAGCATTTAAACAAGGGCGCTGCAATTGCGTTCGTCGAAGAAACGCAACAAGCAAGTGACGTGATAGCAGTCGCCGACTTTGAACGCGCACCCGACGATACCTTCAAGCTTCCGCACCCATTCGACGTGAATCCGGCGCTACCGCAAGAAGAAAGGAACAAGTTATTGGCTTTGCTGCGTCGCTACAGCGAGTGTTTTTCGTCGAACTCAAAGTTACGTCAAACACCTTTTGCGAAGCACCGAATAATAACCGAGGATGGAGCCAGTTATCTTCGTGATGTTCTTTTTCCCGGGGCTTCTCCTCCAGGCTGCAGTAGCGCTGCGGATCTCACCCCCGGTATCCTCAACCGACAAACTCAGCCTCTGAGACACAACTGTACATTTATTTACAGCCCGGCGGGCGTCTAAAAAACAGTAATCAGGCGGAGCTCGAAGACGACGGGCCGAGCTCTCCTGCGCCCGGACCGCGTCTCTCTTGTCTCATCTTCCTTTCCTCCTGCCGCTGACGGCCGGGGAAGAAGGAAAAGCCAGTCGTCTTCGTCGGTGGCCATCCCATGTGGTGGTGGTTAGGACATCCGATGCGAGCAGGCGCGGCGTTTGTCGGAATGCGCGGCGTTCGAAAGCACCGCGCAACACGTGCTTTCCATTTCCACGCTGCTCGCCCCAGGGCCTGCGACAGTTCGTGTGTCGAAGCCAACCTCCTTGGTCGAAGCGCCTGACCCCTCACCACCACTGTGAAACATAACTTAAGGAATGTTTCACACACGAAACACACACCACACACACTTTTGGCACGTGCACCATCGTTCCTTCAGTTGACGACGCAACAATGAGCACGGCCAGTGCCCCTTGACCCTGGCTGCAGGTCCCCATGACAAAATAGCCACAACCTCATCTAGCTCATTCAGAGCGAGCGGCCTTTAGCAGGTGGTACGCACCGGCCGTCGTCGTCCGAAAACCCCCTTGCCATGCGGCGCACCCCGTCGCACAACAGTAACAGGGGCCCCTCCCCTCCCCGCTTTCTCGCTCGTGAAGGGACCGCTGCTGCCTCGTCGGCCTGCGTTGCCGCCACGCTGCACTGCGGTGAAGCTGGCTGACGCTTCCTCCCCTTTTTAAATGCAGAGCATTTCAGTAACTCACGATGTCACCCGCGTTGATGTCCGTAGTCCGCACCGCACCCCTCCCTACTATATAAAAAAGAAAATACTATCCGGCGCCAGGTTTCGATCCCTCGACCCTGGAGGCGGAACGCACTGTACATGGTGCTCTACCCACTGACCCACAAAGCCGACACAGATTGGGACTCTACGAACGCACCTTATATCGTTGACTCATTCAAATTACTGCTGACGAACGCTCTCTCGTCAGCAGTTGCCACAAGTGCAGCAACATTAACGTAACGCAAACTACTTAAAGGGGCCCTGAAAGGCATTTTGAGCACACTAAATTAACTAGCGTAACCGTTAGAGTGGGTCGTCAACGTCCTCTGGGCCAAGTATTACTCTTTTACGCGCAGCGGTAAGCTCACACTTTTGTTGCAAAGTTTGTCGTTTTTTTCTCACCCTTCCCTTCGTGTTTTTGGACGCCGCCATCTTCACATGTCTACATCATCGATTCCCAGATGTTCGTCGTGAGCTAGACATCCTGCTATAGGGCGGCTTTTTCACGCACTTCCGGCAGAGATGAGTCGTCTGCTCAGCGTCAGCTCGCCGGCTGATCTGCCAGCGGAGTGCCGGAGTGCTTGGCCATTTTACGACAAACGAAATAAGTGTAAAACAAACGCTTAACCGTTTGTATTGAATGAAACACGGCCATAACACGACATGGATATTCTGTTACCTGAGTACGTTCCATAAAGAAAGCGTTGAAGCCCCGTGGCACTTCTTTCGTGCAATCGCAGAGAACGCCCTTAGCCGAATGCCCGGGTTTGACGCATACATTTTATTCAACTTCAAAACAATCCAGAGATGCGTTTCTAACGAACACAACGTCACAACATGCGTTGAAAGTCTGAACCACGATTAACAGAGGATGGGTTGCCTCCTGCCCGTCGTAAATTCGGTACTCACCTCGCGCGCGGTTTGCGGGGACGAACAGCAAGTCACTTAACTCTGGCGCACAAGCCGATGGCTTTTAGCCACGCACACTGCACATACCCCATGCGAGGTTGAGTCGTACGTCGCTCGAGAAAGATAATCCAGACCATGGGAAGCACTATCCACCCGCAGAAGCACAACGTCGCATTTCATCGCGAAACAAAGGCGTCCACAACACACACACCATCGCCTCCTGTAATGCCAAACGCATCTCGCACTTCCCAATGGGAGTGAGTGGTACGCCTCCAGTGCCCACATGTCGCGAAGTGGGGCCCCAAGCTGAACCGGGATCACGCAACCGTAACTGACTTCTGGAGCGGTTTGCGCCTTGTTGCCAAGGCAACCGATGTTTGAGATTGTCAAAGAAATGGCCTCGCTCTAGCGCTAGAAAGCTAAGAGCCGCGACGGAGCATGTTTTGCCAACGTTGCCGCTCTCCACCACGCGTCGCCCCAAGCTGAACTGGTCACATGATTGAAGAGTTTTGTGCACGGGTTCTGTATCGGTTTAATATGAATTTTCACATGCCGCCGGCAGGAATTACCGCCGCCGCAAAATAAGACCCGGCACCAGCGGGGCCACATCTGATACGGCGCTTTTTGGATAAACAGTGCGCGGTGCATCAAGGGAACGAGCGCACGACCCTCCCCGTGCGGCTGCGAGTTCGCCGCCGATAAAAAGTCATGTGCCGCCAGCAACGTATACCGCGAAAGGGCAAGGCCAGGCCGCCGCATACATGCGGCCAGATTTTTCGTTCGCTTTTCCAGCCTTGAGCTGAGTGCGGGTTTCATGGTGTCAACAAAGCTTGCCCGTAGCAGACGACAGTCTGAGCAGCACAATAGCGGAAGTTCCTCACCGCTGCGGAGCGCAGCATCATGGGAGGCAAGGCTCGCGCGCCGTCAACAGCGGAGAGTAAGTCGAAAGGAGGAGGAAACGCGGAGCGGCGATAATGCGCGGTTTTTGATTTACGATTTCCCAGCTAATACTCATCGCTTTAACATAATTCTTGCGGGAGGAGATTGCAAATACATTGCCTTATTTGGGTACATGTACATCCATGCATCGGCGGAAGGTATTTCAGGACCCCTTTAACGCCGTGCGCCCCCGGAAATGCTCTGCATTTGATCGTGCCCCTCGCGAGGGGGATGTTTCATTGCGTCTTCTCTCGGTCGCGGGACCCATGGCGTCATCTGGCGCTGGCGCGGCACAACTCGTAGCACTTTCTTTGAAAAAAAAAACGCGCCTCGAAAGCGCGGCAAATATGAAATAGGGATGACGGGCTTTCGAGGCAATCCGCCGACGCGGCTGCTTTGTGTACCGACTCGGCGGCGAACGTCCCGGGATTCTGGTGCCGACCGAACCCCATTTCTTAGTTTTCAATCCTCCCCTTGCAACGAACCAGGAATTATACATTTTGTCCGAACACCCCAGTTCAGCCAATCCTCAGCTCGGAGCGCCGTGCTCCACTACGCGCTGTGCGTCAGCGTAATCAGCAGACGGATGCTTAGCGGCCGCATTAACGTGGACATGCAATGCTGGTGAGGCTATCTTTTCAGCCACTCCGGCAGCCCTCTCTGTAACTGCCTGGGGCTGCATTACTTGAGCGGCCGTGCCCTGATTTGCACTTTCCTCTCTCAAGTCACTGGAGCTTCCCATGGCAATCGCATTTTCGCGACTCGACATTAGGATATTTCCAGAAGCACAAGATGCACTTTGCGCGACACCAATCACATCCGATTCCTCGCGCGATTCCCGTGCTGCAGCATCCTGCAAAGCTACGGGCCACTCGGCCACGCTCCCGGAATGTTTTGCGTCTCCGCACGCTGTGACGACGGGCTCACGCTCACCTGAAGCCAGCCCCAGCCCCTTCAGAACGGCCAATCTGAGAACTGCGAAGTTCTTCCGCTCCTTTCTGTGCGAACCCTCGCGTTCGGCGGCCACTGAATCACCGCGTACGCGCAAAGCGCCGTTCTCTACCACACACCGTTGTGTGATGCAAGGAGCAGCGAGGGGCTCATCGGCCACCTGAACGCGAACATGCCACGCAGCGGAGCCTGTCTCTCTTGCTATCAACTTCTTCACGGGCATGCGCACACTCTCATTCACCTCTGACTGCCTGCCATTTCTAAATGCAGCCTCGCGCGTGACACCTTCCTTCACTTCCATCTTCATTTCGGCGAAGCTTCCTACGCGGGATGCTTCACTATCCTGCTCCCCAGTTGCAGGAAATCTGAGCGCCCACGAAGAAACGCGCGCCACTATCCTCTCTTCGCCTTTCCCGCGAGATTCTGATCGTCCCGGATCCCGCGAAACAGGAGGCTTACGCACGCCCAGTGAATGGGTTCCACCCAGCACATCTTTCGGCGTACTGGCGCACCCCAGTCCATTCTCTCCCTCAGTGCCGACCATTACTCGTTGAGCAATCGGTGAGGCAGAAACATTGTTAGCTCTCTTAAAGCGTTCACTCTTGGAACGTTCCGCCGCTAACTCTGCCTCAGCGATTCTCAATTTCGCCTGCAATAGCGCCTTCTGCTCAGCGAACGTCATGGCTGACCTAATCCTGACGCTTGTTGCCTCGTCAGCACTCACGCTTAGCTCCATCTCACCATGCCTAGCTAACCGGTCCCCATTATCTCAGGGCTTCTCATAAAGCACCCCCTATATGTCATGGTGAGCCACGCACCCAGGATCAAGAGAGGCACTGACCTGCATCGCTCCGTGCCTGTAGAGATGCCGCACTTGTGCAGATGGGGTATCCATTTAGGCGGGGCTCCTTCAGCCGAGGTGTCCGCCAAACAATGGTCAGCTGATTTCTCGCCTGCCGGCAGCTCGCTGCTCCTGCCGCTCCACGCTCAATGGGCTGCTGATGCCTCCACTGACCGCTGGTCAAGCTGCTTCTCCGCCGCTCAGCAGGCCGCAGAGATTCCCTCGGTCGCCGTTGAGAAGTCCGTTGAGCGCCGATGCAGCCGCTTCTCCACCTGGATGGTGAGCTCGCTGCTCCTGCCAATCTCGTACAGCAGACCGCCATTTCTCCGCGTGCTCCGTCCGTCGAGGGCCCGTCTCGCCCGCCGGTTGGCTGAGTCGTCGCTGTTGAAGATCTTGTCGACTGCGCCAGTTATCTTTGTGGTGTTCTTTTCCCCGGGGCTTCTCCTCCAGGCTGCAGTAGCGCTGAGGATCTCACCCCCGGTATCCTCAACCGACAAACTCAGCCTCCGATACACAACTGTACATTTATTTACAGCCCGGCGGGCGGCTAAAAACAATAATCAGGCGGAGCTCGAAGACGACGGGTCGAGCTCTCCTGCGCCCGGACCGCGTCTCTCTTGTCTCATCTTCCCTTCCTCCTGCCGCTGACAGCCGGGGAAGAAGGAAAAGCCAGTCGTCTTCGTCGGTGGCCATCCCATGTGGCAGTGGTTAGGACATCCGATGCGAGCAGGCGCGGCGTTTGTCGGAATGCACGGCGTTCGAAAGCGCCGCGCAACACGTGCTTTCCATTTCCGTGCTGCTCGCCCCAGGGCCCGCGCCAGTTCGTGTGTCGAAGCCAACCTCCTTGGTTCGTGTGTCGAAGCCAACCTCCTTGTTCTTAGCGCCCGACAGAGCCCGACCTACCCGACAGTCACCGTACCGCGTCTCTTCACACGAGCGCGAAGCCATCCGGACTCAAGTCGACGACATGCTCAACGATGACATTATACAGCCATCGAAAAGTCCGTGGGCTGCGCCGGTCGTACTCGTGTGAAGAAAAAAGACGGCACACTGAGGTTCTGCGTTGACTACTGGCGATTGAACAAGATCACCAAAAAGGACGTGTACCCCCTGCCACGAATCGACGACGCCCTCGACCACCTCTGCCATGCGAGGTACTTCTCATCGATGGATCTGAAGACAGGCTACTGGCAACATACCTCGGCAAAGTTGGCGCGGCTCACTCAAACTCACTCACAATTTTGTTTTTCGAATCACCACTCACTCAAACTCAGACTCAATGCTGAGCAGCACATCTGCGCTCACTCAAACTCAAACTCACATTGAGCGCAAAACTCAGAACTCACTCGGACTCAAAACTCGGAATGTACTCAGAACTCAAAATGTACTCAAACTCAAAATGTAATCAAAACTCAAAATGTACTCAAACTCAAAATGTACTCAAACTCAATACGGACTCAAAACTCAAAATGGACTCAAACTCAAAATGTACTCAGAACTCAAAATGGACTCAAACTCAAAATGTACTCAGAACTCAAAATGGACTCAAACTCAAAATGGACTCAAAACTCAAAATGTACTCAAAACTCAAAATGAACTCAGAACTCAAAATGGGCTGAGAACTCAAAATGAATTCAGAACTCAAATGGCCTCACAACTCTCTCATGCTAGGAATTTACTCGGGGTCAGATGGACTCTGATTTCATTAGCAGTCAGTGTTTTCAAATTCACGCGTGGTAAAAATATTACGGGTGCAAATTCGTGAGCTCAAACTTTTGCATTTTCCACGACATGACACCGTAGCTCCCGTGAGGTTGGAATCAATTGTCGTTGCAGATTTACTACAGCTATACCTGCTGCTCATGAAGAGTAGCGCTGGTTGGACGCAATTGTACGTATATATTGGATACCAAACTCTTGATGTAGGCTCCGTGTTCGTGTTCATGACAGAGGCGGTCCAAGCTCGATGGTGTGCTGGGTCCCCAGGTCCAACGAAACTCAGTTTGAAAGCTCCGCCGGAGAGGCGGGCCGCGTGGCGGTCGCGAGAACTAGCGGCGCTGCAGTCAAGTCTTGCGTTACTCCCGGCGCGTCGTCTGCTTCGGCGGCGGGAGGCCGCTGCAGCCGACCTCGGCGGGCCGCCGCGCAGCTTTCTAATACTGCTGTTGCTAAACTTAAACATCTATCATCTTTCCAGTCAACTAGCTTAAATGCCTTCGTCCTAGTCGATGTTACCGCACCACATTTGTGCACTGCTTAAGTGGAAATGCATTAGGTCGCCTGTACACTCTTAGTCGCGTCACGGATGGCGTCCTATTTATATGCGGTGGGCATCCTCAATACCGTGATATAAGAGGCCCTGACAGACTTCTTTTCCGTGACAAAACCTCAGGTGGTTACAGCACGCTTATATTCTGCGCCAACGACCCGTGTCACGGCTATAAACTAGCGGAAAACCTGACGCCAGGAAATAAATGAAAAGAAGGGGGCAATCATGAAGCTCTGAGCGATATGTGTGGCTTGCGGCGCATGCGCGTATTCCCAATCACACAATGGCCCGCGACCTTCCTTTGCGGTGGCCGACGACGAGCGCCCGGGGACGCGGTGAAAGCCGAAAAACACTAAAAAAAAATCTTGCGCGCACATGCGCAGTAGGAGTGGAAAAAAGTTCGCGCGTGGCGAGCGGTGGTCTGGTGATTTGTCTTTACCGCGCGTGCGCAGTATGGAGTAATTTCAGCGTGGGGCAAGTTGGGGTCCCGCGCTTTGACTCTCGCTCTGTATAGTTCATACTTAGTTCCGAGCGTTCACACTTTATTGACCACGTTCGCTTCCGCTGACATCAAATGTGTGCTTCGAGGTCGGAGTAACAGTGGAAGCAACTGCGAATGCGATGGGTTTATTAGGGCCACCGGGAACGCAAGCCAAGCAGCGGTGCCATGTCAAGCCGGCTGGTGTGTGTATTACGGGCATAGCCCGGTTGAACACGAGCGGATAGGTAAGTCCCTGGATTTCTTTTTTTTTTCGATGGATGGGGGAGCGCAGACTGTAAGAATTTGTGTTTGCGGACAATATAGCAAGGGCCACGAAATTATGCCTTTTGCGTCGTCGTAAGAAGCCCACGCCAAAACCGTTCTCCGATACCCGGGATCGTACGATAAATTTGACGCGCTTTATAGAGAGGATTCGGTTTCCCAGTGCGGCGGCCGTTTTGGGATCCAGGCGAAAAATGAAAACGCTTGCACACGTGAGGTACTTCCGTTGCCGTAATGAGTATACCGTGGTGCCATAAAGAATTTGCATTTTTACACGCGTCCCATTGTCGAGGTCAAGCCACATAAAACGCAGTTTGAATTTTGTATTTTTCAATATTCTATGGCCACTGCTTGTCATTTTCGGTAGGCGTAGCAAAACGTTAGGTAACGTTTTTTCGTAACTAGGTTTTCGCGTCGTCGTTTCGGCTAGTGAATTTTCTGGCACGTTGAGTAGTCTGGATCCTGTGGCCATTTGGAAACTTCCTTATGGTGCGTTTAAGTGGTAAAGTTTTCACACGAAGCAACATTCATGAGTAACACCAGTCCCCATCTTGTTGTGTTCGGCACGGCTGTCGTCTGTCTGAAGTGCCAACTCGCGGTTTGCAGAAACTGTGGGGTTCTACATTTCACACACTAGTGATTTCCCACACCGCAGCCATCTGCGCTCAGCAAACATGCCTTGCGAGCGCCGGCTGCGGACGGGTCCGTTGTTTGCGGAGACAGACAAAGGCAGGAGGCGGCGAGGGCAAAACATCAATGGCAGCATTTATTGCAAAGTGCAAATCAAATACACTGCATACAGACTAATCGTAGGCCATAACGGTAACATTGGGAGCGAGGCATAAACAACGCTAGAAATCGAGATGTTTCGACTCACCGATGGCATACCGGAGCAGCGGAGCGCTGCGGAGTGCGAGCGCGGGTGCAGTCTCCCAGCTCGTCAGGACGCGTCCTTTGTGGCGCGTTCCCCATGTCAAGACAAGCGCGCCGAAACGTCCGCGCGCTACCGGATCCCCAAGACAAGAGAGCGTCCCCTCGTCATGCTACGTCCCACCAGACTTCGCCTTACGGTGGCGCTAGTATCGAGGAAGAACTGGTTCTCGGGTAAGGCAGAGGGGAAAAGGGTCAACGCTTCCACCAGGGCGGAAACAAACCGTCCGGTCGCTGGTGCCCTCCCGTATGGTTCCCGTCGCGTGAGCGAGGCGCGTGTGCACGCCGGCCGCAACGGGAAGCTAGCCAGAAAAGGGGTTCGCGTGAAAGATCGCGATCCCCACATCCCTCCCTCCTAAATTCCTTGCGTACGCCGGCGAGAGCTGACTACAGGACTAGAGGCGACGAAAAGTTCGTTCGTCGATTAAATCGTTAGTCACTGCATCGTGTTGCCTACGCCGGCTTCCACTCGTCCAATGCCACCGCTGGTAGTGTACCAGTAGGCCCGGTCGTCGCCCGCTGATGTCTGCAGGCGGGTAGCTCCGGGAAGAATCGCACCATCCAACCCAAGCAAGCGTTGCTCAAGTGGCGGCACATCCGTGATGGCCCGTGGCCGCCGAGCGACCAGACTGCCGACTCTCTCAGCCAGGCTGGTGACGGCATGCCGCACCGCACCCCTTCAGCAGGCTCGGCAGCTCGCCCGGAACAGTAGACAGCAGCATAAACACGCTCCGTCATGTGGTCCAAGCCGGGGTGGCTTAGCTGCACAAATGAAACTCCCCGCACCTTCAGTGTACGGCAGAAAAAATAGCTCTCCGATCGCACCGCCTTTGTGGCGCGATCCTAACGACAACTGCCGAGTTGTCAGCATTGCCATCGCTCTGTTAATGTCAACAAAGCCCAATAAATAGTCCAAACCCTACAATGTATAGGGTAGGAAAAAACAGGCTGCAGTAGCCCTTTGATCCCATCGATCATGTGGTTCGATGTCGAATATCACAACTGCCAAGGCTTCGGCATAATTACCAGCTTGTTAGCGTCAACAAAGCACGCCAAAGTGTCCGAACGCTGCAGCGTGCAGGGTAGGGAGAATATCAAATCGATTGCATCAACAACGTGACGCAATCTGACGGTTCAACTGCTAAGTTTGTCAGCAATGCAACCGCTCTAGAAATGTCAACAGAGCTTGAACCTGTCCTAACCCTATACGGTACAGGGCACAAAGAACACACACGGTCGCATCGACCGCCCGGTGCGATGCTTAACCACACAAATGCGAAAGCAGTATTTGCTCGCATCAGTAACACTTCGTTCATACACATGAACGCGGAAACAGTACTTGCTCCCAACGACAGCCCTATGTTCACACACATGAACGCCGCTTGCGTAAAAATGCTGAAATACGTTTCAACACAGTGGCGCGTAGTTTAAGTGAACAGAGCTTGGTCTCTCGAGCCGAACAAGAAGGCTCCTGCGACGTTACAATCAGCGAGCGCAAAGTTTGCCTCGCGTAATTCTCCCCGTCAGTGGAAGAGGGATGAGGCCCCCCCTTCAGTCCCGTCGCCCGCGTGGCGTGACAACAAAAACAACTACGCTGCGGAAAGCAGTTTCTCAAGCAGCGAGGGGTCAAAGCAAGTCCTTCCTGAGGCGGGAGAGATTACTTTCTCTCGCGCGAGGCGATCAACAAAAGGGAGGGAGCGCGACGTGCCCCCGTCGCATTGTTCCCAAGGTCGTGCCTTCGTCTGGGAGGACCGGCTGCGAAAGCCTTCGGGTCACTCACTTCGGCAAACGACCCGCATCCAACAACACACCAAAATAAAACATACCAAACGAAAGAAACCCTGAACGTGCCCGTACGTGCAGCCGTGAGGAGACATCTGCTTTGTTAGGGTCCTACTCGCTCGCTGCAACAAAAGCAGCTTATGAGCGAACGGCGCCTACCGGATTCAGCGGTATCGGAGCGCCCGTGCCAGGCTGCAATACCAGCTAGCCTTTTGCGGCACACGTGGCCCGGCCACACGGCTCCCAGAGCCTCGACTCCCGGAGTCAACAAAACGAAAGAAAACTCGGACCCAAATTGCAGCTTCCGTACACACTCACTTCGGGCTGACACAACGGCACGGGCTCCCGGCCTCGCATGGATGCAAACTCGGAAACCCTCGTTTCCATAACCAACAACGTCCCGACAAAGATTCGGAGACCACGTGTTAACTGGCAGCGATCGCCTGCCATATACACGATTGCTGCAAACTCGGCGCTTAACAAATTAAAAACGCAGCAGCAATAAATAATTCGCCTCACTCTCAGGAAAGTTCGCCTCTGCTAATAACTCCCTCCAATCAGTTAGGCCTGAAGTCTGTTGTCTGTGCTCGGATCGTCCGACGCCAGAACAAAGGATGCTGCCGTGCCTCCTGCTCGTCTCCGCAAACAAGGCCTCACGTTGGGGCGCCAGATGTGGGATTCTACATTTCACACACTAGTGATTTCCCACACCGCAGCCATCCGCGCTCAGCAAACATGCCTTGCGAGCGCCGGCTGCGGACGGGTCCGTTGTTTGCGGAGACAGACAAAGGCAGGAGGCGGCGAGGGCAAAACATCAATGGCAGCATTTATTGCAAAGTGCAAATCAAATACACTGTATACAGACTAATCGTAGGCCATAACGGTAACATTGGGAGCGAGGCATAAACAACGCTAGAGATCGAGATGTTTCGACTCACCGATGGCATACCGGAGCAGCGGAGCGCTGCGGAGTGCGAGCGCGGGTGCAGTCTCCCAGCTCGTCAGGACGCGTCCTTTGTGGCGCGTTCCCCCCATGTCAAGACAAGCGCGCCGAAACGTCCGCGCGCTACCGGATCCCCAAGACAAGAGAGCGTCCCCTCGTCATGCTACGTCCCACCAGACTTCGCCTTACGGTGGCGCTAGTATCGAGGAAGAACTGGTTCTCGGGTAAGGCAGAGGGGAAAAGGGTCAACGCTTCCACCAGGGCGGAAACAAACCGTCCGGTCGCTGGCGCCCTCCCGTATGGTTCCCGTCGCGTGAGCGAGGCGCGTGTGCACGCCGGCCGCAACGGGAAGCTAGCCAGAAAAGGGGTTCGCGTGAAAGTCGCGATCCCCACAAAACATGATAGCATTGGCAGCGCAAACGCGCCGCGGCGCCGTCGTAGCGGTTGCTCAAAGCGGTGGCTTCTAATGTTGTTACAACGCCTTCTGTAAAGGCGTTATACTGGAGGCTATGGTTGTTACAGATGCGCTGGCTGTTGCTCGGTGCGCGCAGTTTACCTATGCTTTAGCAAAAAATATTGCTAGCAGTTCTGTTCAATTTTTCATAATGTTTGGCGCCATACTATTGCTGGAAATTGTTTCATAAAAAGAAACTAGGGCACATTACCTCCCGTGTGTAACAGCGAACAGTTTTTTTGCGACGTCCAGTTGACGTGCCGGCGTCAAATAAAATTATGGCAAAGTTTTCTCGCACGCGTTTGGACTAAAAAACCGCTCGGCCTTCCTATGTATATGATGAAAACGTCCTTTTGGAGGGCGTCTGAATCTAAAGCAGTAAGAAAGAAATAATTGCCTAAACTAAAGCGATGCACCTGTCTGATTTATGGTATTTTCACATATCTGCTAAGGCGTTGGTGATACTTCTGCTGCGCCCCTTCAGGCTATACTGTTTTGCCGCCGATTAATAACACCACAATTTTGTACCTGGTCACTTTTTCAACTGCTGTTTCTTTTCTTCACGCAGTGCCAACACAGCAGAATGCTACCCAGAATGCTGCCACATTTCAGTGCGACGAAATTCCGGAAGCAGCAGCTCCCGGGCCAAATATTGCTTGCGGGATTTTACAAAGGCCTTCTACATCATCGGAAGTGGTATACCTGGACCATCATTTGAAGCGCGGAGAAAGTACTTTTTCTTTATTTGGTAATATATTACATTAGGTCATGAGATACCCGTCAGCTTCAGGCCAAACGTTTGGCGTTATACAGTCAGGGGCCTGCAAAAAAGATGAGTTTCCTCCCTGTTCAGCAAGCTGCTGAAAATTCCATAAATTAAAGCAATAATGTTTTCTTGACAGGTCCTTATTTGCTCTTCCACAAAAGAATATTTTCATTTGTGTGTTCCACAATTGCAATCTGCTAATATTTGTATTTGTTATTTTAGTATAAGTATTTCGTGTTCATATTTGTATTTTTTATATGAAATAAAAAGAAAACATTGTTCCTTCGGCATGGTGTCATTAATGTAATTTTCATCTCACACTTGTGCATGCTCATGAATTCGAGAATGACAAAATACTTAAAATTTACATACCCAACTCGGCTCTCTGTTTATGTCCCAAGCTTATATAAGTAGACTATCACTTCAAGATCCGGTTAGGTTTAAGGTATACAGATTCTTGCTTTACAGCTTTGCTTGCAACATGGCCTTATAAATATATGGAGTTTTTTTTTAATTCGGGGTATGTGCATTGAGACCTGATAGATGAGGTGGCAAAACACTGAGATTATAAAGGTAAAACCTCATTGCATGACAACTGAGGTTATGAAGATGTGACAACTGAGGTTATGAAGATGTACCAGAAGTGCACAAATCACAAATGTGTTAGTGCAATTGCAGCCATTGTAACCCACTTATTGGTGGCATTGTTTTATACGGTCTAACCTTCAGATGCACAAGTGTGCGTTCATGACCGAGTGCTTGCCTTGAAAATGTTGAAAATGCTGAACCGCGACCTTGCGCTTCCGCGTAAAATAATATAACTCCTAATTAACAGAAGCGCGAATGAAATCAGGATACTTAAACAAAATTGCAGAAATTAAGAGAATTGTCTGCTAATGCCCAGCATTCTTATGCCGCTTCTCTTGAGTGTGAGTCTTTTAGAGCCAAATTTCTGTTTGTGCAGTTATCTCCATTTACCCTATTATAACGATCACAGGTAATATTTGCGCCAAATCTGCATTTTTTGTAAATGAAGGGTGTTACACGGCTCACCATTTTCCGTATTTTTTATATTTTTCTTGGATTTTAGTTTTGCAAAATTATGTTCGGCCAATTATCTCGATCTACGCTATGATAACGATTACAAGTGGAATTTCCGCGAAATCTGCATTATTGTGGAAATGCAGGCCGTTATACTGTTTGCCAGTTTCCGTCATTTTTTAATACTTTTCTTAATTTTTGGTTTCTCAAAATTTGTTTCGACCAATGATCTTTATTTCCGATATTATAACGATTAAAGGTGGAACTTCCGCGAAAACTGAATTTTTCTGGAAATGCAGGCCGTTACAAGTTACACGGCCTAGCGCCCATCCGGTCTGCGCGAGAAAACGCTAAGATATTCTTTGGGTGCTCGCGATTACCAATTGTTCAGGCGTCGGGACACAATGTTATATAGAGTGAGTAATTTATTATTGGTTCATTACATTACCAGATACGTAAATTACTAGCGCCCCCTATTACAAAAATAAAGGTGAAGGCATGTAACCACACCATCAGAAGAGCTAAGACGAGCAGAAAAAATTCAGTGCACCATTTCATGCTTGGTATACTTGCCCCTCGTTACCAGACATCTCTTATGTTCAGCGCACGACAGTGTGCCTTACGTGCTAGTTATTTGCATGCATTGTCATAGCTGGCACTTTCCGGCAATGTCCAAGTATACTTTTGGTAACAAGGCAGAAGAACTGATATCAATTTCGTTTGCATCGATGAAATAAATCTCCGCAAGGCGCATCATACTGTTGAAACGAGAACACGGGATGACAAAAGGTTTATGCTCGTACCAATGCACTTAAAGCCCCCCAAAACGTACTATTATGCCTCTTTGGTAGAGTGATTAAAAAACGGTCTTCTAAAGAAAGTCACTCGCCACCGAATGTGTTATTTAAGACTCCTGCTTGACGCGCAACAGCATGCAGAATACTTATACGCCCATGTTTGCTCTCCCCAGAAACCCGTGGGTTGTGGTGCAGTGGTTATGATATCCGCCTCTTCATGTGTTGTAGTAGACACAGGTTCCATTCTCCGTAGGGTTGCGTGTGTGTGCCTATGTGCACTTTGTGTGTCGCGTATGATGTAACATGTGTTAGAGCGTTCGTCACGGGATTCTGACGTTGGTCTGGCAATGCGAGCGAAAAAAAAACGGATAAACTCAATTCTGGCTGAGTGCCTTGTTTTTTCTTTTTTTATGTGAAAAGCAACAAGGCCGCTTATTTGAGGGGCCGTTTGATTTGGGGGCCGCTTCGTAAGCGGGAATAGATTAGCATAACTGGCCGCGTAGAAAAATTACGGCCAGTGGCCTGCCGAACACACGGCCCGGTGTTTAGGTGGCCCGCTGGTTAAGCAGCCCTCAATACGGCCGCTTAAACGCGGGGCCGCGTGTTCGGTGGGCCGCGTGTTTGGCGGGCCGCTTGCGCGTGAGGCCGCCTGAACCGCCGCTTTATAAGCGGCTTTAAAATGACGCGGCGACCCGCCTGCATGCGGGTCGTATAACCAGGAATTGACTAAGAGTGTATGCACTTACCTGCACGCGCAGCTCATTGGGACGGTCGGCCTATATTTTAGCTGTCTACATTGCGTTTAATTTCATGTACGGTAGCTTCGAAGCCAATTACCCTTCTCAGCGTAGTATTTTATTACTACTGCGCCGTCTTACCTCGACCAAAAACGACACAACGAGTTTGTGAAAGCAGTGCCTTTATAAGTGCTTTTATCTCCACGCGGCAATAGGACAGTTTTTCTGAATCTCGTCGGTGCAAGGTCCCGTTAACCAGCTTCCGATGTAGAGTTCCTGTGCTCAACTTTTATATTCTGCCGGGCTGGTCCAACCTCATCTCGCCTTTGTGCACTCTGTAGTGCATACGAGCATTAGATCACCAAAGATGAAAGTTCGGTTTACAGTTCTTACGCTCAGTTCATCTGTGACAAACTAATTCGAATTTTGTGAGTTGACATTAAAGCTTGAATCCGCAATTTAAAGGTGCTCATGGTACGCCTGAATTAACAAGGATCTTTGACCGCGATTTTGATGTCTTGAAATGAAGAAATCCGTTCAGCTGGTCATACAAGACACCTCTCCGAAAGGCGAATCAGGCTTCAATGAAGAATTTTTTGAAAAGGCTAAATTGTGCATAACATGACGCAAGGATGAAAAAAAAAGAAATCACTGTTTGAGGGCCCCAAGAACACTGTATTTGCAGGACTCCTTGTATGTATGCGCGGTGCCAGCACCTTTTGATGGGTTTGTGGCGACAGGAAGCTGCCGAATTAGCTCACGCTCAAGATGTCTCAAGACCAAATCGAAACATTTTTTGGTTGCGTAAAAAGGAAAGGGCGGCTAAAACAACAGCCCTATCTGCCTGTCAATTTACTGCTGCCTACAAGCGTCTTTTTATTAGAACAGAAGTTGCATCATCAGATACTGGAAACTTCTCTCGCTTTATTGTGACTGATCTCTGCCCCTCAGATGATGAAAACCTTGTTGAAACGCCAACAGCTTTCGCCTCGTTAAGAAGATCATCGGTGTTGCAGGTACTTAGTGATGATAACTATAACACCCAGCCGGTCGACTTCCACACAAGCTTTTCGCTTGTTCTCTGTGCAGTAGTGCCATATACAGCAGTATTTGGGGCACGGAAGGTATATGCAGGCACATACCCCAATGAATACTGCACTACACTGATGTCCACTGAGCTTCCAGAAGTCGTTTCTGCGAAAACAAATGGTGGTCTCGTGGCACCATCGAAATACTTGAAATTGCGCCACGTCGTGGAAAAAGGATTTAGTGTTTACAGGTTTAATGCAAGGGTTAATGTTCTACACGTTTAATGCAGCCATTATATGCAAATGGTGAGCGCCAATAGTGGAGGTGTTGACAGTATTGTTTGAACAAATATTACTTGCTGAGTTGGAGCCTCATCTGTTGAACTGCGATGCATTGGAGAATCACATTTAGGTTTTGTCGAAGAAGATTTCCAACGTGTATTCAAGAATCAGGTTCAGCCCATTCCGACTAAAATCAACCGGAAAAACATGCACGCACAACGGTGTATGAACACAGCAGACAGTCTAATATTTCGTAAAATCTGCAAACGACAGATAAGAACCAGAATTTAAGGAAGCTGGCTAGCTAGTATGACTTCGTATTTTTTGCGGTTTTTAAGTGCGCGCGCTTTGTATAAGTCGCCTCATAGCCTACGTTGTGATAACTCAGGCAGTTTTTTTTTTATTTGGTTACTCTTTTATCGTGTGTGACTTTTTTCTTTTGAAATTGCGTAAACCCTGGGGTGAATAAAATTTGTGTACCGTTTGTTCCTTCCTCCGTGTGCCTCTCTTCTGGAACGTTTCGAGCAAATATGCCTTACACCGTGAACGGCTGAATGCGTATTCGCTCATATGTAATCGCGTACGGCACATATGTAATTCTGTAAACAGCTGCTTTGGGAGGCAGTAATCTGTTGTTTTAGCCACACTTTTCTTTTTACGCAACCAAAAAATTTTCGATGTGGCATTGAGTCGTCTTGAGCGTGATCGATTTCGGCAGCTTCCCGTCGCCACAAACACATCAAAAGGTGCTGACACCGTGCATACATATAAGGAGTCCTGCAAATACAGTGTTCTTGATCCCCTCAAACACTGGTTTTTCTTGTGCATCCTTGTGTCATGTTATGGTAGAATCCAGCCTTTAAAAAAAAGTCCTCATTGAAGACTGATTCGCCTTTCGGACAGGTGTCTTGTATGACCAGCTGAACGGATTTCTTGAGTTCACGACATCAAAATGGCGGTGAAAGATCCTTGTGAATTCAGGCGTACCATGAGCACCTTTAAATTCCGATTCAAGCTTTAATGTGAACTCACAAAATTCGAGTGCGTTTGTCACAGATGAACTGAGCGTCAGAACTGTAAAGCGAACTTTCATCTTTGGTGATCTAATATGTTCGTATGCACCACAGAGTGCACAAAGGCGAGATGAGGTGGGACCAGCCCAGCGGATATAAAAGTTGAGCATAGGAACTGTACACCGGAAGCTGGTTAACGGGACCTTGCACCGACGAGATTCAGAAAAACTGTCCTATTGCCGCGTGGAGATAAAAGCTCTTATAAAGGCACTGCTTTCATAAACTCGTTGGGTCGTTTTTGGACGAGGTAAGACGGCGCAGTAATAAAAACTACGCTGAAAAGGGTAATTGAATTAGAAACTACCGTACATGATGCTAAACGCAGGCCGCGGCGGCCGCTTTTCTTATGGAGGCGAAAAGCAAAAAACGCCCGTGTGTACGATATTTCGACGCACGTTAAAGATCCCCAGGTGGTCAAAATTAATCCGGAGCCCTCCACTACGGTGCGCCTCATCGCCTGCGTTGCGTCGGCGCGTTAAACCCCACAATCAATCAAGTTAAACGCATATAGCCGACCGTCGATTCTTAGCTAGCCATTGAGCTGCGCTTGCAGGTCAGTGCATACAGGCGACCCAACGCATTTCCACTTAAACAGTGCACAAATGTGATGCGGTAACGTCGACTAGAAAGTCGACTAGAAAGCTAGTCGACTGGAAAGATAATAGATGTTTAAGTTTAGCAATAGCAGTACTAGAAAGCTGTCGCGATACGTCTGCGCGGCGGCCCGCCGCGGTCGGCTGCAGCGGCCGCCCGCCGCCGAAGCAGACGACGCGCCGGGAGTAGCGCAAGACTAGGGTGCCTCGATGCGCGCCCGCTCCGCTGAGGGTGAGGACAACCGCGTCGTCTGCTAGCGCGATCGCCATTTTCTTGCATCCGCTAAGCGCGGGGCGCGCGTTTGCTGCGTGACGCGCCTTGATAGTGCTGGTCTCGCTAACAGCGTGGGCTTGATTTGGCTTTACTTTTGATATACATTCTTTTTCTAGCGTAGATGAACAGAAGAGTAAGGTTTTGGTGAAGGATTCTCTATTTTGAGGTGATAAGCGAAGGTATGGTGAATGCCTTTCTTTTTTTACGATAGGTGACACGGCGGAAAACTTCACGCCGTCGTGTCACCGGCGCCGTGAACTTGCTGTCGTTGCGTTTATATATAAACATAGCAGAAAGTAGGCGGAGTACACGAAGGAAGGGAACTGCTGCATATTCAAGTGCGAATGTCCGGCACGCTTACAGCCACTGAAACTATTATTCGGTACTTACATATATAGGATTGCCTGGCGGCAAAGTGTCTCATGCATGCACTGTGCAATCTGAACGTGATTGATTGATTGGTGAGGTTTAAAGCGTCTACGCTACATGGTGATGAGGCGCCGTAGTGGAGGGCCACGGATTAATTTTGACCACCTAGGAATCTTTAACATGCGCCGAAATCTCGAACAAACGGGAATTTTGTATTTTCGTCTCCATCAGAAAAGCGGCCGCCGTGGTCGAGAATCGAACCAGCGTCTTTGGACTGCAATCTAAGCATAAAGGCTTACACGGATGTAGGAAAATCATTTAATACCTTGAAGCAAAAATACACTATGCACAAAGTTATGAACGACATCCTCCACTGCTGATACATAATACATTATGTACAAAATGATACGAACACACTTCACTGCAGTTATAATACAGGTAATGATGATTACGCTCGAATGTTTTCGAACTTGCTCTTTGAGGTTTTGAATTGCGTTCTCAGCATGTGTGTGATGTTCTTGAAGTGCGGTGTATCTTCTTTCCAGGTCTGCCAACTGCTTTTTCAACTCAGCTCAATCCCTTTGTGTCTCACTAGCTGTGAGAGTTTTATTTGTCGAGTTTGGAATTTCGATATTCAAAGCTTCGACACCTGGGCTGTTGAGTTGGAGGTTTTCCGATGGCGTATCTTGTGATACCGTCTCTTGTGATACCGATGGCGTCTCTTATGAGTTGACTCGGGGAGGATTTCCGCTGTCTGATGATGCGTGAAGTTTTTCAGCGGGGTTTTCCACCTCTTCATTGTTGGATGTGGGCTCAGGCTGCGTTCTGTCTCCGGGTGGCTTTCGCTGCTTTGGACCGATTTTTAAAGTAATGTACGCACGTATACGAAAACACGCAGTGAATGAAATGGTAAATGCCGACCTCTGATTGGGAAAGGCGTTAGCACAGCATTTGGCTTCAGCTTCTTCCATCCATCTGCACGGATTTGTTCAAAACAGGATCTTTCAAAGTGAGCCTGCACGCTAAATTGTCAATATAGGTGCCTTTTGCTCCCGAGAAATAAGAATAAATGACGTGAAATCAAGCCAATCAAACAAACCGGCATTCACGCGTATCGGCTGACATCCCCACATGATTCACATAATAGAGGTGTAATTAACACATTTCTTTTCACCTCCATGCGCTACTTTTATGGCATGATAAGCGACAATAAATGTCTTAAATATTATAATTTTTGCGCACAACAAGATTTATAACAGACCTTAAGTTGAGACAACACGGAGAAACACGAGCATAACGCGTCGCATGCAGTTTTACGCTTTGGGATATATCATTCACACTGCCAAAAAATGGGCTTTTGGGGAAGTAAGCGTGATGCGCCGGGGTGACGCTTCGGGACTGAGAAAGGTCGCACACCTTTTTACAACGAGCGCCTTATTTCGTGATACAAAGTGAAATGACTAAAGATGCAAAGCGCCACACGTTTTATATCGGCCCCCCGCTTTAAGAGGCCACGTCCGTTTGCATCGATCAAAATATAAAAAGGCCGCAAAAGCATGATGAAACCTCCAACATAAACACGTAAAACCGTGCGTCTGGTATCGAGAAACAGCCACACAGACAAGCTTACAATAGCCCCAAATAGATTTTGCACTGCTTGGAAGCCGGGTACTGGCACTGCATATGCAGGAGTGCTTCGTCGGCTGCCACTTGTCCCGCTTGATCTTTACCGTCCACAGAAGCCGCCTTTTTGGGTCTCTAGGAAACGAAACATGCTCCAGAGATTTTTAGCGCTGCTAGAACACAAGAGAACGCAGCACCCAGACATTCTGCAAAGAGATTTTGTGAAGAGCGCCGCTTTTCGCGCGCCTAGCGCGGGAGTCGGCGGGGGCGGGATGCAAGAAAATGGCGGCGGCGCCTCCCGAGAACCGGCCTTGGCGGCGGCGACCCCTTCAAAGAGTGGCGCCACCCTCCGCAGAGCGGGCGCGCATCGAGGCACCCTACGCAAGACTTGACTGCAGCGCCGCTAGTTCTCGCGACCGCCGTTTGGCCCACCCTCCTCCGCTGGCGGGGATGCGGAGCTCCGAAACTGAGCTTATTCTAGTAACGTTGCCCAGGTCGAAACGAGCAAGATTGGGCGAGGGGACGTGCGCTCCCTGCTCCGTTCATTTATATCGAAGCTGTTTAGGGTTACGGTTCCGTGCATTCTTGCTCTGCATCCTGAAAAAACGCCTTGTGTCAAAGCGAACTGTCCCCGCGAATCTCTGAAGCGCGAGGCGTTCATGGATATACCTTTTCTGTTTTATTGCGTACCATTCTTTGCCGAGTACACCCCTCCCCCTTCCCGCCATGATCTTGTAACGCCCTGCATGTACACAAAAATGCAGATATCACGGAAGTTCAACCTGCAATCATTATAAAAGCGTAAATGTAGAGAATTGATAAAACTAAATGTTAGAAAATCTAAAAAAGAAATAAGAAAAATATCGAAAATGGCGAACCGTGTAACACGGAAGTCTTAGATCGTCTCAGATTGGGTAAAAATGCAGAGAGGTGTGACGCTAAAGAATGTGGGGTATCAAATTGAGGGTCTCGAGGAGGGAAATCACGTGGGACAAACAAAAAAGTGCCTCGTTGTTTGCTGAGGCACTTGTATTAGTTTTTATTAGCATTTGCTAGGTTGGATGTGCTCTCGTAGCTCGGAAAACCGCCACGCTGTCATTGTAAGCAATAACCGCCACCATACCCAGCTGGTAAGTTCCAGCATGCACGTGTGTGTGTGTGTTTGATAGAGTGTGTGAGTGAGAGAGTGTGTGTGTGAGAGAGAGAGTGAGCGAGAAGAGTGAGAGTGAGTGAGTTAGAGAGAGTGAGAGAGTGAGAGTAAGAGTGTGAGAGTGTGTGAGAGTGAGAGAGAGTGTGAGAGTAAGAGAGAGAGTGAGAGTGTGAGAGTGAGAGAGTGAGAGTAAGAGTGTGAGAGTGAGAGAGTGTGAGAGTAAGAGAGAGAGTGAGAGTGTGAGAGTGAGATTCTGAGAGTGAGAGAGTGTGAGTGAGAGA
>NW_027526203.1:245917725-246135225 GCF_048455015.1 Haemaphysalis longicornis | reverse complement strand
TGTTTATTTATTGTTTGTTTTTAATGCCCGGCCGCGCCCGCCTCTGTTATCTGTGTCCCATACGAAGCGTGTGTTCCATTCTTTATTTTTATGCCGCACGGGCTATCTCATTCAGATAAGCAGAGTGTGTCGCCCTAACGCCGCTAGCCCAGAATAATCTTCTGTGATCTACAATGTTCTGGATGCGAATCGACGGTTTCAGAAACTGTCGCGCCGAAAGATAAAAGCCTGCACAGCAGACGCCGCGGCATTCGGTTCTGGGATGCTCGCCGACGCACGTACGTCACTTTGTTGACCGCTTCTTCGCCGCCTCTCTATTCTTTTCAGTTGTTAGGGGAGCGCAAGTTCGCTCCAATAAACTTGTTTCTTTTCCAAACAACTGCGTCGTCCTTGGCTTCGTGACACAATGATGTATACCAGCAGCGGAAGAAAATAGCAATCGGTATAGTCGGCAACGTTCGTCACCTTCCTTTAAGAACGGCCCAAGCAGAAAAGCTGTAGCCATCCTCATTTTCTTCAGCTCTCCAAGATGTGTGCTAACGCAGCCACCTCCTCCCCTCGGCTGTAAAGGGCCGTTACAGCGTCCTTTAAATTAATGGGGAAAGCTTGAAGTCATGTGACGCAATCCGGGCCACCTGAACAATATCCCTGTGGGAGTGGGTTAGTGAGGAGGTTGGGTGGGGAGGAATTTTGAAGGTGACGTCAATTGCTTTGCGCAACACGTGGTCAGGTGCAGTGTACACGAAAAAGTCTAGACATGCCCACGTGAAGCTCGGGAGATCACAGCAGCACCAATGCGCTTGGCTAGATCTGGACATAGAAATGGCGGTGATCATAAACGGATATACTTCTGGAAGGTATAGGATGATGTGAGGCTCCATCGAAACATCTGACGAGCCAGATTATTCTGGTTCGTGGCGTCACGGGCGAACCGCCTGATTGAACCTGTGGCCGGTGATACCAAAAGTAAAACGGATTTCAGGTAGAAAGGAAAGTAACCAGCCATGGGATGGCCAGAGGAATTGTAGGTGAAGGTGAAAAACGGAAAGGCAGCATCCCAATCACGGATATCCGTAGCAAAATTAAACGTGTAGTTTAGCCTTTCTGTGACGCTGTTAATTTGGGGCTGGTAGGCAGTAGTGAATTTACGTTAGGGAGCAGGTACGAAGGAAATCGAATGGTATCGTCAATAACAGAAAAAAAAAAGATGCTGCGTTAATGCACATCCTGTTGCGTAATCCGTCACAGCGGCAACCCACTGGCTGCCTGGAGTGAATGAAGGAAAATGCTTCAGGAGGTGCAGACCGACGCGGAAAAAAAGTATTCGTGGGGAATAGGAAGGCTTTGTAAGAGACCTGAGCATAATATGCTTGTACCGTTTCTTCGTAGGCGCTGGTCACAAGCAGTAACGTACACTCTTAGTCGCGTCCCGGATGGCGTCCTATTTATATGCGGTGGGCATCCTCAATACCGTGATATAAGAGGCCCTGACAGATTTCTTTTCCGTGACAAAACCTCAGGTGGTTACAGCACGCTTATATTCTGCGCCAACGACCCGTGTCACGGCTATAAACTAGCGGAAAACCTGACGCCAGGAAATAAATGAAAAGAGGGGGGCAATCATGAAGCTCTGAGTGATAGGTGTGGCTTGCGGCGCATGCGCGTATTCCCAATCACACAATGGCCCGCGACCTTCCTTTGCGGTGGCCGACGACGAGCGCCCGGGGACGCGGTGAAAGCCGAAAAACACTAAAAAAAATCTTGCGCGCACATGCGCAGTAGGAGTGGAAAAAAGTTCGCGCGTGGCGAGCGGTGGTCTGGTGATTTGTCTTTACCGCGCGTGCGCAGTATGGAGTAATTTCAGCGTGGGGCAAGTTGGGGTCCCGCGCTTTGACTCTTGCTCTGTGTAGTTCATACTTAGTTCCGAGCGTTCACACTTTATTGACCACGTTCGCTTCCGCTGACATCAAATGTGTGCTTCGAGGTCGGTGTAACAGTGGAAGCAACTGCGAATGCGATGGGTTTATTAGGGCCACCGGGAACGCAAGCCAAGCAGCGGTGCCATGTCAAGCCGGCTGGTGTGTGTATTACGGGCATAGCCCGGTTGAACACGAGCGGATAGGTAAGTCCCTGGATTTCTTTTTTTTTTTTTCGATGGATGGGGGAGCGCAGACTGTAAGAATTTGTGTTTGCGGACAATATAGCAAGGGCCACGAAATTATGCCTTTTGCGTCGTCGTAAGAAGCCCGCGCCAAAACCGTTCTCCGATACCCTGGATCGTACGATAAATTTGACGTGCTTTATAGAGAGGATTCGGTTTCCCAGTGCGGCGGCCGTTTTGGGATCCAGGCGAAAAATGAAAACGCTTGCACACGTGAGGTACTTCCGTTGCCGTAATGAGTATACCGTGGTGCCATAAAGAATTTGCATTTTTACATGCGTCCCATTGTCGAGGTCAAGCCACATAAAACGCAGTTTGAATTTTGTATTTTTCAATATTCTATGGCCACTGCTTGTCATTTTCGGTAGGCGTAGCAAAACGTTAGGTAACGTTTTTTCGTAACTAGGTTTTCGCGTCGTCGTTTCGGCTAGTGAATTTTCTGGCACGTTGAGTAGTCTGGATCCTGTGGCCATTTGGAAACTTCCTTATGGTGCGTTTAAGTGGTAAAGTTTTCACACGAAGCAACATTCATGAGTAACACCAGTCCCCATTTTGTTGTGTTCGGCACGGCTGTCGTCTGTCTGAAGTGCCAACTCGCGGTTTGCAGAAACATGATAGCATTGGCAGCGCAAACGCGCCGCGGCGCCGTCGTAGCGGTTGCTCAAAGCGGTGGCTTCTAATGTTGTTACAACGCCTTCTGTAAAGGCGTTATACTGGAGGCTATGGTTGTTACAGATGCGCTGGCTGTTGCTCGGTGCGCGCAGTTTACCTATGCTTTAGCAAAAAATATTGCTAGCAGTTCTGTTCGATTTTTCATATTGATTGGCGCCATACTATTGCTGGAAATTGTTTCATAAAAAGAAACTAGGGCACATTACCTCCCGTGTGTAACAGCGAACAGTTTTTTTTCGACGTCCAGTTGACGTGCCGGCGTCAAATAAAATTATGGCAAAGTTTTCTCGCACGCCTTTGGACTAAAAAACCGCTCGGCCTTCCTATGTATATGATGAAAACGTCCTTTTGGAGGGCGTCTGAATCTAAAGCAGTAAGAAAGAAATAATTGCCTAAACTACAGCGATGCACCTGTCTGATTTATGGTATTTCACATATCTGCTAAGGCGTTGGTGATACTTCTGCTGCGCCCCTTCAGGCTATACTGTTTTGCCGCCGATAAATAACACCACAATTTTTTACCTGGTGACTTTTTCAACTGCTGTTTCTTTTCTTCACGCAGTGCCAACACAGCAGAATGCTACCCAGAATGCTACCACATTTCAGTGCGACGAAATTCTGGAAGCAGCAGCTCCCGGGTCAAATATTGCTTGCGGGATTTTACAAAGGCCTTCTACATCATCGGAAGTGGTGTACCTGGACCATCATTTGAAGCGCGGAGAAAGTACTTTTTCTTTGTTTGGTAATATATTACCTTAGGTCATGAGATACCCGTCAGCTTTAGGCCAAACATTTGGCGTTATACAGTCAGCCGCCTGCAAAAAAGATGAGTTTCCTCCCTGTTCAGCAAGCTGCTGAAAATTCCATAAATTAAAGCAATAATTTTTTCTTGACAGGTCCTTATTTGCTCTTCCACAAAAAAATATTTTCATTTGTGTGTTCCACAATTGCAATCTGCTAATATTTGTATTTTTTATTTTAGTATAAGTATTTCGTGTTCATATTTGTATTTTTGATATGAAATAAAAAGAAAACATTGTTCCTTCGGCATGGTGTCATTAATGTAATTTTCATCTCACACTTGCGCATGCTCATGAATTAGAGAATGACAAAATACTTAAAATTTACATACCCAACTAAGCTCTCTGTTTATGTCCCAAGCTTGTATAAGTAGACTATCACTTCAAGATCCGGTTAGGTTTAAGGTATACAGATACTTGCTTTACAGCTTTGCTTGCAACATGGCCTTATAAATATATGGAGTTTTTTTTTTAATTCGGGGTATGTGCATTGAGACCTGATAGATCAGGTGGCAAAACACTGAGATTATAAAGGTAAAACCTCATTGCATGACAACTGAGGTTATGAAGATGTTCCAGAAGTGCACAAATCACAAATGTGTTAGTGCAATTGCAGCCATGGTAACCCACTTATTGGTGGCATTGTTTTATACGGTCTAACCTTCAGATGCACAAGTGTGCGTTCATGACCGAGTGCTATGGTTTTGGTAAACGGCCTTGAAAATGTTGAAAATGCTGTACCGCGACCTTGCGCTTCCGCGTAGAATAATATAACTCCTTAATAACAGAAGCGCGAATGAAATGAGGCCACTTAAAAAAAATTGCAGAAATTAAGAGAATTGTCTACTAATGCCCAGCATTCTTATGCCGCTTCTCTTGAGTGTGAGTCTTTTGGAGCCAAATTTTTGTTTGTGCAGTTATCTCCATTTACCCTATTATAACGATCACAGGTAATATTTGCGCCAAATCTGCATTTTTTGTAAATGAAGGGTGTTACACGGCTCACCATTTTCCGTATTTTTTATATTTTTCTTGGTTTTTAGTTTTGCAAAATTATGTTCGGCCAATTATCTCGATCTACGCTATGATAACGATTACAAGTGGAATTTCCGCGAAATCTGCATTATTGTGGAAATGCAGGCCGTTATACTGTTTGCCAGTTTCCGTCATTTTTTAATACTTTTCTTAATTTTTGGTTTCTCAAAATTTGTTTCGACTAATGATCTTTATTTCCGATATTATAACGATTAAAGGTGGAACTTCCGCGAAAACTGCATTTTTCTGGAAATGCAGGCCGTTACAAGTTACACGGCCTAGCGCCCATGCGGTCTGCGCGAGAAAACGCTAAGATATTCTTTGTGTGCTCGCGATTACCAATTCTTCAGGCGACGCAGCAATTCTGCAGGCGTCGGGACACAATGTTATATAGAGTGAGTAATTTATTATTGGTTCATTACATTACCAGAGACGTAAATTACTAGCGCCCCCTATTACAAAAATAAAGGTGAAGGCTTGTAACCACGCCATCAGAAGAGCTAAGACGAGCAGAAAAAATTCAGTGCACCATTTCATGCTTGGTATACTTGCCCCTCGTTACCAGACATCTCTTATGTTCAGCGCACGACAGTGTGCCTTACGTGCTAGTTATTTGCATGCATTGTCATAGGGGGCACTTTCCGGCAATGTCCAAGTATACTTTTGGTAAGAAGGCCGAAGAACTGTTATCAATTCCGTTTGGATCGACGGAATAAATCACCGCGTGGCGCATCATACTGTTGAATCGGGCACACAGCATGACAAAAGGTTTCCGCTCGTACAAATGTACTTAAAGCCCCCAAACCGTAGTATTATGCCTCTTTGGTAGAGTGATTAAAAAACGGTGGTCTAAAGAAAGTCACTCGCCGCCGAATGTGTTATTTAAGACTCCTGCTTGACGCGCAACAGCATGAAGAATACTTATACGCCCATGTTTGCTCTCCCCAGCAACCCGTGGGTTGTGGCGCAGTGGTTATGATACCCGCCTCTTCATGTGTTGTAGTAGACACAGGTTCGATTCTCCGTAGGGTTGCGTGTGTGTGCCTATGTGCACTTTGTGTGTCGCGTATGATGTAACATGTGTTAGAGCGTTCGTCATGGGATTCTGACGTTGGCCTGGCAATGCGAGCGAAAAAAAAACGGATAAACTCAATTCTGGCCGAGTGCCTTGTTTTTTAAAACTTTTTTTATGTGAAAAGCAACAAGGCCGCTTATTTGAGGGGCCGTTTGATTTGGGGGCCGCTTCGTAAGCCGGAATAGATTAGCATAACGGGCCGCGTAGAAAAATTACGGCCAGTGGCCTGCCGAACACACGGCCCGGTGTTTAGGTGGCCCGCTAGTTAAGCGGCCCTCAATACGGCCGCTTAAACGCGGGGCCGCGTGTTCGGTGGGCCGCGTGTTTGGCGGGCCGCTTGCGCGTGAGGCCGCCTGAACCGCCGCTTTATAAGCGGCTTTAAAATGACGCGGCGACCCGCCTGCATGCGGGTCGTATAACCAGGAATTGACTAAGAGTGTACTGCTTGACGAAACAATACAAGCTAGGCTAAAAGAAACACACACCGTCAAATGCGGTCATATGTGCCCGTCAGCCCAAGGTGACTAGCAAGTAAATGATCATGACGTTACTTCCCGTCGCAAATACAACCATTGTATTACCTCGGCTATTCAGAGCACCCACAACAATGTTTCCCACAGCACATCCAGCTACCTGCGCCTCCGACGTTTGCGTTAGTCTCTCATCACTTACGCGTACTGTGTTTTAATTCAGACATTGCTGATTGGACACAACAACCTCGTCCCTGTAGCTTGACGTTGGTGCACAGGCTTGACCAATAACTTTTACTTGCGTCTTCTTTATCACAACAGCCGCAATCCTTTCAAAACTATTGCTGTGAAATTCCTCCCCATTTTCTGCAAACTTTTTGTAGATCAAGAATCCAACTCCACGTTCCTCCTTTCTCAACGTCCACGATAGCACAAAATATGCATGGCCATTATTGGAATCCTTAAATCCCTCGCCATTTCCACTAACGTCGCGTAATACTGACATTACACCTAAGCCGTATGTTAAAGCACATGATCACAAAGCACATGAAAGCCCCGAGCACGTGTGCTGGAAATACTCGCCTCGCTCCAAGAAGAGTCTACTGCCTTTCAAGTCAGCACATTCAAAAATCGTCAAAAGAGGCATCGCCAATCGGCTCTCCGCAACGCCCTCAACAGATCCTGCTGGCATGAGATGGGGCCCAGCTCCTCTAATCAAGTTGAACGGCTGACAAAGGCAGGATTCCCCGCTCCCATGCTGTTCGGTATATCAGAAACCCTCCTGAAGGAACTACGAAGGCGAAAACCAGTGGAAGACGCGAAGAGACAGATCGAAGGAACTGGGCGGTCATTCTATATATTCATGGGGTTTCCCACAAACTCAAGAAGGTTGCTGCTCGAGTCGGTGTAAATGTAGTGTTCAGCGCCCCGTAACAAATTAAGCGGTCTCTGCAGACAATTAAATGCTGAAAAAAACTCCATGCGGCCTTGCTCTAAGAAGCACGGACAGCGATTCGTTGAGTGCTCATCGAGGGTAGTGTACGACCTACCGCTGTCCTGCGGGAAGTCATACACGGGCCAAACAGGCCGCTGCCTAAACGACCGGCTACGGGAACACGCCTGCAAACAAAAAACAAGACAAAAAAAGCAATCTAGCCCTTCGCTGTACGAAGTGTGGATGCACGCCAAGACTTGAACAGACACGTGCACTAAGAAGATATAAGGAGCTACACACCAGGAAAATCTTTGAGGCCCACATTATCCATTCATGAAATGACAATTCCGTCAGCATAGCGTCAATTGACTTGCACAAAAAGGAGCACGATTACCTAAGTCATTGACTGTAATCTTAGCGCATGTGCAATTTTATAGAAACAAGCCCTTGCACTCGCAATTTTATTATTTTGTGTGTTTTATTGTTTTTATTTCCAAGGGTAAATATTCAGCTGCAGCAAAATAAACCCTTTGTTGTTAGTCAGCGCCCAGTCTCGTGTCGCCTTCTCTGTGTCCTGTCCTAGCGCTGTTATCAAACTAAGATCAAAGGTCTCAGCTAAGCTGCCTAAGCTCGACATACGTTGGCAGGCTCAAATTACAGAGGCGGCCTGACCAGACCCACCGAAGCGCACCTTTTGCTGCATCGCTCACCTGACTGCCACCCTTTTCAGGTGCCCTACAGCTGCTGGGGACGGGCCATCAGTTATAATCGCCGTGAAGAGTTCTCTCAACACAGTAACACAACCAGGCCTTAAACTGGACGAGAGGGGGCCTTGCACCGGTGTGGGCTATGCAGGCTGGTATAGGAGCAGTTTCAGGCAGGGTTTCGTTCCAGTTGCCAACCACCAGGCACCGGCGAATGTATGGAGGACTCACCGGCACGTTGCTACCAGACGATTCCGTATGGTCACCCCGGCCCTCGTGACATGTCTGTTCGTATGATGGAGAACAGTAATTAAATGTCGACATTGGCTGCACCCCAAACCTGAAGCGACCTGAAACATACCCAATCACCGTTATTAACAAAAGTAACGCGTACATTTAAGTTTAGAAAAAAATTAAATTTAGAAAAAAATGAAGCAATTAAAAGGGGAAAAAATTAGAACTAGACCTGCTGGGGCTCGTGCCGAAGCCGTCAGCGCCAGTACTGAGTACTCTACACCGAGGCCACAGATCCTAAACGGCGTACTGGTATTAGCGGGCGCTCAAAAGGATAGTGCTCGCAGTGACATTCCACATGTCACGTGGGTACTCTGTGCAGCGAAGCGTTTAGAGACACGCCACCCCGACATCGGTAGATCATTGCCTGTGGCGATGACAATGATGCCGCCAAACAATGATGGTGATGGTGTTGAACGCGATGTGGAGTATGAGGTGAAGGATGAAAAAAAGTTAGAAAGCTAGCTTACCAAAGCCGGAAAGCCAATACGAAACCACGAGGCAATTGGACAGATGAAAGAAGCAATAAGTAAGGTAAGGTCAACTGTATCACATTATATAACTGGGGTGCTCGACAGGTGTGCCAACATTTTCCAACGCCAGACACTCTTCATATTCTATCCGCATATTTTCGGTGCTGCCACCCGTATCGAGAACTGCCATCTGTACCGAGGTGAAAGGCTTAAGTGGCCCATTTATGCGAGGAAAAAAACCGTTGTTGTTGTCCGGTTTAGAAAAGACGCCGCTGTAAAGGGTAAAAAAAATGCAGGTTATTTAACGGGGATTTGAACTTGGGTCTCCACAGCAATATCTCCGAATGTTGCCTGCTCTTCAATATCGCTTTTCTGGGTCTACCAAAACAGCTAGAGCAGATTCCGAATCTTCACCACGCACTGTACGCAGACGACATTACCCTCTGGACTGACACAGACTCTCTCGGTGGGCTGCAGGACACATTGCAGCGTGCAGCCGAAGAAGTCAATAATCACGCCCAGGCTTGTGGCGCACATTGTCCACCGCAAAAATCAGAACTTGTCATCATCCGGAAACACCCCCCTTGACACCACGATCGAAATATCTCTTGACGGCCATTCGATCAAACCTAGCCACTCACTCAAGATATTAGGCCTTACCATCCAAGCCTATACCCGAAACGACTTTGCCTTGTCAAAACTGCGTAATATGTCAGCTCAAGTCATGCATATGATTAGGCGGGTCACTAACTGGCATCGGGGAATGAAAGAAAAGGACACAATGAGACTAATTCAAGCTTTCGTCATTTCTCACCTCACCTATGTCGCTCCATACATGGCCCTAACCAAATCCGACATTGAAGCACTAAACAGGATCGTTCGGAAGGCATTGAAACAAGCACTCGGGCTCCCTATCAGTACATCGACAGCCAAGCTTCTTGAAATGGGTCTTCACAACACTATTGAGGAACAAATTGAAGGTCATCTCGCAAGCCAGCGCCTCCGTCTGACACACACTCCAGCAGGCCGCTTTGTTCTGCAATGTATCAACTGGCCCTGTGCAGAACAAACCCACCTGGCCTCTTTGTCAGACGAGTGGCGTAAACATATCTCTGTACGACCCCTACCAAAGAATATGAACCGCGACCTCCATCCCGAGCGCAGGACCGCCCGCAACCAAGCCCACTAACGCTTATATGGCAATCGCTCTGACGTGTCCTACACCGATGCGGCGAGCTACGCTGACAACCAAACCATGGTTGCAGTGACAACAACCAGAAGCCATTTAACTTCATGCGCATCCATCCGTACGACATCCCCACGAGACGCCGAAGAACTCGCCATTGCCTTAGCCCTCATCCAATGCTCCAGCAGAGTCATCATCACTGACTCTCAAGCAGCCTGCCGCAGTTTCCTTTCAAGGCGGGTTGCACCAACGACCCTGCGGTTACTTCAGCGATACCGTCCATCTCACCGAGTGGCGATCGTTTGGACACCTGCCCATGCCTTTGTAACGGGCAACAACTTCGCCCACCAACAGGCTCGCGAACTGGCCCACCGAGCCCCAGAGGTCACCGCAGCTCCGACGGCACTTCTCACCTACCAGGAAATTACTCAATTTTACCGGACCACCAGACAAAAATTCCCGTGCCCTCACCCACCCCTCAGCAAAACTCAGGAACTAACACTCCGACAATTACAAGCAGGCACGTACGTTCACCCGGTTCGAATGAATTTATTGTATCCCACACAGTACACCGCGCTATGGAAGTTTTGTCCACAGGTAGGTACCCTCCAGCATATAATTGTGGAATGCGCTCACAACCCAGCCTTACCACCCCTCTCCACCTGTTCTTTTCCTGAGCTATGGGAGACACTGTTGACCAGCTGTCAACCGGAAGACCAGACTCGCCTGGTGACACAGGCCAAGACGGCGAGGGCAACGCATGGATTCCCGGACTAAGGTTCCACTCTCACATTTGAGCTCATTAAAATGCTTTCTCTCTCTCTCTGCGGTGGGAAAAACGTTGTTGTAGTTGTTGTTTCTTCTTCGTGGTACATACCCATTTGGGTGATTGACTAGAAATTGAGAGCTTTGAAGGGGCTAGTGTGGCCACTTCAGAAAGTTTACAATACTATAAACTGGAAACGTCCAAGATGTAGAATAGTGCGTGTCACGCGACACCTGAACGTGATGGCGCATGAGTAAAACACGCGCACACCAGCTACGTAGAACCCTGATTCTAGGAAAACTGCGGCGTGTGCCAGTCTATCTGGGTGACGTAATTCGCACGGTAAGAAGAAGAAACAAAGGCGGAGAAAAACGCAAACTCGTTGTAGCAGAAAGAAGCCGGATGACGTAATTCACGCCAAAAGTCGAAAAAAAAACTCAAGCGAAGAGATGCAAGTACGATACTAAAGAAATTCGTATGACCAGCTTTTATCCTTTAAAGCACGTTACCAGACTTAAGGGCCTCGAGTAATATTGAACGCCACCCTTTACTCCGGTGGAGCATCATTCAACCCCATAATGGGAGGTGCAACCGTCACGTCCTCGCCTCTCGTGCTCAGGGATACTTTGAATGACAATATACTCGCTTACATCATTACATTATTAGGCCTGAAAGACTGCACTCTGCAAATGGCAATTCGTGTAGTCGAGAGCTGCGCCAACGTGTTAGCCCCTTACAGTGTTTTGTGTCTAGTGCACAGGTGCTTCCACACGACTTTTTTTTTCTCAGCATCCCAAGGAACCTTTTTATTGTTCAGTTACTGCATCTCCCGAGCCGACAGGCTTTTTTCGCACATTATTCCCGAGTGTAATTATCCCTCCATAACAGCTACTGTTATCAGAGAACGTTGAGGAAGACTGTGGCCTTCAGACAATGCTCAAAGCGTCTAACTGACACCACAGGATACGAACTCCAAACCAAACATGAAGTAGCCCAGGCGAAATTTTTTCCCGAGCAAGAAGTCGTAAAGACTCGATAATCGAAAAAAGAAATACGAATATACCTAATTTGTCATTTGAAGAAACGAAGATGCCAGGATTGTCTGTCGCTCCAATAGGTCTAGCACTGACCCTTCGATGCTGTCATCAGCGTATGTAACAAAGAAACTTCTGCGCGTTGGACACCGACTGGAGTCGTGCCGCTGCAGTCTTTTGTATTATAGTATTACCAAACGGGAACCTCAAAACACAGGCACGCAGAAAAAAATTAACACCATCTTCCCGCGAGGGGAACCATGGGGTAGATGCACCGCATCGGGGGTTGCCGTTGCGTTTCCGTTATGTTAGCGATGTCTGCGTGTCGATTGCTGTTGTTGTGTATCCTATTTACGCAGCATGTTTTCCCCGGATGCGTCGCATCTACCCATCTACCCCATGGTTCCCCTCGCGGGAAGATGGTGTAAATTTTTAACCGAGCGCAAGCTGCGCGCTAACGCACAGCTGGCACGGCGACGGGAGTGAGCGCAGCCGAGCGCAAGCTGCGCGCTGACCGCGCTGACGCACAGATGGCGCTGTGGTGAGAGCGGCGGAGCGCGCACCTGCCGTGGCGAGGAGAATGGGGGAGGGATGCGGACTACGCCGCGACAATGACGCGGGACAAGGCGAGTTAAAGAGATGCGTTGCATCTAAAATAATTACGGGAGATGCTTAGAACTTTCGAAGAATATCAGGGCGAAAACCTATAGGTGGGCCATCCATTGATTTACTGTTGAACGTTCTGTTGAACTTTCATGTGGCTGTCGTCGGGCCGCTGCCGCAGCTTCATCTATAGACGCTTCCTTTCGGAGGCGGTTACGACGAACAGCATTTCTAGCTGCATGCTCTAGCCTCTTCCCGTGAGGAGTACTTTCTCAGGCTTTCCCTCCAGCGAATTTAGGGTCTGGTGCGTCGTCACCCATAGCGACATGGAATGGAAGTCTGAGCACAATTGCGCGGACGTATACAATGCGCGTCTAGAGCGTTCTACACTCCGCTGTCTTTTTTCAGAACCTTCCTTCGGCACTTGTGTTTCCCATTCCAGGCTTGCGCGCTCCGCAGGCCTTTCTTAGATCTAGGTTTACCGGCGCTGCTGTTTTTCTTTCCCGGCGCGCGCTTCCGAGCCGCCTCTCTGATTGCCTGTGCCACCGATTATTTGTATGCTTTTGTGTACCACACGCGTTCCATGAACGTTTAAAGGTTTAGGCCTGAACACATCAGATACTACTTCGTTCACAGAAATTGTTGCGCATATTAATTTAACCTAACGACATTGACACAGTCCACAGATCGGGAAAACTCAACCTGACAAGTAACTTCCTATAATCGTTCTTTTTTAGCGACTTAGAAGAAATAGCGATATCATAGATATGTTCCAAATAGCAAAATACGCCGTACTGTGTAGCGCAGGCTAAATACACTGGGGCGTGCTTTGTTTGGAGAGAGTTACCGCAGTTAGCTCGAGGGAAGTTGACGGCGTAGAATTCTGCCACCCCTTTTTACGCCACTCGGGTGCTATAAAGAAAGGGCTACAACAATAAATATAGAAGCGTTTTGTAAAGAGTTCCAACTTTTAATGAAACGCAAAGTTCCGCACCCTAAAATGTCAGTCATGCTTTGGTGGCACCGCTCTTGCCGCACAGCGAAGTGGCAAGCCGCAAGTTCACAGGGGCCAAAAACAAACAAAAAAAAAACGACCGCAAGCTAGAAGGGCTGAAGGCCGCTTGGCCAATTGCATTTTTGTCTTTCAAGTGTCTACTTTTGGCAGTTTAGCATAACGAACATTTTACAGTTTCTTGTCCGCGAGGAATTTGACCACTTCACACGAACTTCCACCTGGCTCAAACACACACGCACGCGCACGAACACGCCTCAGACACATACCCAACAAACCCAACAAACCCGGTCTCTGCGCGTAGTCTCAGAGGGTCGGCGGCATGGGTCGTACCACTTCCTCTCTGGTGCAGCCTTCTCGCTGCTGTAAGTCGTTGGCCACTTTCAACAGTACGAGATCCATGCAGGCCTTTGCGTCTTCGGTGCTGTCATGTCCTCGGTGTCCGGCCTGCACCTCACGTTTCAGGTAGGTCCCGACCAGCGAGCGCAGCGACTGCCGGAAGGGCAGACCCTTGTTGTGAGGATAGATTACCGCCGTGTCCACAACCATGTCATGAAGCAGCTTAAGCACGCGCAGGTCGTTCTCCAGCCCATGGCCCACGAGCACCGTGGAGGCGCTGAAGAGGCGCAGCAGCGCCGCCTGCACGTCTTGCAGCCTGGTCTGCACGTTGCGCAGGTGCTCCGCCGTGACGCCGCTGATGGCCGTGATGTAGTCGAGCACGGGGCTGCTGGGCCTCACGTACGACTCGTAGACGGGGGTGCCGTCCCAGCCGACCACGCTCACCTTGGTCACCTCGAGACCGCGGATGGTGAAACACATCTCGCAGTCCAGGGCGTACACGCCGCCGGTGGCGCCGGGCCGCGGCCTTGTGCGTACGAAGCCGTGCGCGGGGGTGTTGCTCTTCCTCGGTATGCCAACTGTGCATATGTGGTACTCCGACAGCTGGCAGCCAGGATTTTTGGCCGACGACCCGCAGCAACTGAACACGCCTCTGCAGTGCTTTGTCACGTGGAAGCGGCAGTGGGTGGTGGAGTAGTACTCGCCCTCCGTCGTGATGAAGAACGTTGAGCCACAGCGGGAACACGTTTTGCGGCACGAGTACACCGATTCGTCGTGAAGCCATACGGCGCTTCCGGGCTTTCTGGGGACGGGCCTTGGGTAGCCGCAGCGTAGGAGTTGGCGATAGGTCAGCGTGTAGCTCAGTACGTGCTCGTACAGCTCGTCGGCGGAGAGCGAAAATCGCCAAGTGCCCTCCATAGGGCTCGCACACCTCGGGGTAATCGAGCGCAGGACGGGTACCACGGACTTCTCACAGCCACCCCTGGAGGCCACAGCAGCGTGCAGCGCAGAGCGTGCATCAGACACGAAGTAATTTCCGTTACTCTGGCAGTCCGCTTCGGAAGCGCGGCGGCAGTCTCCTTTCGAAGTCGTCATCCGGCACGGGTTCTGGGCCTGGAGATTCACACCACGCCTCGTATCGTCGACTTCCTTCTCCACCGTTTCCTTTTCGCCGGAGGATTCTGAAGGGCGGTGCTTGGCACTGTCCCTATTCTTGGCAGCCAGTAAGATGACCCCGAGAAATAGAAATGAGGTAACGGAAAGCAGCATGACCTTTGGAATACTTCTTCAAAACACCCGTTTATCGGCCACTACGCTGCAGTTTTGCCTTTCTGCTCCGCAAGGTCGTTGTCACGAGATGATTGCCAAGACAACGGTCGCTAGGGTCGCTGTCATCACCGTTTTTAGGTCTCAGCGACAAGTAGACTACCGGCAATTTAGGGCAACGTCCGCACACGCTAGTTCTTAATAACGATCATTTTTTGTTTTGTGAAGTAACGCAGATCATGCAAGGAGCCCGGAGTCAGCGCTCACTATCATCCCAGGTTTTCCAATAGAAACGAAACAATCGTGATCGTGCTGAGAAACACTTGAAAGCACAAAAGTTGCTGAGTTCAAGCCTAATTTGCACTTGTGCATTCTTATTCCTCTTGCGTTGAACATTCGGGAAGTCTGATGGTCGGAAGACTGGGATGATTTATTGTAACCTCCACTTTTTGCCCTATCCCCCTGAAGAAATGTGTCATTCATGGTAATGGTAATGTCGTTGTGGAGGAGGTTTATTCTGCTGTAAATAAATTGCAATTTCTGTCACAATGTCCTGAAATGTTCTGTCACTTGTAATGTGAATTGCTTTTCTAGTTTCTTGCCAATACCCTACGTGGAATGATGCAAGTTTGTAGATTTACAAGATTATTGCCCCTAGCAATTATCATCATAGTCAGGAACATTACCTCTGATTGTTACGGGTGGCAGGGCCCCGTCAGGCAGTTTTGTTTGCCTTTTGCCATGCCATCCAAGGCAGTTTTGAAAATTGTCTAAAATAAACGGATACAACAACAACCTCTGTCAGGCTGTCTTAAGTACGTAAAAAGCCTTCCTGTCCAACAGAACGGCTACCGTCTGCATTGGGGAAACGAAGTCGGACTCTTTGACATGCCCAACAAGGGCACGAAAGCCTTGAAATATAGCCCTCGCCCATCACCAGTTGATCGTCTGGAAGTGTCTCATAACTTCGTTCACAATTACCGCATGAATTTTATTAGATGCAAAGCATCGCTTGCTCGGTGCTATGTCCCTTATCCTTCCGGCGTCCGTCCGCACCTCTTTTCCTCTCCACGCCAGCTGTGATAACGTAACTCTCTCCCATCCTCCTCTCCACACCACCTGTGTGCGCTGCTCCTCCTCTCCCCTCTCCACGCCAGCTGTGATAACGTCACTCTCTCTTCTTCGCAACAGCTGTGCGCGCTGCTCCTCCTCTCCCCTCCTCCTCGCCACTTCAGATAAACCAGGTCCGCACCGCTGCTCCCTTCAGTTGCTGCTTCGGTCTGCGCCGTCCGATGAGCTGACAATGGACGCCAACGATTCTGGCAGTGACCCGCCGCAGTGGCTCAGTGGCTAAGGCGTTGCGCTGCTGAGCACGAGGTCGCGGGTTGGATTCCCGGCCGCGGCGGCTGCTTTTCTGATGGAGGCGAAAAGCAAAATAATGGTTCAAGCGGTCGTAGTGAAACGGCTACGCTGGTTGCTGCCGTTTCATCCTTTGGTCTCACTCGCGAAATTCAGCGGCCGCAAAGAGGCTCCGTAGCCCCATTCGCGAAACATCGTGAGTTACTGAAATGCTCTGCATTTAAAACATCCCCCTCGCGAGGGGCACGATCAAATGCAGAGCATTTCCGCGGGAGGCGCGCCTGCAAGTCGTATGGATTACGTATTGGTTGTTGTTGTAATTGTCTTCCAGCGTAGACATTGTCGATGAAGTCGCTGGTGAAACGTGAAACGTGCCGTGAACCCCCTGCCGCGGCTATGACTCAACGTCGAGCGGCTATGACGCAACGTGGCGCGGCTATGACGCAACATAATCCAACACAATCCACTTTAATCCAATTCAATCCAAACCAATCCAAGGCAAGCCAAGCCAATCTAAGCCAATCCAATCGAATCCAATCCAATGCCCCTCGCGAGAGAGTGTTATAGCGCCAAAATCGCGCCACCACACGAACGCGTGATGTTGACGTCACGATAACGCCACAGATGTTAGCGACCGGAGCACGCGCGAACGACATATGTGGTTTAAGCGCGAACCGACCGCGGCGAGAGAGCGCGATGCGAGCGCCCCCACCTGTTCTTGCGCGCGAACCGACTGCTGATCAGCGCGAACCCAACGCGGCGGGAGAGGGTGTTGCGCACGTCCCCACCTGTTGTGCGCCCGAACCGAATGCGGCGAGAGAGGGCGTTGCGAGCGGAGAGAAGGCGAGAAGGACGAGGGGGAGAGGGCGCACCTGTGGCCGACTGTTGAATGAGTCAAGGATATAAGGCGTGTTCGTAACCTTCTTTTCTGTGTCGGCTTTGTGGTGCAGTGGGTAGAGTACCATGTACCTTGCGTTCCGCCCGCAGAGTCGTTGGTTCGAAACCTGGCGCCGGTAAGTATTTTTTTTTATATAGTGTAGGGGGAGCGATGCGGACTACGGACGCCAACGCGGGTGACATCGTGAGTTACTGAAATGCTCTGCATTTAAAACCAGCGCAAGCTGAACAATGCATGTGCCTGGACACATGCTTCTGGGGCCCTGGAAAGATGGCTCCACCCAACATCTTCCCTTTAATCCCGTAGGTAACCCAAATAAAGTTCCCCTGCACTGAACTGCACTGTGAAGCACCGCAGTCGCCTTCGCAGGGTTTCAAAAGCATGCGCACACGCACAAGTGGGCTCCATAGCCACCAGCAGATGTAGTAGGGGAGCTTCGATGTAAAAAAAGGGAGACTGTCATGGACAGGGCTGCTCGACAATTACCGCACACCACACAAAAGCAGAAAATGCAAAATCACGGGAGAAAATTAGAATGAATATAATAAGCACGGCTCATACAGCACGCCATTCTTGAATGTCAATTTGAATAAATTTTTATAAGAATGCCGCCTCAACTTGAGTGTTTCAATGATGAGCCAAATCTCAACTTATTCACAATATTGCTCAAATTCACCTCATCTATGTTTTAAATTTCTTGTGGCCATAAACGTCCCCTAGATTTCATGTAAAATGTCGCAATTGATTTGACAGCGTTCAATTTAGGTCCGATAACCAACTTCCGCTTTTTTCTCAAATTCACTTTAGGTAGATAGGGCTCATTTTGAAAAAAAAAATGCTTCATTTGTCACACCGAAGCTTGCCGAGGCCCAGTGTCACCGTCCGAGACGAAAGGAAGTCCCGAACGTAGTTATAGACCCTCACCCCACATTGCGAGTCTTCTAAGTTGTTCAGTACGGCCTCGTGCGATACATTATCAAACTCCCCTTTAACATCGAGCGCCGGGATGGCGCTTTTTTGTGGTGTGCTGAAGTTGTGAATGACCTCTTCTTTGATCTGCAGCAGCATATCTTGTGTCGATAAGCATGGTCGAATGCCGTGCTTGGATTCTGGGATCCCTATTTTGTTGTTGTCGATTTCGGCGCACGTTAAAGATCCCCAGGTGGTCAAAATTAATCCGGAGCCCTCCACTACGGCGCGCCTCATCGCCTGCGCTGCGTCGGTGCGTTAAACCCTACAATCAATCAATTTTGTTGTTGTCCTTTATGTGAATGGGTAGGCGATCCAGAACCATGTGCTCCATGAGTTTGTTTACGCACGAGGTCAATGAAATCGGCCTGAGGTTAGACATGCCGATAGGCTCGTTGGGCTTTGGAATCATGGTAACGTCGGCATGCTTCCAGGGCGCTGCTATACTGCCACACCGTCATGCCTTGTTGATTCTGTTATGATCCTCTGATTTTTTCTGGGATGTTGTGGAGTATTCTGTTCGCAATCTTGTCCTCTCCAGCCGCAGTGTTCCTTGTGAGCTTGACAAATGCCGCATCCAGCTCGACCCTGGTAAACGGGGTGTCATTGTCGGAGGAGCTTGGTAGCACTGCGTAATCAGGGTGGGAAGCGGGTGCAATTTTGTCTTGCTCACCAATGAGTTTTTTTTTTTGCCGTATTAAGGAATTCTTCCCAGCCCACGGGAAATTTTGGGTGAGGTGCTCTATGTGTCGGCTGGTCATGGTTTTGGATCTGCAGTGTTGGGGATCAGTCTCTTCAAGATACTATTCCCTATTCTTTTGGACCTTGTCTCTTGTATGCGGTCACATAACTGGTTCCAGTTCTGCCTTCCTAGATGGCTGGCTACTACTCTGCTTGCTTTGTTAAGAGGGTGTGGCAACACGAGGCAATGAAAACGCCGAGCCACAGAACAACACATATATTTTGAACTCGTCAGCAGCTGACGGGCCAACGGCAGCTATGCCTGGCGAAACGCCCGGAGTTCCTGGGAGCACTGACCGCTTGCGCCACGAGGCTCGCGCAGTGAGCCTCAGAGTGGTGCTTCGTCGTCTTCGTCTTCGTTGATGCTGCTACAGGAACAATGCATTTCTGTAGCTTCTTGTTGCACTTTTATTTTGCCCATCTTTGTGTAAGTCCTCGGTGAGCCTCTCAAATGTGTATGAGATGAGGGTACACTTCTGCACTTTGAGATATTAATTGGATCTCTTGGGAATGTTGACCTTTTCAACCATTTGCCTCTTTGAGGTCCATGTCTATGTCTATTGGTTTGTTTTCTTCTTGGAAGGTCTTCCAGCTTATGATTCTTGCCGTTCCTGTCATTACGGGTCGTCACCCATGGTCAATTTGTATTTGGACAAAGTAGTGGTCACTACCGAGACTCGTCCAGTCTCTGTCATTCAACATGCGTGATTCCCCTCGTGAAAGTGAGGTCAGAGGTTCCGCCCCTAGCCCTCTTTCTAGTGATCCACGCTCCCGCCTTTTAGCCATGAAATCTCTTCTGAGAAGGGACACACGTGCCCTAATTCCCCCGTGTTCTGCTCCCTCCCCCCTAATCTTTCCCGGGTGGAGGAAGTTTCTCTGAGGAGGCTTCGGGCTGGGGTGGCTCTCACACCTTCAGTCACCTGGACTTGGAGACCCGCACAAGAAGACCGAGGAACATGTCCCAAGTGTCCGGCTTCGGCTGCTGAAGCTGATGTCAATCATCTCTTGTGGACGTGCACAGGAACCAGAACAGCTCGGGACAGTGCGCTAAGAGTGGTTGGTCTTCGGTGGGATAAACCGGGGGACTTCAACCGGTGGGTGAACGAAGACCGCTACTGCACATCGCTGCTGAACTTTTTACATGAGACCGGACTCCATGCCTACCTTTAGACTTGTACAGGGCCATCAATTTCCTGACTACCTGTGCTTTTGTACCCGGTATTTTTGTTCTACCTAATGTCTTATCTTTTCTTTATATGCCGCATGGCAAAAATGCGAATTAAAAAAAAAAAAAAAGGTTGTGTCTCTCGACACACTGTTGCCCATCCGGGTGGGGCATTCGAGATCATTTCACAGCGTAAGGCGGGGTTGCTGAGCCACCTTGCCAACATTTTCTTCTTTCTTTAATGACCTTTTATACCCCCACGCTACATGGGGCGCATTAAAGACCCCTACAAACACCATCATGTGACCTGCAGTCTATTTCAACAGCACCAAAAAAATTCTGTCGAGGTCTTCCAAGTTTTCGCCGGGTGGACTACAGATGTTCAATATGAACAGGTTCTCCTGTCGGGTATGATCTCCACGATGGCGTGCTGGATCTTTCGTAGGATGGGGTGCAAGTATATGGACAACTCCTTCAGGGTAAAGATGGAAGTTCGGGTCATGCCCTCGGCTATATGCATGTCGTAGCCCCTTGGATGCCAGCGAGCCAATTACGCCCCATAGACGCCAACAACGACAACAGTTTCAACTTGAATTTTCAGGAGAGCAATGACATCTGGTTTCTCAATTGAGCTTAATTGAAGCAAATTTTGTTTTTTGAGTCTAATAGATCTGCAGTTTCATCGCCAAAATTTGAATTTGTGAAATGGCCGCAATGGGGGCTTTGTGTTAGATGAGGGGATACTCGTCATTTTCGAGCATTTCCTTCCTACTAGCTTCCCTGCCAGGATAATTCTTGGGTTTCTTGCCAGTCATATCCTTCTCCTTTCATCAGTCACCTTTTTTGTCGAAGTTTTTCTTTTTCATTCAGTATGGTCTTATTTCCTTCTTGAATTTTCTACTGGGTTTTGTGGATGTCCTAAATGTGCCCCTCAATCTGTTGAAGTAGTTCTAGCCCTGTTTGCTGGAATTCGGGCTGATCGTGTTTAATTTGGGCCACATCCTGTTTGATTTTAACGATTTCTTTATCTTTTATTGTTGATATGTCTTTATCTTTTATTACTGATATGCCTTATTTCCTTTATCATGCTTGAGTTTTGTTTTACCAATTCTTTGATTATGAGCATGTTTTCTTCAACGTTGCACCTCAGGGCTTCAAAGTGAGCAGCCTAGTCTTGGGTGCCCTTACCGTCGTTATTGTTATTAGGAAGGGCCGACGCCAAAGGCGGTAACTGCTCATTCGAGAACATTACTCTGTCACGATCCCAACAATCCAGATTCCACGCTGTTGAAACACATCGGATTGATTTTAACGATTTCCGATTTTAGCGCCACAGCAAGAAGGGCGCTTTAGCGAGAAAGCCGGCGTCGGCGTTTTAAAAGGCTCATAAAATGCCCTTAAAAAGGCTCCTATTTAATAATAAGCGCATTTTGTGTTCTGCAGAGATAAAACAACAACAGAAAGAAGAGCGCGAGGCTCAGAAATAAAGTCCAAACGAATGAGGACGTGAGAATGCGCAGAGCCCTGTTGAAAATTCCATCAACCAACCATCAAGATTCATTGCTGGAAAGGTTGATTGCGTTTGATGGTCGCCTTAGAAAGCTTGATGTACGTAAGAAACTGTAATGGAAGCTGCTGGAAGGAGACGCTGGAAGGTGCTGGCAGGCATGATGGCATGCCTGCCAGCACCTTTCAGCACCTTCCAGCACCTTCAGCTGGCAGGCTTGCGGCGCAATGGCGGCAGATTTTGGCGTGACGGCAAGCTTGACTGCTGAATTGATGATGGAAAGGCATTTTCTGAATGAATGACGGCAGAAAGCCAAAACGTATACGAGAGCGAAGCGCTTGTAATCACAGAAACATAGCTTTGGCATTGACCGTTGCGAGAAAATTACAAAAGCTGCCTTTTTGAAAAGGTGTTGCCGAAAACTTGGCACGCACGCTGCGCGATGACAGCAGATGTTCGCGTGACGGCAAGCTTGACTGCTGTATTGATGATGGAAAGGCAATTTCCGAACGAATGCTGGCAGCAAGCCAAAATTCATTCGATAGCGAAGGACTGATATAATAACAGAAACATAGCGGTGGCATTGGGAATTTCGAGAAGAAAAAATAATAACTGCGTTTTTGATAAGGTGCTGCTGAAAACTTGGCCGTTTTTGGTGTAAGGATGGCAGTGCCGAACCTTACGTTGAAAACATGGGCAGCTTTTTTTCTCTGCGACAGGGTCAAACCGTCAAACCGTACGTGTTCATTTTCGCTGCGCTGAGCCCGCGGACAGAACCGTCCGTGGCATGGCTTAAATTGTACGCGGCAGACTACGGGTCTAGCGCTTCGCCGATCCTCCTTAGTTGTAATCAGCTGCCTTGAGACAGATCCAAGCACGGTATTATTACACAACATAATTCAAATTCCGGGCGCGCATGCCATTTCACTCTATGCCATTTCACTCATAGCTACGTTGGCTTTCGTCGGGGAGAACGGGGATGTGCGATATCTCTTTTAGGTTGAGATAGCTGGCTACACGGCTCAAGGTGAGCCTCGTTTTGGAGACTGGTGCGTGCCCAAGAAGCGGTATGACTGCCGGAATGGGTTATATACGAGAAGCAGTAAACATAAATCACAATATTTGTGCATTCATGGGCGATTCAGATTTACAAACCAAATAAATGGCACTTGTTCGGGTATAAATTCCGATTGTGGCGGTGGTGCAGTAGAATGTCCCAGAAAAAGACAGCTGCACCAAAAGACATGGATATTACGCCTTTCTCTATCCGGTTTTTGCCATTCGACTATCCTGGTGAGCCACCTTATGACATGTTCGTGTTGATTGGTTTGTACAGTCTGTGGCGACGCCGCTTATGTGATAGGCATGCTGAGCCACCAAGATCAACTAAGTCTTATTTCCGAGAAACTGTGGCATTTGTACATAGTGTGTATAGTTCGCTTGACCAACCACCTGACTGGTTCCCTCTTTTGAACGCTTGTGTGTGTTTGTCTGAATTTTGATGTATATTTGCTTCTCATAACTTCAGGGTATTCTTTTGTTTGCTTGTATTCGTCGTACTGCAACGTCTGAGCGTATTTTCCCATGTAATAAAGAAAAAAAAGTGGCGGTGGAGCAGTGGTAACGCGCTCGTTTTTTGTTGCAAAGGTTGGTGGTTCGATCCTCCGGTGGTCTGTTTTTTTTTTTGCTGACAGCACGATATGATTTTTTTAAACGAAAAATGTGCCTGTTCTTGGTAGTTTTTAACCAAAAGTGATTTCCCCCAAAGTGATGTCGGAGGTTTATTCCACAACTCAATCGCTCATATAGAGGATAGCCCAACAAACTCAACTTTTTGCTGGGTATGGCAACCTGATCTTTCTATTTACATTGCTTTATGTGTCTATGTTCAAGCCAGAATTTGTTTCGACGCATTTTGTTCACTTCGCGCCGTGTATGAACTGCGTTACGAAAACACCAAGGCACAGCCGAAACCGAAACCCCGGCCTCAGTACTCCACTGCTCCATCCAGCAACATCGCCACGCCATCACGCCGCCGCATTCCTTTCTTCCTGGCCGCGGAGACGGTGGAGTCAGGCCTCTCAAGCTTGGACGTTCCCTGGTTTCCCTATAGGCGGCGTAAAAATCGACGCCCCACGTGACCAACTTACAGGGCACTTTTCGACCATTAAGTCCACCAGACGGCGCAAGCGAAAGGTTACTTTTGGTATAGAATACAAAACATTCATTCCGTGACTCAAAGAGCCAACACAGTTCGCTTACAATGTGTTGTTTAAAAATATTATTAACAAGTTCCGCATCAAACATCTGTTGAGCAAAAATGTACGCAATTTTTTACGAACAGCCGACTGGTGCACCACCTCGTTTCTGAATTCGCAACAACAAAACCGCCAATTCAAATTGAAACCGCTGCAACGGCCCACCGTTTCTATGTGCGCGGAACACTGTTTTCGTGACTGTTGTGTGCTTTTGCGTCCATCAGTTGTTGAGAGGACTGGCAAAACACGGGAATTGAGTGCTTGTGGAGTGACAAATGTGGGAAATTCCGCATCGGAAGACAGCTGTCGAGGCCAGAATATTTGATTCTTCTAACAGAAGGTGAGTGTTATGCACTCCGCTAGAAAGACGGTGCAAACGAAACCGTTGTCGCAGTCAATACCTCATTTGTGCCCTTCGTTCGAAATCTTAGCGCAAGTGAACGAGTTATTATGGCAAAAAAAAATGTTGTCACGAAAGCGACGTACAATTGCAGCGATCGAAATGAAATGTCCTGGCCTCTGTCAACTTGCGGATGTCAATAAACGATTTGTTCTCACTTGCTGCTCACTGTGGTCTGTGCCAGTCGAGGCCACCTGGTCACCTGGCGTAACATCACTTCACTAGCGCGGCGCAAGTAAACACGCGGCCAGCGTGCCAGCCAGGAACCAGCAGGAGCAGCCACGGCCGGACTCGACGCTCCTTTCGCGCGCGGGAGGAGGAGAGTCGAGTCCGGCCGTGGAGCAGCGAGCCGACGGCCGCCGTGCGAGGGCAGCCATGTTATTAAGGAGCTCAAGCGGCCTGTGCAAAAAGCATCCGCCATGTTTACAAAGCCGTGTTTACAGCGCCATCAAGCGGCCATACTCGGTAGTTCACGACGCCGCCACTACGTTTTTTCTGGCACTACAGGCAAAGCTAGACCTTTGCTTCTCTAAAATCCTCCCTGTTCTGTGGTGGAGTTGTACGCGCTTGTCGAGTGGCATTGTTGCGGTTGTTTTGAAGACATCGGATTATTGTTTCGACAAAGATATGTCGCCTGTGATTTAAGGTAAGTGACTACAGTCAACTTTTTGCACTTTACTTGTGGATTTAACACGGCAGGGCTGTTCCGTTCCGTGTTTGACGTTGGCGTCGTCGGTTAGCCCTAATGTTTTTTGACAGCGACTGATTTTGAGGGTTACGTAGATCTGCCTTTCGACCGCGGATATTGCGTGCGGGACTAGAATCAGTAGGGCTGTTCGATTTACAGTCCCGGACTCACCGCCGATTCCCTGAAAGCAGTCAGGCATTCGATTTTCTTGTGTATCCTTATGGCTTCGGGGAATCCTCGGACTCCGGCGGAATATCCGCGGTGAATTCGAGTCTGTAAATCGAAGAGCCCTATTGTTTGTGCCGTTTGTAGGCTTTTTGTTGAGCGAAGTAGGATCATACTGCTACGTTGGCTAAACGGTTTGTTGCTCGCAACAACCGATCCAGGTTGAGTTCGCAAGTTTTTTTTTGTGGGTAGTTCTTTTTACGGAATTGCAAATTGTTCTTCGCATCATTTTTCGTACCTGGTCTGGAGTGGTATGCTTTAGGTAACTTTTAGCCAAAGCACATAGCAGTCTACACTACACTGCAGGGATTGTCATTTTTCAAAGCGGTCACTCAGTAAAGTGCACTGGTACAAACAAGGCTCTCTGCGTTCAGATTGAGGGTACGATGGCTGAAATTGGCGTCACACTCGCAAGCCCCGCATGTGCAGTGAATGTTTGAGTGTTCCAATCGTTCGATAATCGCATATATGTTTGGGCATGTGTATCAGTAGCACCAAAAACGTTCATTCAACCCGAATTTGCTACCACGTCGAAACTACATGCGTATCGTGCGTCTGGTGCAGAGGCATAAGCAATTCTGGCCGCGCATGAGGAGCGTTTAAGCACTGCAACATTCACTGCCGTCTCCGAATAATTCGCGGCCACACGTGCTGCTCAGTTAAATTTTGTATTGGGGTCATTCTGTGGATGAGTGCACCCCGCACAAGAGCAAATGCTTCAAAAAAAAAAAGTGGGGCTCCTCTGGACTGGTTAAGGCCGAAGGTCTCTTTCTAGTAGCTTGAGTACATAATTGCACAGCAAAGAATACACTCTGTTAAAAACACGACTTGATGTAAATAAATATAGTTTTAGAAAATATGCCGCTAGAGAATAGATGGGAGAACAGCCTTTTCTAGATGGTTAGATCACACTGAAAGTTTTTTCTTATTTTTCAGAGGAGGATAACCTCTTTCTCATCGCAATAATTTTTTAAGCACTGGCTATTGTCATTATTGGCAGTAATGCATTATTGTCATGTTTCAAATTTTGCGGCCTATACCAATGTGTGTCATTTTTGAAAATCGTTTTAATGGTTTTGATGTCAATGTGAGCACAACCTTAAATCTGGTTCCCTATGCTTCCCTAAGACATCGCGGCCATTATTAAGGACTAATTAGATTCATGTTTTGAAGGAAAAAAATTGTTGCCATTATATTGACGGTACCAGCTGAAAACATGCACCGACACATCATGTGGGCTTCAAGCACTGCGTGGGAAAAGAACCTGGTTTAAGCTGCAATCACCTAGAACAGACTTCAGAAACAAAAAAAATTGCTTCACTTGTATTGTTGTTCAGCAGTTCATCACAGCCTTTCCAGCCTCCTTTGGCAGAATTGTTAGGCTGTGTCTAGCGTTCCGTCTAGACGGAACGGCAACTGTCACTAAAGGTCCGTCTGGAGGAAACACAACTCGCGTTGAGAGCAGTCTATCTTGATTTTTACCCATCCGGCCAAACCGCTACCGCTCACTGACTAGCCAGAATCACTGATAATTATTAATCATTATTAATAATTACAGATGATCGGACTAACTCTAGCTCAATCTGGACAGATCTCCAAGCCGCCACCCTACGCCCGCTTCACAATATTTCAGCGAGAGCAGTCGGTCTTGATTTTTACCTAACCGGCCAAACCGCTTCCGCTCACTGACTAGCCAGAGTCACTGTTAATTATTAATCACTGGTAATAATTAGAGGAGATCGGGTGTAACTGGCGATGGCTACGTCGGCCTTGGCTCCAGCGAGCGGGAGCGGCTCGGCCGCTTGAGTAAAAAACCGAGACCGACTGCTCCCATCGCGTGAATTGTAAAGCGGGCGGGAAGTTTTGCTATTACAAAACGCTAACCACGGCCACACACACACACACACACAAAAAATGGTGCGAGAATCGAACCAGGGCCTACAACGTTCGTAGTCAGCCGCGGAACCACTACACCAAATCCCAGACTGAGAAATGGCGGCTAATTGGCTGGTTTTGATTTGGCGTTCAGTCTGGACGGAACTTTAGCAGTTTTTAGCATTCCGGCTGGGCGGAACGCTAGGCACTTCCTAATTGTTAAGGCAACGTTATCATTTAGGTCTGCGCTTTGTCACAGAATCGTGGAGGCAATTTGCCGTATAGCAATGAGAGAGCTCATCTCGGCACCTTTTTACGCATACATGAACTGGTCATAATGAACGGCATCTACTTCCAAAGAGAGAATTGAGTTAGAAGCTTGATCGTTGACATTGTCACTATGCTGTGATAGTCACTTCGGCCATCCTTACATCCAAGTAATGTGGTATTTTAACGTTCTCATATTTTCGCTTGGAGTGTGAAGAACACCTTGCTCGACACCTTAATATAGCATTTAGAACTTTGAAGGATTAAGGCTAATGCAACTTGCTTGTTGTTTGCCACTCACTTCTATCTTGCAGGCTACTGACTGTTACACCTTGCAGTGGAGATCAGCTGGCATGCCCTACTTGGTGGATGGACCAATCTGGATGGACCTCTCATCAGATGTCACTGGCTGTTTTTCAGGTTGGTTACAATAGGTGAACATCTAGTTCTATACAATTGTAGTGCAATGTACGCGTGCACTGTGAAATTCAGTTACCAGAACTTGCCTAATTTGACCGAGAGTGCAGTGCTTTGGTCTTCCATGTCGCCATCTTCATTTCAGCAATTCATTGCTCTCCGAGTTTGGAATCAGTGAATTTGGATGTATTGTATTTAACGTCTTTATGTGTTGTTTAACATGAACCTTTGCTGCCATTGTACATTGGACTGCTGAAACACAAGCACGAAGGTGGGAGTTCTTAGTAAAAAAGAGAACTAGGATGCACATGATGCAACATTTAGAAGTGACACAGCTGCTTGATATCCCCCTTTTGGTGCAGCCCGCCGAATGCTCCTCTCCGCCTGTGAGAACGATAGCTCTCTTTTCCTCCGCCGCGTCACCTGTGGTGCACGCTATCGGTGATGCGGTGGCGTCAATTCGGAAAGAGGCCACACAATCAGCCATCCACGCTACAGTTCTTGGTTCGGCTGTTGTGTTATTGCGCTTTGTCGTGCTTCACTTGAGACATCTTGCTGAACAGGCTGCAATCGCATATTTAAGTGGAGTAGATGCATGGTCCTTAACATGGTATTGCACTATTCAGCTTGTATTACTGGAATTTTCGATTCTGTAGCGTGTTCGTGACCTTTGGGCTTTTTCTGAAGGAACTTCGGGCTGCTGATGACGACAGGCGAAAATATCAAGGTGGCGTGGGACAGCTTAATTTTTTCCAGGTTCGGCTCAATATGCGATCAGCTTAGGAGCCAAACTGGGTTCACAAGTGACAACTTTTATTGGATCTTAAAGAGGGCCTTGAGAACAAAACAGTCCCTAACTTTCTGCATTCCATCAAACATCCCCCCTCCCTCTCTAGAAAATTTGTTGTAAGGTTCTTAATGAGGTGGTTTGGTCAAATAAAAGGAACGATGGGTCATTTTGCCGCGCTGGATGTAGCAAAACATGCTTATGTTGTAGTGTGTTGTCAACCGACATGCCTAGAAACATGGCGCTGTTTGTCTGGTGGCTGTCTGTGACAATGCGGATAATGAAGAACCCCACCTCTTACACAGTTGAGCACACTAAAATTCAGGTTACGGAGCCGGTCATGCTTCCTGTTCCCGGTAAAAAAATACCCTAAGGGGATAACGTCAGCCGTGGAAAGCCCCCGCAGGAAAAACCAAAGGAGCCTGCAGGCTATTTCAGTGGCACCGCTGGTTCAAGGTTCACAGCTTATATCAAGGCCGAAAATATGTCGACTTGGCAGCCCCCCGCACGGGGCACCTTGAGTATTCATGGTGACGGTGAGCAGCGACACCGCGGACCCCGAGCTCCCAACATAAGCCGTGTCCAACCGTGGCGACGTGTTTAAAGGTGAAGGGTAGAAGCCGTAAACGGTGGCCGTCGGAGCCTTGGTCAAGCTTCAGCCGATGGGCTCCCTGCCTGTCTACAAGGCAGGGAGCTCCGGGACCTCTTTGACTACCAGGGTAAGGTCAAAGGAGAAAGTACCCCCGTCTCCCTGCTTCTATACTATGCTTTATGGTATTGTCTAAAACCCCCTCCAACCGTGATCGGCCCCCTAAAAGGGGCCGCACCGAAGTATCGTTTCCCCCATTGCCATCTTTGACATTTCCTGAACCAGATAATTTTTCTCGATTTCTTGTGATGGAATCGCTCAATCCAACCCACCCTCTTGTATCTCAGTCAGTCTTCTTGATCGCCAAGTATCTTGAAGCCATAGTAGGAAAATCGTATAAATGCAAAAAACAAAGGTCTGGTGAACTCTTAATTGAAATAAATGACAAGCAGCAGTCTACAAAGCTTCTAGCTCAGACTAGACTGGCTGATCTTGACATCCGGGTCACACCCCATCGGAGCCTCAACAGCTCGCAGGGTGTGATATCCGAGACAGACCTCCTGAACGAAACGGATGCGGATCTCCTTGCCGGCTTAAAGGATCAGGGCGTCACTGCCGTGAGAAGCATCACTATCCGTAGAGACGACAAGGAGATTCCCACCAAGCACATCATCTTGACCTTTGACCGCGCAGTTCTCCCACAACATATATATGCAGGTTTTATCCGGTGCTCAATACGTCCGTACATCCCGAACCCGCGGCGCTGTTTTAAGTGCCAGCGGTTCGGGCACGGTACGAACTCTTGCCGTGGCCGAACGACGTGTGCGAAATGCGCGGCACACGATCATCCTAGTGACAACTGCCAATCCGATACCCTCACTTGTGTAAACTGCGGGGGACCGCATGCAGCGTACTCCCGCAAGTGCGAAAAGTTCCAACTCGAAAAAAAGATAATCAACATCAAGGTAACCGAGAACATCACCTTCCCGGAGGCGAGAAAGAGGTTCGCCTCTTTCCCTCTGGGGAGGTACGCTGACGCGGCTCGCCGGGGGGCGGAGCAGCGTCTGGTGTCCACAGGGACCCAGTTCAGCGAGTCTGACCTGGTCCCGCCCCCCGCTGGGTTGCCTCACGCAGCCCAACCCCGCACCACGCCGCTTGCTGAGGCAGCAGCGGTTGTGGCGCAAACCACTCCTGTCGGGACCGGTGCCGCTCCCGCTTCTGTCTCCCCGTCCTCCAGTGCGTTGGAGGGTACCGAGGTGATGGACACCACGGGCCCTGCACCGGCTCCCACCGCCACCGCACCGCCTGTGCCACATCTGGCGCCCCCGACGGTGGCGGCTCAAACGAAGGGCTCCCGAAGGGGGGCCAAGTCCGGGGGGCCCGGTCCGTCGGGCACCCCTCGGACATCCGACGACGAGATGGATGTTGGGCCGTTCCTGCTTGCAACGCAGCGCAAGGAGCGGCCACCGACTTCCAAGCCTACACGAAGGCCCAAAAAGCCGAATCCAAGAGTAACAGCCCCGAAAGACGACACATGAACACACACGAATACACACATTCCAGTCATTCTTAAATTTAAATAATGGGAACAGAAAATATCATCCAATGGAACTGCAGAGGCCTCCTTAAAAATCTTCACGATGTGTATGAGATTCTGCATGCCAGTCAGCCAAGTATTATGTGTCTCCAGGAAACCCACCTCAACTCTAAACAAACAAATTTCTTAAATAGGTACATGATATTCAGAAAGGACAGGGTTGGCTGCACCCACTCCTCAGGAGGTGTGGCCATTATCGCCCGGAAATCATTAGCATGCCGCCCTGTCACTTTAAACACTGTCCTCGAGGCTGTAGCGATCCGTACCATAATTTTTAATAGGTTAATAACGGTATGCTCCATTTACATCTCTCCTGATTTTGCACTTCTGAGCTCTGATTTCGAGGCACTGGTTGACCAGCTGCCCGAACCATACATACTAACAGGCGACCTTAATGCGCACAACTCTCTTTGGGGCTCCACCAGAACGGATGCCCGAGGTCGCCTGATAGAGAAGTTCCTTACATCCTCCGGAGCATGCCTTTTCAACAAAAAACAGCCTACATACCATAACCTAGGACACAATACATACTCGCATCTTGACTTGGCTATTGGTTCCGCAGTTCTCTTTCCATGTCTTGAGTGGGGTGTGGGCACAGACCCATATGGTAGTGACCATTTCCCCACTTCATTAGCGTATATAGGTACAGGCCCGAGCAGTCCATCTTCACATAAAAGGTTTAATGAATCACAAGCAAACTGGAGCACATTCACACAAACATCTCAACTACACCACACATCCATAAAACACCTACACGTGGAGGAAGCCGCCCAACTCGTCACGGCGCACATCCTCGATGCCGCCGAAAACTCCATTCCCCAGGCCTCCAGTGGGTCCCGCAGCCCAAGGAGGCCCTGGTGGAACGAGGACTGCAGGCGGGCGCGAGAGGCCCAGAACAAGGCGTGGGGTGTCCTTCGCCGGTACCCCACGTCAGACAACCTCATTTCTTTTAAACGGGCAAAGGCTTTTGGGAAGCGAGTGCGTCGTGAGGCGAAAAGGGAGAGTGTGCGCACCTTCCTCACTTCCATCAATTCATACACTGATACACACAAAGTCTGGACACGAATACGAAAACTAAAAGGACAACAGACACACAGCCTGCCCCTGGTTAGTACAACAGGGGACACACTGGAAGACCAGGCTAGCACACTTGCACAACACTTCGAACACGTGTCCAGTTCAGCACACTACACAAACACTTTCATAAAACACAAAACATCTGTAGAAAAGAAGTCCCTGCGTGATAACAACAAGTCGCACACTTCTTACAATTCTTGTTTTTCAATTCATGAGCTGAAGGTTGCTCTGAGCACATGTAAGACGTCAGCTCCAGGTGCAGACAAAATCACATACACCATGATACAACACCTACACCCAGACACTCTTGAAACACTGTTACACCTATACAATAAAATATGGCTTTCGGGGCACATTCCTCGCTCTTGGAGGGAGGCCATAGTAGTGGCTGTCCTAAAGGAAGGGAAGGACCCTTCCTCTCCTGCCAGTTATCGCCCCATTGCCCTGACAAGCTGCCTGAGTAAGCTCTTCGAGAAGATGATAAACAGGAGACTTGTGTACTTCTTAGAGTACAATGGTCTTCTTGAGAGCTGCCAGGCGGGCTTCAGGGCGGGGCGATCTACCAACGATCAACTCGTTGCGTTAGAGTCTTATATCAAAGATGCTTTCCTCCACAAGCAGTACTGCATGACGGTCTTCTTTGATCTTGAAAAGGCGTAGGACACTGCTTGGCGGTACGGCATCCTTAGCGACTTGAAGTCCTTTGGCATGTCGGGTAACATGATGAACACGCTTGCCAGTTACCTGTCTGAAAGAACGTTTCGCGTGCGAGTTGGAACTGCACTTTCTAGGGTTCATGTGCAGGAAAACGGCGTGCCGCAAGGTGGAGTTTTAAGTTGCACCCTTTTTATTGTAAAAATGAATTCTCTTCGTAAGGCGCTACCACCATCGATTTCCTCCTCCATTTATGTAGACGACGTTCAATTATCCTTTAAGTCTTGTAACCTGTCTGTCTGCGAGCGCCAAGTCCAGCTTGGTGTTACCAAGCTAGCTGGTTGGGCAGACAGCAACGGTTTTAAATGTAATCCGGGGAAGTGCACTTGTGTCTTGTTTTCGAAGAGGCGTGGCATCCGGCCGGATCCAGACATTCATCTCAATGGTGTCTCGATTCCTGTCAAGAAAGAACACAAGTTTTTAGGTATAATCTTTGACGAAAAGCTCACATTCAACCCCCACATAAAACAACTAAAACATAAATGCTTAAAAACAATGAATATCCTGAAGGTTCTGTCGCACATCTCTTTTGGTGCTGACAAACAACTTCTTTTACGTGTTTTTACCAGCTTGATAGGCTCACGACTGGAATATGGTAGCGTTGTTTATGGGTCAGCAAGTAAAACATCCCTCAAAATGCTGGACCCAGTGCTCCATCTCGGGCTCCGTCTGGCGTGTGGCGCCTTCCGCACTAGCCCGGTCGAAAGCCTATATGTGGAGTGCAACAAATGGAACCTACAACGTCAGCGAGCATACACAGATCTCCTTTATGCTTTTAAAATTTCATCCATGCCTCACCATCCTTTTAAATCAGTTTTTCATGATACGTCCATGACTGAACTCCTTTTAAATGGACCATCGTTCTCTGCGCCCTTCTCTTACAGAGTTAGAGAGGAAGCGTCAGAGATTGCTGTGTCCTTTTTAGATACAATCCAAAGTTCTCTAACGGATTTTATAGCACCATGGCATCTCCGCCCTGTATCATGCGACACATCTTTTACACATCTAGATAAAAAGCGAGCTCCCACATGTGCAATTCTGCAGCATTTCGTGTATCTGCAGCAGAAGTATGAGTGCCCTGAATTTTATACGGACGCTTCTAGATCTGCCATCTCTGTGTCCTGCGCGGCGCATGGGCCCGGCCTTAGTGTCACTCGAACTCTGAATAGTCATACTAGTATCTTTACGGCAGAGGCTTACGGTGTACTTCTTGTTGTCAATCATATACTTCAAAACCACATCCCACAATCCATTATCTATACAGATTCCCTCAGTGTTGTGCGGGCACTGTCGTCAACAGTGCCTTCGAAAAACCACGTTGTCAATCTGATTGTCAAGGGTATTATGTCTGTGAATGTACGCAAATTTGAACTGGTTCTTTGCTGGGTCCCTGGCCACTGTGGTATTGCCGGGAACGAAGCAGCGGACCGAATGGCTGCTGCTGCTACACTCTCAAATACAGTAGACATAACCACATTACCCTACACCGACGTGAAACCACACATCAGACAACAACTTCGCAAAACATGGCAAACACACTGGAGTGAACAAACAGACAACAAGTTACACGTAATAACACCTCAATTGGGACCATACACCACCGACACACGCAATAGATACTCTGAAGTCGCCTTGGCCAGATTACGGATAGGACACACCCATGCAACGCACTCGTATCTGCTGACGGGATCTTCTAGACCCCAGTGCAGCAGGTGCGGAGAGGCCCTATCCGTGATCCACATCCTCATACAATGTAAGGCACTTCACACAACACGACACAAACACTTCAGAGAACTCTACAGACAACATATCCCACCACATCCATCGCTGTTTCTAGGTGACGATGCCAGTGTTTCTATGAAACGTGTGTTTGATTATTTGTCAGATGTTAAGTTTTTAAACCTTATCTCATATCACGCATAATCAAATCTGGCCCTATACACCAGCCATCACCATTACCTTTAATTGATTTTACTATGTTCGATTTACAAGTTTTTATACCTACCTTTTTGTGGTAATCACTTCGCTTCATCATATAACTTCTTTTCTAGCGCTCTTTGCCCTCGTTGGCCTTGCGCCATGAAACACCAATCATCATCATCATCATCGACTTGGCAGCCATAAATTACTTTTTCCTGTATTGACATTTCGTCAGTAACAGGCTGCAGTATGGTTCTTTTATGTCCTGAAGCTTTGTCGCTCCACTTGAAGCCGTTCCTTTATTAGGTTTATTACTCAAGTGTCTTGCAGAAGGTCCGACAAGATTTTTAGTGTGCTTTCACACGGCAGCTTCAGCAGTATTTTGCCCCTCACATGCTCGTATCCTTTACAAGAAGTCGCCTTCCACAACACTTTGCCGCAACGTGGGTTCCTGTCTAGTCAGCGCGCCTTATCACTATTGATAATCTGTTCCATGGCAAATTTGGCACACCCGTTCTCCTTCTTGTGCGGCTTCCGAAAGGGTCTTTAGTGCTTGCACAGCTCGGTTGTCCTCATAGTATTGAACTGTCTCTAAATTCATCACAAGTTTGCTGAAGTTTTTGCAAGCGTTCGTTTAGTCTGCACTTTCATCTCAAGACTGTGTGCGCTTCTTTTCGTCGCTTCAATGCATCAACCAGGTTAATGTCATCTGGCCTTCTTCACTTTTCAATTTAACGTGTTCCTAACCTTCAACACACTCGCCTGAAGCTACATTTTTTTGCGCCTGGTATTCGCTGGCTGCGCTTTGAGCATAGAATTCTTCTAGACGAGGGTGTTTTGCTTCTTTCCCACCTGCTGCTAACGCATGTTCTCTTGAAATTCTCGGTTGCATGCATGCACGCTTGCATCTTACGAAAATCCTTTCCCGGGAAAGGCATTGCCACCATGCGATGGCTTTTAGAGCAGTGCCGGTCAAGCGCACCCTTCCATGACCTGAAGGGAGTCCTAGCAGGATGGTTTCCACTTAATTTGTTGAAAATGTTCTTTTTCTGCAGGCTTTCTATTTTAATGGCAAAGAGGAAGGGCAGAAGCAAGGGACCACATCGGAGTGACCATCTCAGAATGTTTAAGGAGGTATGTGAAATGTGAATTTACATTTGTTTTGAGTTGATCTGGATTGTATAAGCTTTAGTGTGTAACTCAGTTTTTTTTTCTTTTCAGCTGCCCACCTGTTCGAAGATAGTCACCATATTTGATATTTAATGATAATATATTCAACGTTAAAACCAAGTTTGTTTTGTGTAATATTTTTAAGCACCCCAGCACACACCTCTAAGCTCTCATAAAATGGTTGATAAGTTTTCAGAGCATTGTAGCAGGATAGCAGAAAAATGATCACGGCATCAATGGACAGAGCAAAACGCATAGGCAAGCTTACTTATTTGCTGCAAATCTTATTTCATAAATTTATTCGCAAGAAATGAAACCAGTTTTTAATTAGCATTGCATAGCACCTTTCCTTTTCATGTCGTCATCATTTTTGTGCAATTTCGCATATCTGCCGTCATACCGTCACTCAACCGGCCAGCATCGACGCTACCATTGCCGTCAGCTACCGACGCATGCCGTCAGCTACCGCCGTACCGACGTCTACCAGCATGCCGTCATCCATCACCCTGCCAGCATGCAGTCATCTGCCGCCATGCCATCAGTAATTCCATTACCATAATCCACCATGTTGATGTTTGATGGATTCCATCACCTCCACATTTTCAATAGGGAGCCATGTGGAACTGCGGAGAGTAGCCCTGCGTAGACAGGTTTGACATCAGTTTGACCTTCGCACTCCGGCATCTTCTGCTCCTCGCGCCCAGTGTCCTTCAGTCATACACCAACGAGCGCTTACGTATCCTCTTGTTTATTTATTTATTTCCCCTGTACTTGAAATGTCATCTCCTGTCTAAATTTTGCGGTTCTTGAGAAGAGGAGTGGCTTCCAATTAGCCAGAACAAAAAGCCGAAGCAAGATCTCCGCAGTGCATAACTGTACTGAAACACAGTGACACTCGTTAATGCCTCGTTAATGCCCCGTGCTGCATTTTTCTCGGCGTCACAGCATTGTGCGAATTATTTTGTGTGCAAATTTTGTCATGACCGGTTTTTCTGTTCTATCCTATCTTTGTTTCTTTTGATTATGTTCCGCCCTAGTGTTTTAACTTTACGCATTTTTTCAATAAACTCAGTTGAAGTTAGCGCTTGTGCCCGTCGCCTCCCTGTGTCCTCTGTCGTTTTGTTGGCACTACACGAAGCCATGGATTACCGCTACCAACTAGCCCAAACCCAAACTCTAATAACAGAATTTCTGCAAACTTAGATTTCAGTCAACCTAAAGAAAAAGCTGGGTTCCGTAAAGGCTATTCAACAAGGGACCATATATTCACACGATCAATCAGGTGATAGAGAAGTGCGCTGAGTATATTGTCCCAGCTATCATGCACCAAGATTTAAAAAAACAGCAATGGCGTTACTCGAAGAAAACCTAGTGCGCCATGTTTGCAGTACTGTGGAGAAGCGGACAGTAATTTTTTCGCTAATGATATTTAACTAATTAATTATAATTAATGATCTAACTCGAGAATTACAGTCCTAATTAATGAAGTGTTCATGAGGCACTTGTAGGTACCCACCAGGGGCATCTAACTGCGGTATTTTCAGCATCGAACTAATTGCGTACTCAGTTATTCTGACTGATAAAGAAAACCCGCGAAATATGAAAAAAAATCGCGCCAATCCACCCCGTGAATGTGGTTGGAAAGCAAAGCTGTAAACGGCACCCATAACGATTACTCATGCGACGTCACTTAAAATCCCTCACATCGCTCTACAAATAGTAAAACCAGAGAGAAGTGAAAGGCACTTAACCACACCATTTATTACTTCAAAGAGATATTCTTGGTAAGGTTAAATCAATGCATGATGCATGAACGGTGTTTGGTTGAGTTGTATTGGTGTAGCAAGAGTGGAAACTTTTTTTTATAAAATCAAAGTAAGCTCCAACCTGGTGTTAGATGATCTGACTTCTCCGTCTCTGCGCCGCGGACGGAGGCGACGAGACTTGCGGCTGAGAAGGAGGAGGAAGAAATACTTCTGTTCAGATTTCTGAACGGCACAGAGTGCAGCCCTGGGGAGTGATTCCTTCTTCTGTGGGGCCCATATGCAGTCCGCGCGGCCTGTGTTCTGTCCACCCGCTGAAGCTGGGTAGGTAGAGAGGGCCTGGACAGCAGCATCCCCCATTGCTCTTGTTGGGTAGTTGATGGAAAGAGAGGAGGGTGCTCAGGGCTAAAGTCGCACACCCCGATTACGGGGCGGAGTATTCCTACTGCTGAGAAAAATTTACATTCAGCGTCGTAGCGATTCGTATGCATTACGTGAAGACGCGTAGGCTGTGGGAAGGAGCCCGGATTGTATGAGCCGTAGGGTAGTTTGTTGTTCTCTGGAAAGGTCAGGGTAAGGCGAAGGTACGGTCTGTCTCAGAAGGCGATAATGCTGGATTATCTCCCTGGACGTGACAAGCGGGTGACTGTCCTCGTGCAGCTCCATAGCACAGGAGGTAAAAGGGCAGGCTTGTTTGGTGGGCGTATTCCAGATGAGCTGAGGCGGTGTCCAGATGAGCTGAATGGAACCGTTTGGGGAGTGGTTTTTTAGCACGCACAGTGCAGGTCAGGACACCCAACCCGACTGGTAATTCCAGTAGGCTTGCTGGGAATCGGTGACTACCCTCCGAACTCCTGGTTGAGTGAGAGCCCAGGTGATGGCTGCCTCTTCTGCTGCCGTCATTTGTTGGGTCCTAAGCGAGGTACACGCAAGGAGGTTGGTACTGGAGGTAGCCACGATGATTGCGTGTTGCTGCCCTCGATGTTAGGAGAAGTATGTGTTGATAACTGCATGAGCCACACCGAGGGTGGTGTTTAGCGCTTGAGCCCGTGCTTTTCGTTGAACCTCGTCATGTGAGGGGTTCCTATTTCTAAGCAAAGGGAGCATCTTTAGTTTTATTCGCCAAGAGTCTGGGAGTACGTCAAGCGGAGTGACATTCTGGGCTGCCCAGCCAATCTGGTAAAGCATGTGGTTACCCACTGTAGTTCTGAGTCGGACCTTCTGGTTAGAAAGATGGCCTTCTATCAGCTCTTCCACCGTGTTGTGAAGCCCGTGCTAAGCAGCCTCAGTGTGGACGCACTCATGAGAAGACCAATGGCCTGCTCAACCGCCTTTCTAATCATTATATAAAGCATCTCTATTTCTTCCTCGTCGAGAAGAAGATGGGGGTTTGTCGTAAGTAACTTTCGAGAGGACAAAAGCTTCAATAATCGAGAGGTACTGGATTCTTTTAGGCCTCGCTTCTTGGTGGAAACTCGCCTGATCATGTGTATGATTAGATTAATGCTGTTTTTGAGGCGCTGCAAGGAGACGTCACTCTTGGTATTGGCCTGGAAATGTAGGCCCAGGATCTTGATGCTGGGGTTTGGAGTGATGGCCTGGTCATCAAAGAGTATTTTAATGTATTCCTTGATTTGGCGTGAGGGCGGACGACAAGGAGCTGTGATTTTTTACGTGAACACTGGAGGCCACAGGCTTTAGCACATTGGCGTACTAAAAGTGAGATTCCATGGATTGGTGTGAGCTTCCTTTAATTTTTGTAACTCTTAGCACATGAGGAAGGTGCGCACAGGGCCGCTAGACGGGCGTGAGTGGTCGTGTGACGCTTTCACATGGCATTCAGCGTGAAGGCAGGGGGTAAACCGTAGATGTGCTTGGTGAGTACACCATTTGTCTTCCCGTGTTCGCGTGGGCTCGTAGCTGAATCGGTAAGACAGCGGGCTCTCGCTTTGTTAGTCTATTAGTTTCAGGTTCGATTCCCGGCGGTGCCACTAAATTCTTTTATTTGTTCGCTGGAGTTTTCTGGTGACACCAACGGTCGCGAAAGAACCCTTGAGGGGTAGAGGTAGAAAGCTTTGCTTTAAAATACCACGTGACGGCGCCTCTGCGCGCATTGTAAAGCAGCGTCCCCAAACAAGCTGATTTAAAGCAACTGCTTCGCCTGTCACCCGCCCCAAGAGACAGCGCATCGCCTTGATAAAGGCATGCATGGAAGGAGCAGCAACAGCAAGATTCGCGGGGCGCCTGTGCAGATAAGGCACAAACTCGGTTGCGATTTCTTCTTTCTTTCATTTGTTTATTACATTCTGGCTAACTCCGAGGCAGCCTGCTTGAGGGCATTGCTTTACGAGGCGCGCAATAGCGCGCGGAGGCGCCGTCACGTGGTATGTTTCATATTTCGCGGGTTTTCTTTATCAGTCAGAATAACTGAGTACGCAATGAGTTCGATGCTGAAAATACCGCAGTTAGATGCCCCTCGTGGGTACCTACAAGTGCCTCATTGACACTTCTATGATTGGGACTGTAATTCTCGAGTTAGACGTTTAATTATAATTAATTAGTTAAATATCATTAGCGAAAAAATTACTGTCCGCTTCTCCACAGTAGTGCAAACATTCCGCACGAAGTTTTCTTGGAGTAACGCCATTGCTCTTTTTTTAAATCTTGGTGCATGATAGCTGGGACACCCTGTATATAACCTTCATAGAATATGAGAAAGCATTTGACTCGGTCAAAACCTCAGCAGTCATTGAGGCATTACGGAACCAGGGTGTAGATGAGCATTATGTAAGAATACTAGAGGATATCTACAATGGGTCCACAGTTACCATCATCTTCCTTAAGTAGAGCAGAAAATACCTATAAGGAAGGGCGTCAGACAAGGAGACACAATCTCTCCAATGTTATTCAGAGCATGTTTACAACAAAGTATTCAGAACGGTGGATTGGGAACAGGTTCAGATTTGCTGATGACGTTGCCTTGCTAAGTAAATCGGGGGACGAATTGCAAAGAATTCTTTCCGCACTGGACAGAGTAGAACCGTTGGCCTGAAAATTAATATGCAGAAATCCAAAGTAATGATCAATAACCTCGGGACAGCACAGCGGTTTGAGATAGGTGACGAGGAAGTGGAAGTGGTAAACGAATATATCTAGTTAAGCCAAGTTGTGGCCCCGGATCCTAACCATGAGGCAGAGATAATTAGAAGGATCAGAATGAGGTGGAGTGCATACAGCAGACATTCTCAGATAATGAATGGTAGCGTACCATTGCACCTGAAGAAAAAAGTGTATGAAAGCTGCATCTTACCGGTACTCACCTACGGGGCAAAAACTTGGAGGCTCACTAAGCCCATTTGAAACCAAGTATGGTTGGCCACCTCTCAGCAAATCTCTGCCCAACTGGACTATTTCAGAGAGTATTTATATAGAACTGGGTACTCACCTACGGGGCATAAACTTTGAGGCTCATTAAGAGAGTTCAACTTAAATTGAGGACGACTGAGCGGGAAATGGAGCGGAATATGATAGGTGTAACATTAAGGGACAAGAAGAGAGCGGAGTGGGTCAGGGAACAAACGCGTGTTAAGGACATCTTAGTAGAAATTAAGAAGAAGAAATGGACGTGGGCAAGGCATGTAATGCGAAGGGAAGATAACCGTTGGTCATTAAAGGAGCCATGAAGAGAAAACACAAGTTTGGTTCATTCGAAAGATTGCCTCGTTAGAACCATAACGACACCACTTATAACGCAAACTTCGCTCAAATAAGCTACATAATTAGGAAAAAAGGAAATGACCATGCGACCCACCAGCTCATTTTCCGCAACAGAACCTGTGATGTCACTTGGGAATGCTCTGCGATTGGCGGAGGCCGGCAAAAGCAAACGCATGTTAGGCAGGGCTTACAGCTTGCATAGCGAGCTAAATGCCCGTGAAACATACTGCACATTCTTTTTATGACAAAGAACGGTGGAGTAAACGGTTGAAGGTCCGCACGAACTCGCAAGCGTGTGCGCCAATGCGTACGAAACTATAGCGTCGGCCGAGCTCGACATCTCGCCGTCGCGCAGACGAATTTTCGGGTTCGAGGCTCTTCGAGGCCAACGAACCGTTCCAGCACGGACAGCCGCGACCTTGCTTCGTATCGTAATCCCTTCACAGGAGGTTGGCCGTCATATCGCCAACCAGAAAAGGTAAAAATAGAAACGAGGGGAGTAAGGAACAGCAAGAAGCGACGAGATAGTTCCAGTCGTCGCGTAAGTTTCGAAGGGTGTTGGCTTGCTGCTGTCGTTACCAGCTCGTTTCCAGTTTACAACCACTGAAAACTTCAGTTTGTTCAGTTACGGCAGGGACCCTTACGTTAGCTCACTCCTGGGACATGCTGGCGCTCGTCGCCGACTTCGTCAAATCGCCCTGACCTTGGGGAAAAAAATGCTGTAAACACCGCGCATTGACGCTCGTATCTTTCTAGTCGAAGCAGAGAGCTCGCGCGAACGGCTTTCCATACACGACACCGGCCAACTGGCATAAGTGATACTGCTACTGAAATTGAACTATTATTAACCGTAATCAAAATACGCCACATACGTACCAGTCTATATTCGTCCGTCGCGACGGGGCTGACGAGGCAGCGGTGCCGACGGCTGGGCGTTCGTCTGTTGTGGCTATCGCGGAATGGTCGCTTTCCCGTCCACCGCGTATCCCACAACTCTTGCCGCTCGTGCACTTAGAAGCATTGAGCGTTTTTGTGGTGTGAGGTTGTTAAATGCAAGCCCGAGCTCCTCGGCGAGAGTTTTGTTCTCCGGATCAGGCGATTCCATGACTAGGGCTGCGGGTGCACTAGGTTTTACTAGTATTTTTAAAATGGCCGCCGTCTCGATCGACCCTCGCGTGTGGGTGCTATATGGAGTCGACATACTAAGTATCTGTTTCATGGACCGGCTCTATGACACCATTGTACACGTCACGGAATGTTCAATTTTAGCGGGAGATTTAAAATTTTGGCTTAAATTGCCTTATTTCTCAGTGAATAAAGCATCATTTGCTTCCGGGAAAGCGCTTGGGGTACTATGAAACACCTAATCTTTCGAATAAAACAAACTTTTGTTTTCTCTTCATGGCTCCTTTAAGGGTAACATAGTGGATCCCTAGAGAAGGCAAGCGGTGCAGGGGGCGGCTGAAAGTTAGATGGGCAGATGAGTGCGGAGATAAATTGGTCGCAGTTAACACAGGACGGGAATTATACAATATCTACAAGTTCATTGTCAACTACGTAACTATGGAAAGTAGACGAAACTCGGAACATTATTAGAATCTTTCTAGCGGGTAATTTTCATGTACTTTGTTTTCGAATAGTTTGGATAAAAGAAGAGCTACAGCCGTTTTCTGCAATCATCCTCCCTCCGTAGACGGTCATGCATTGACAGCAGACGGAAATGCCGTAATGTTTACAACTTAACTGTGAGGAGGTGGAGGAGTAAACGTTTATTGAACAAAATGACGGGAGTGAGGGGTGGTGGTCAGCTTCCTACGTACAGGAGGCGGCGAGCCTTCGCTGATTCCGGGGATCGTTGCATCAGGGCTTTTTGGCGCTCCGGTGCCGAGCTGGTCAGCGCATATTCTCCCACTGCTCAGGGGAAGGGGAGGGGATGGGGTCAGGGTTGCCTGCGCAGGAGTAGACGAGGTGAAAGGTTGTGAGAGGAGTGTCGCAATGCGGGCAGTTGTAGAGGTATGTGGATGAAGATATGTGTGCGAGGATCGTGTGGTTGTAAAAGGTGTCAGTTTGTAGTCTGCGGTAGATATATGCCTCGTAGTTAGATAACGTGTGCTACGGGGAAGTTATGTTCTTCTCGTGTGGGTGTAATGGGACAAGAGGGAGCTGTAGCTGTTGTCGAGGGGTGCTAGGTGGGTAGCTCCACTGTCCGTGCCCCTGTTGCGTCTCTTAGCGACCGCAGTCTGCTGGTAGCGGGGGCGGTCGCCGTCGCTCCGTCGAGCCAGGACTAGCAAACTCAACGGGTTTATTTACACTTTTACAGTGAGTTGTCGAGATGAAGACAGATCTCGGCGGGCCGCAGCACGCCCTTTTTGGTGACCCCCGATGCCTAGTTCCCTAGGTTAGGGATCCCCATACAAAACAATGCGGACCAATGGTGATGTGTAAGTTCCTCGTTGTGAAGCACCGCCCTCCGGTAGGAACACGCCTTTCAGGTATGTCGGCAGATGCACAGCACACACACACAAACACCCTTGCCACTCGTCAGGAGCCTGTAGTAGAGGGGAAGAACGGAATACGCGCGGGCACCGCGTATCCTTTTGGTGTCTGCCGCTCGCTGCGTTCCCACGGTGGGGTTCATCTCGCACGTACTTCCCAGGGAGCCCAACAGCACACATTATCAAGGTTCGTGGAATCACTCCGGGAAGACTTAATGGTTTGACCCTTGCCACTGCCTTCTTCGCTGTGCTCCGCCGCCAGTGGGGTCCCATTGTCCGGTCGTCGCCATTTGGGCTTTCACGCGCACACGCGTTCAGTTGCTTAGGCAGGGGGAAGAGCGGCGGCTCCTTAATTCCTTTGGGGCAACAACACTCAACACCGCTCAAAAGCCGCTGTCAATCAGTGGCCGCCGCCGCGTCTTGTCGGCCTCCTTTCGTTTCCGTCGACAAGCGGTGTGGGGTGGTCGACCGGCGGGCGACTGACCCGCGCAAACATGGCTCCAGTGAGTCATAACAGCTCCTCCCCGACGGGAAGATCTCGGACGTCGTGTAGTATCAGCTGTTCGACGGGAGAGATCACAGTAGCAGCATTCTTCCAGCACCATTGAAACCACAAAGACCAACCTTCCCGAACCAGCAAGCGCCGGCAATGAGTTTTCGGCAACCAGGCTGCTCTTTCAAAGGTTCTACAATGCACCTACGCTTTTCATTTTTTCCATATGGCAACCACACTAATACTCTTGCTCACAGCTAGAAGCTTAGACTGAGTTACTCAAAACACTACTCAAACCCATTACTGAAAAACGTTCCTCAACTGAAAACAAAAGAAAGCGAAAGAAGAGCTAGAAGGCTCTGCCTAATGTGTCAACATTGGCGTTGGCAGAACACTTCTTATACTTCACGGTGAAGTTAAGCTCCTGAAGCGCAAGGCTCCCTCGTAGTAGTCGCGGATTCTTTCCCGACATTTGCGATAGCCATGTCAGCGGGCAGTGGTCAGTGATGAAGACAAAGGAAGTTCCGTAAAGGTAGCAGGGCAATTTTTGGGTGGCCCACACAATGCAGGCACATTCTTTTTCTGACGCACTGTAGGCCTCCTCGCGAACTGAGAGTTTCCTGCTGGCGTACAGCACAGGGTGCTCGTTCCCGTTCTCACCCTCCTGGCAGAGTATTACTCCTAAGCCTCTGTTGCTGGCATCGCACTGCACAATAAAGGGACGATCATAGTTCGGTGCATGCAGTACGGGTGAGCTAACAAGAGCCGCTTTGAGGCCTTGGAAGGCACCCTCCATTTCCGGGCTCCAAACTACCTTTTCTGGGGCCTTCTTGCGCAGTGCATCCGTTAACGGGGCGGCTACTTCCGAGTACTGAGGAATGTTTTGATTGATTGTTGGGTTTAACGCGCCGACGCAACGCAGGCGATGAGGCGCGCCGTAGTGGAGGGCTCCGGATTAATTTTGACCACCTTGGGATCTTTATCGTGCGCCGAAATCTCGTACACATGGGCGTTTTTGCTTTTCGCCTCCATCAGAAAAGCGGCCGCCGCGGCCGGGAATCGAACCCGCGACCTCGTGCTCAGCAGCGCAACGCCTTAGCCACTGAGCCACCGCGGCGGGTAGGAATGTAGCGCTGACAATACCCCGTCAGTCCCAAAAAGGAGCGGATAGCAGTCTTGGTTTCTGGCTGCTGGAATTCGCTAACCGCCTCTACTTTCAACTCGTCAGGTCGCCTCCTGCCCTGCCCTACCACGTGCCCTAGGTACCGTACTTCGACGCGAGCTAGCTGGCACTTAGCCGGCTTCGCTGTCAGTCCAGCGTGCGTCAAACGTCGAAGGACATTGCTAAGGTGGTATAGGTGATCTTCCCATGTGTTGGAGTAAATAGCAATGTCGTCTAAGTAGGGAACAGCGTACCCTTCAGCCCCCTGCAGAACTCGGTTCATTAGCCTTGAAAAGTAAAATGGGGCGTTCTTAAGACCAAAACTCAAAACTAGGGGCCGGAATGTGCCCGTCGGTGCCACAAAGGCTGCATACTCACTAGCTCGTTCAGACATTGGCACTTGCCAATAGCCTCTTACTAAGTCCAAAGTCGAGACGTATTTTGCGGCACTCACTTTTTCGACCAGCTCCTCTACGTTGGGTATAGGATAGGTCTGGTCCTTCGTTATCGCGTTAAGTTTGCGATAACCAACGCAAGGTCGTGGATCCTTGCCAGGAACCTCTACTAGTATCATGGGGGACGTGCAGGTGCTTTCGCATGGTTCAATAAGCTTAAGCTCCAGCATTCGATCTACTTCTTTTTTCAAGATCTCCTGCTGCCGCGGGGCTAACCTGTACGGCCTCGACTTCACGGTGGTGTCAGAAGTTAGTTCAATGTCATGAGTGATAACCGTAGTTCGCCCTGGCCTTTCCAAGAAAACTGTGATGTGTTCTGACAACAAGTTACGTAAGTCGTCTTGCTGCGTCTTAGTTAAGCCGTAAGTAGGAGCCACGGCTTTCATGACGTCGGTAACCTGCATTGATCTTCCAACCTCAACCAAGCCTGGAATTTCAGGCGTTAGCTCTTCCGGACTATTAAGATCCAAGTTCACCTTCTAAACGTCTCCCACATAGCGCTTCATTAGATTGTGGTGATAAATGACAACCTCTCGGCGCCTTCCTCTCCGCTCCAGTGCATAATTTGTGTACGAGAGCTTTTTCACAACCCGAAAGGGCCCTTCCCATTGAACTTCCAGCCTATTTGCTCGCGAGGGGCGCAAGACCATCACCTGATCCCCTTCCTGATAAGCTCTCAGTTTCGCGTTTCGATCGTAGTAGCTCTTGGCTCTACTTTGCGCCTCTCTCATGTTCGCCTCAGCAATGTCGCGAGCGCAACGCAACCTTTCCAACAAATCGAGAATGTACTCGACCACGGTAGGGTCGGTACCTTTCGACTCCCAGGTTTCGCGCAAGAGTAGCAGTGGAGACCTGAGCATCCTTCCGTAAACCAGCTCCGCGGGGCTGAAACCCGTCGCTTCATGAGTGACCGATCTCAGCGCAAACAGCATTGCTGCGAGACAGGCATCCCACTGACACTTCTTTTCAAAGATAAGGGCTCGCAGGATTCGCTTCATCACGGAATGATACCGCTCTACACTGTTGGACTGAGGGTGGTACTCTGAGCTGTGGAATATTTTCATCCCACACTTCTCCAGGAAGCCCGTAGTCAGAACACTGGTGAACACTGAGCCCTGGTCGCAATGTATCTCCTGAGGAAAGCCAACTCTCGAAAAAATAGACAGTAGTGCGTTCACTACTTCTACTGAGCTTTGCTCATTCATTGGGATCGCCTCTGGAAATTTTGTTGCAGGACAAACAGAGGTAAGCAAATACCAGTAGCCTGATTTTGTCGCTGGTAGTGGTCCCACAACGTCTATTACCAGCCGGCGAAAGGGCTCTCAAATGAGCGGAACAAGCTTAAGTGGCGCCTTTCCCTTCTCGTGCGGTTTTCCCACTCTCTGACAAGTGTCACACGCTCTTACGTGGTTCTCAACTTCTTTGAAGCATCCTGGCCAATAAAACTCCGTTAGGAGCCTATCTTTGGTCTTCCGAGCTCCTAAATGCCCCGACCAACCAACTCCGTGAGAGAGATCAACAATGTCGTGCCGATACTTAGCCGGAAATACAATCTGGTCAAACGTGCGACCTTTTGCATTCCGGTAGTGGCGGTACAAGATGCCATTTTTGACGGGAAAACTGACATTCTTCCTCGCCACCCCTTCCCTGACGGTGTTCCAAATCTCCTTAAGGCTGGGATCGCTTTTTTTGCTGCTCGATGAGCTCGTCTCTTGTCACTTTCCCCAGTACATTGCCCAGTGATTTTGATACAGGCAACACGAGCAGCCCCTCCTCCGATTCCCCTTCAGCTATATGAGCGCTAGTCTCCTCCTCTGACCCCACTCTCTTTTTTTCAGTAGGTGACGGGATAGTAGACGCCGCTGTGCTGACTCCAGCTGGTGTTGCTGTACTTTCGGTGAAACTCGGTTCTTTCCGCTCTAGTTCGGCTGCTAACGCGCGTGCTTTAGCTCTAGTCAAGGCTTGGACTGTTCCCTCGTGAAAACTTTTTCCTTGTTCTCTAAGCAGACGGTCGGTCCGATTCGAGAACAAATAGGGCTACTGCGTGGGAAGCTTCTCTGACACCTCCGCTTCCGTCTCTACTTCTCCGAACGGCCCAGTGATGACTACTCGAGCTACCGGGAGACAAATGCTTCCATCTTCCAAAACCGGTTTAATCCATGCGCACTTGCCGTTGTAATCTGCTTGTGCCACATAGTCCGGGTGCACCAGATCAATGGTTGCCCCACTGTCTCGTAAGACGCGGCATGGCTTTCCGTTCACTGGTAGGTTAAAAAATCGCGCCAATCCACCCCGTGAATGTGGTTGGAAAGCAAAGCTGTAAACGGCACCCATAACGATTACTCATGCGACGTCACTTAAAATCCCTCACATCGCTCTACAAATAGAAAAACCAGAGAGAAGTGAAAGGCACTTAACCACACCATTTATTACTTCAAAGAGATATTCTTGGTAAGGTTAAATCAATGCATGATGCATGAATGGTGTTTGGTTGAGTTGTATTGGTGTAGCAAGAGTGGAAAATTTTTTTTATAAAATCAAAGTAAGCTCCAACCCGGTGTTAGACGATCTGACTTCTCCGTCTCTGTGCCGCGGACGGAGGCGACGAGACTTGCGGCTGAGAAGGAGGAGGACGAAATACTTCTGTTCAGATTTCTGAACGGCCCAGAGTGCAGCCTTGGGGAGTGATTCCTTCTTCTGTGGGGCCCATATGCAGTCCGCGCGGCCGGTGTTCTGTCCAACCGCTGAAGCTGGGTAGGTAGAGAGGGCCTGGACAGCAGCATCCCCCATTGCTCTTGTTGGGTAGTTGACGGAAAGAGAGGAGGGTGCTCAGGGCTAAAGTCGCACACCCCGATTACGGGGCGGAGTATTCCTACTTCTGAGAAAAATTTACATTCAGCGTCGTAGCGATTCGGATGCATTACGTGAAGACGCGTAGGCTGTGGGAAGGAGCCCGGATTGTATGAGCCGTAGGATAGTTTGTTGTTCTCTGGAAAGGTCAGGGTAAGGCGAAGGTACGGTCTGTCTCAGAAGGCGATAATGCTGGATTATCTCCCTGGACGTGACAAGCGGGTGACTGTCCTCGTGCAGCTCCATAGCACGGGAGGTAAAAGCGCAGGCTTGTTTGGTGGGCGTATTTGTTGCCCTCCATTGAAGCGTGAGGCGGTGTCCAGATTAGCTGAAGGGAACCGTTTGGGGAGTGGTTTTTTAGCACGCACAGTGCAGGTCAGGACACCCAACCCGACTGGTAATTCCAGTAGGCTTGCTGGGAATCCGTGACTACCCTCCGAACTCCTGGTTGAGTGAGAGCCAAGGTGATGGCTGCCTCTTCTGCTGCCGTCATTTGTTGGGTCCTAAGCGAGGTAAACGCAAGGAGGTTGGTTCTGGAGGTAGCCACGATGATGGCGTGTTGCTGCCCTCGATGTTAGGAGAAGTCTGTGTAGATAACTGCATGGGCCCCACCGAGGGTGGTGTTTAGCGCTTGAGCCCGTGCTTTTCGTTGACCCTCGTCATGTGAGGGGTTCCTATTTCTAAGCAAAGGGAGCATCTTTAGTTTTAGTCGCCAAGAGTCTGGGAGTATGTCAAGCGGAGTGACATTCTGGGTTGCCCAGCCAATCTGGTGAAGCATGCGGTTACCCACCGCAGTTCTGAGTCGGACCTTCTGGTTAGAAAGATGGCCTTCTATCAGCTCTTCCACGGTGTTGTGGAGCCCCGTGCTAAACAGCCTCTGTCTGGACGCACTCATGAGAAGACCAATTGCCTGCTCGACCGCCTTTCTAATCATTATATAAAGCATCTCTATGTCTTCCTCGTCGAGAAGAAGATGGGGGTTTGTCGTAAGTAACTCTCGAGAGGACAAAAGCTTCAATAATCGAAAGGTACCGGATTCTTTTAGGCCTCGCTTCTTGGTGGAAACTCGCCTGATGATGTGTATGATTAGATTAATGCTGTTTTTGAGGCGCTGCAAGGAGACGTCACTCTTGGTGTTGGCCTGGAAATGTAGGCCCAGGATCTTGATGCTGGGGTTTGGAGTGATGGCCTGGTCATCAAAGAGTATTTTAATGTATTCCTTGATTTGGCGTGAGGGCGGACGACAAGGAGCTGTGATTTTTTACGTGAACACTGGAGGCCACAAGCTTTAGCACATTGGCGTACTAAAAGTGAGATTCCATGGATTGGTGTGAGCTTCCTTTAATTTTTGTAACTCTTAGCACATGAGCAAGGTGCGCACAGGGCCGCTAGACGGGCGTGAGTGGTCGTGTGACGCTTTGACGTGGCATTCAGCGAGAAGGCAGGGGGTAAACCGTAGATGTGCTTGGTGAGTACACCATTTGTCTTCCCGTGTTCGTGTGGGCTCGTAGCTGAATCGGTAAGAAAATGGGCTCTCGCTTTGTTAGTCTAATAGTTCCAGGTTCGATTCCCGGCGGTTCCACTAAATTCTTTTATTTGTTCGCTGGAGTTTTCTGGTGACACCAACGGTCGCGAAAGAACCCTTGGGGGGTAGAGGTAGAAAGCTTTGGTTTAAAAAGGTAGGGACTAAGTAGCTCCTCGCTGGTGGCAGAGTCACAAATATACGAAAGGGCTGGCCTGGGCCTACGACAGCCTATGGCAATATGACCAACCTCCTTGCATTTGTAGCAGGTAGGTGGTTGCCTAGCGTCAAAAGGACTCTTTTTGGAAGAACTCTCCGAAGCCTTTCCCTCCTGTTTGTTTTGTGATCCTTGACTACTTGCAGCGAAGTCCGCCTTTTTCTGTGCCGTCATACCTGCGCCAGCCCCCTGCTTCGCCGTCCAAGGTTTTCCTTTATCTCCCGCTTTTGCTGGAGGAACCTCGTCCCTTTCTCCCCGGCGTGACGCGGACTCATCAGCCAAGTCGGCAGCTGCCTGCACTGTTACTACTCCGGCCCTATCTTGGATCCAGAGCTTCATTGGCTCGGAAAGCTTAGAAAAAAACTGTTCGAGAGCCACTACTTCAAGAGCCTTTTCGAAGTTGCCAAAAGCGCTGGCTCCCTTCATCCATTCTACCAAGTTGACCTTCAACTCGTAGGCAAACTCTGAATACGTGCTGCCCTGCTTCTTTGTCAGATTGCGAAACCGCTGCCGGAACACATCTGACGAAAGTCGGAACCTCTTTAGAAGGCTATCCTTCACTTTGTTATAATTGTCCGCATCCTACACCGGAAGCCGCGCGATCACATCCGCTGCGGGTGTAGCACGCTTTCCCCTGTCGCATTTCCCCCGTCGCAGTTTTCCCGCCGCGCTTCCCCCGTGTCTCAAAATCTCACTGTCCATAATCCCTGTCTTTCTTCCCACGTGTTGCGCATCCCCCTGCCGCGAAAGCCCACTCCTCCGCCGTGCCTCACTGCTGCAAGTAAATAAAAAAGAACTGCAGCAGAAGAATAAAGTGTCTGTGCTTTGTGGCGAAATTTAAATCCTTCGGTCCGGCCGGGTCGTCAGTGTTAGGCCGGGTATACAGAGAAGGGATAGTTAGGTTTTCTATATTAGCGTGGAGGCCGCGGCGGCCGCTTTTCTGATGGAGGCGAAAACGAAAACGCCTGAGTGTACGAGATTTCGGCGCTCGTTAAAGATCTCCAGGAGGTCAAAATTAATCCGGAGTCCTCCATTTCGGCGCGCCCAATCGCCTGCGTTGCGTCGGTGGGTTAAACCCTACAATCAATCTATAATAGTAGCATGGAACTTACACGTTGACGACGCGGCCTAAATATGGGCTGATTGCTAAGGCCTGAAGGGGACACCCCCTCCCCACCAGTTATAGCAGGTGAGCACTCATTGTACGTCTCCGTCCACGCATTGTACGCTCTGCGCCATTGCCCCTTTGTTCGTCTTGGAAGTTGGCGGCAACAGAAGGCAACCCAACCTTCGTTTTCTGGGGGGAGGTTGAGGGGACACGAGAGGGGACGATTAATAACATGTGCATATGAGTGGAGGGATTTTGAACACGAGGGGAAATAGCCAGTTTATTTTGAGAGTGGGATTTTGAGACAGGCCAAACGCGTTCCGGTTGTTTCGTGGTCCACCCATCCGGCTGCTTCACATGGCAGCAACAGTGTTGTACACGTTCCTCTAAAATAGGAACGAAAACTCGTTCCTCGTTCCTTCCCAATTTTGAAACGAGTTCCCGTTACAAGTTCCTTTATTTCGAAAGGAACGCGTTCCAGTTCCACTTAGAAAATTGAAACGTGTCGTTACATTAACGTTACAATGAGGTTTTCAAATTAAAATATAGTGTCGGATAGTCCTGGGGCGAAATTAAGTGAGAAATTTAAAACTCACATCGAACTACGTATATTATACCAATGTTAACACCGCCGGCAGCAGATTATTTGGAGATAAAAATAATGAAAAGAAAATCTCATAGGCGAATTTTTTCAGGGAGCACCGGACAAACTCCAGACGGCTCTAGGACATGTCGGTGCAGGATTTTCGGTGCGGATTTTCGGTGTGCGGACATATCGGTGTGCGGAAATGTCGGTGCGCGAACTTTTCGGCGACCGAGTTATCCGGTGCTTGCCTGTTTGCGACAGCCATTATATTTTTATTTCCGCTTAACATGGGTTATGGACAACAATCTGGAGCAGTGAATTTATTTTTTTATTTTTTTAGAAATTCAACATTTATATATTTTTGTTTAATATCTATTCCTGGGGACACCTGTTATGCAGCCTACTGAATTCTTTGGCACACGTTTTTTTTTTTTTTTCATTTACGACAGGTTGTTAATTTATATTCGCTCTTTTTTAGCCCAGACAAATCATTGGTGTTTACGATGGTCCGACGCCTTTTTTGTATTTTGTAAAAATTACACAACCTCAAATTACATAAATTACATGCACACTCTCAATATCCAAAACGTAACAAACATTAGCTAGCCCACCAGAATGCAGGAAACCTTATGAAGGGTATTACGTAGGCTGGGCTGCCTTGCTAAAATGAATTTGCGAACACTGGTCAAGGATATGGTCGCGGAGGAAGAGCGGGCCTTTTTGAAAACAGCCGCAGCTTCTAATGTCCTAAATGTTGAAGAAGCGCGTAAGGGTTGTGCATATAAATTGCACCCATCCTGTTCGGGAAAACCAACCTTCGTTTTATGTTTACATACCTACATTCACCACATTTTAATTCTTTGTCTTAGCGCCCGCGCCCCCCCCCCCCCCCCCCCGTCCCCTTTCGCCTGCACGCTCGAATCTCAACTAGATTTCTTTTTCAGTCATATTATTTTCGGTTTCCCCTGAAAATCCTACAGGCGTGGCGGAGTTCATGGTCTCCGAAGCCTCACCGCAGTGATACAGGAAAAAACTTGACATTCACCAGGAGCTCACGAAACCTCTATAATGTGCAACAAAAAGCCACCCAAAAAGCCGCTGAGAACACAATGGCCACTATCGTTTGCTGGCTGCGCCCTTCCCCGCGTCGCGGTCATACCGATGGTGCCCCCACTCCAGGAATCGCTCTTTCTTCGCCTTCAGTCCCCCCTTGGGAATTAACTCTTCAAGTCACGAATATCATGGACACCCCAGGCATACATTGCTTTCTCCCATTATAAGGAGCAAAAAAATTGAATAGGCTAGTGTGACGAGAGCGGCAACAGTCGTATTCAAGTTTTCGAAGTCCAGTTGACGCAATGGTGAACCATGCACAAGTGACACCCCTGTCTCTCTACCAAGGGGGCTGGTAGCCGGCGGTGCTCAGCTGAGCCCCGCTGAGCTAGCTTTCCCCTCCCCTAAGTAATGCCGCCGTAAGTGCGATCGTTGATTGGTTAGTTTTAAGTAGAACCGACACGGAATGCAAGGAATAGGCCTCCTGCGCTGGAGTTTTGGCGACATGCAGCGCCCCTAGCGGCCGACGCCTCTGGGTAGTACAAAAGCAGACGACCCTCGCTGCCCTCCATGTGTTTTCAATTACAAGCCAGAGTGAAAGTTGGTTGTGGCGCTTTGCTGCGTGTTTAAATGACTGCATACTGTATGAAATAGCCCTTAAAGTAGCTGCAGAGGTTAAACAAAATAATATCCGCTAAAAGAAGCCGATTTGTCGGCTTTCTTTTGACCGAGCTGTCGCGGTGGTCGCGGCGTGGGACAGTATCGCTAGATCGACTGGTTTAACTGTTTGACGACAGTTACAGTTTTTTTCTTTTTGCGTGCGGTCGATAAAGGAAAGTTCACGAGTAGCATAAACACGGAACGCTGCTCATCTTACATCCTGATGTAACTGCAAAAGGTTGCTTCATCGGGAGCATTAAGCGAACGCAAGAATTGCGCAGCCGACTCAGCTGACACTGCTGGCCTGGCACCGCCTTTGAAACGAGTGGAAATTTTGTTTCGTATTTTCGCAAACTAAATGATTCTTGCGTAACGTTTTACGCCGCACGATTTACGAACGCAGGGTACATGTATACTAGCGAGTAGGTGGGGCAATACCGCCAATTAAATAAACAAATTTAAAGGACGCAAAACACGCACCAAATCACACGCACAGCATAACATAACACAGCCGCATACACAGCGCGGGGCCCCGAATATTTACGTACGATCATCACTGACAGTGTTGGTTTTCTAGTGCAGGGGTCGTTGAATCTAAACGCCGACACGACAGTTTTGACTTCAAATGGAGTTAGACAGCGAGACAAGAACAGAGAATTGGCGTCCTCCAGTTGAATTGCCCCCCCCCCCTGTTCCCACTTCGCCAGATTATTGTCAAATATTTTTAGAAATTCACTAAATTTTTTCTCTTTGCATTCAAAGCCCCCTCTTCCTCCTCCCCCCCCCCCCCCCCCCTTGATTTGACGTCCAGCCCTCCGCCGTGTCGGCTGCATGGAACTCGGCCGTTGCTGACCCTCATTCTAGGCTATTAAGTGCGAACTGGGAATGTATGCTGCAAGAGCATAATTAAGTAAAGTGAGAGCAAACAAGCTTGAAAGCGAGCGGCCTCTTAGTTCGCCCGACCACTTTTTACGGCCACTAATTTTGGAATCGCGAAACAGATTTCACGCTTCTGACGGTCGCGGCATTTTGTCACTGAGACACGCAACAAAACGGCAAGCTAACTCTGCACCATGTATTCGTAACGGCGACGCAAACGAGCACTGTTCAATGAAAGTGCACGCATAGTGTGCAGGTACGCAAAAGAGCGGCGCACCGCAGCAGGCGAGCCTGCGGTCCGCTGGACTCGCTGGCTTTTTAAAGCGCGATCATCGCCGATTGCGTCACTCTTCTTTTTTTATCGGCTGTTTTTGAGAAGTCTTTGTCACCTAGAGTATAAGTTTAAACTAGAAATTTTACTTAAAATTTCACTTCGTACGACCATCGATCGGTGAACCTGCGAGTAGCAGACGCCGTCACGGTCCCGGCACTTTCGTCGGCGCTGTAAACGTGTTTAGCGCTGCAAAGCTTTTTCCCCTAATGCCAAGTTGATCGGTGAAATAGATCGGACGCGTCGGGGATGAGCTGGTGACCACGTCGCAAAATAATCGGGAGCGTCGAGCTCATTTTGCTTCTGTCAACACGGGATCCTATGGGCATGGGACCCACGCAGCTTTGTACTACCCGGAAGTACTGCCCGGAAGCCGCTTGCGCAGCGCCCCCTGGGCAGCGCAGGAGGCCTATACGAGATTGATTGAGAAAATAATTAGAACGGAATGCCGCGCTTAGTCTACCTCGTTTTTCTGTTTTTTTTTTTCTCGGATGTTTTGCTGTGACGGGGAGGACAGGAGGATGGACTAAAAGCAGCAGCGTCTTGCACCGTTGGGTGAAGTGAAACCAAAGCTCTTTGGTAACACTTAAAGTTGTAGGATTGTTCACATGAATGTTAAAATAAAAAAAAGGTTGAACGGATGCAAATTAACAACGTTAATTTTTACCATCTACTACAGAAATTGGGTTTTACGTGGCAATTCTCCGCCAGGGTTTAGCGTTCGTTTCCACACACGGCGGCGCAAGCACAAGTCTCGAACGTAAAATCGTATCAATTGGTCACGAAATTACAATATTAAAGCTATGTTCAAAGAATGCCTGGGTCATCCCATGACTCAAAACGTCTGTGCACAGAAATGTCCGCACCAAAACGTCCTGCACCTAAACGTCCGACACCGAAATCTCCGAATCCCGTATTAGACAATCTTTCCCCGCCAGGGACCAATTCTATCGGCCAGACGCGCATCCTGGCCTCCCCAGGCAAACGATGAAAGGTGAAAAGTATTCTCGCGGCTACGCTATTCACCCGTCGAACGCCGCGTAAGTTCAACCAGCATTAGAGCAAGCACAAGCTGCGGCCTGCTGTGTGGTTATTCTTCTGCCTTTGACCTTCGAGGAAGCACGTACGGCTGAATGGCGGGAAAATTGACCAGCTTATTCGCTCTTTCCAGCGACGCTAGTGACACCGCGCGGAATTTGTGCGAAGCCGGGAGACGGTGATCGGCGGACCGGTCGCTCCAGCGCAGGCGGCCGGCGGCATCCGAGCGGGCTCGCAGAAGCGAAAGGAAAATAGAAATCGCAAATATAGTCGACAATGCCGCATAAATAATCGGAAAATATAGGCTGAACGAGTGTTCGTATACTCTAAACTTTCTTGAAGCTATAGAAGCTGCAGGTAAACGAACAAAGCGCTTTGGGACTCATCGGTGTCTGCTACGGAGAAAAACGGAAGTCTTTCGGACCCTCGCCTGCGTACGTGTCGCCTTCATTATTCTTTACTGAATTACGGCTGCCACATTTAATAGTTATTTGCTGTGAGGACGCCTATTTTGTAGGCTTTTTGTACATACTGGTGATCGTCCTTTTCGGGTACTATTTACATTTACTGCCGCATAATGTGTCAGCCGATCTTCGCTTATCTGTTTCTAAATTGGCTCAATTCCACTGCTTTCAAACATATAAGTAGCAAAGGCTGTCGAATCCGCTTGCTTTTGCACGCAAACAAATTCAACAAATTAAAACTTTTTGCACGTACACGAACGCGAGAAACGAATGTGGAGATGCGTTTATTGATTAATGACTGAATATATAAATAATTGTGTCACAGCAAGATGTTTTAGAAATGACAATATTGTAAATGGGTCTGGTAGGTCAAATGCGAGCTCTTTAGCGCATTTGGTAGCTCCCGTTTTCGTTTTGGTAATAAGCATCGACGCACTTAAAAACCTTACCCGCCGTCAAGTCACCACGTAATTTCAGCCAGGAGATTCCTCTTAAATTAATTATCACAAGCCAGAAGCGCACCTGTAATGCACTGCCTGTATTTTAACAGTGTACACTTCAATGTCACACGCCAGTGTAGGCTACCTGCACGCGTAAATACGTGGGCGTACAATAATTATTTTTTTCATATAATGCTAACTCGATCGTTTGTATACAACTTGATATGAGGTAATGGGTGCCTCGTCTTCGCCGTTTTACTGCTCAATGTCATAACTAGGTTTTAATACACCCAAGCAAAACACCGCAATACGCACATATCGCCCGCGCATGGTGCGCACGGGCTTCTGCTTAGTTTGTACACACGGAAACGAACACGCCTAAAGTAAAACATACACTGCGATGACGTACACTGCATAATGTCCAAAAACTTAGCTTTGCACATTCTGTACCAGGTTCTTTGCCCAATGAGGTGGGGTCGTTCTCAAACCACTTCCGTGCGGCCGAGCCATGCGCAGCGGATTGCCTCGCACACAGCGCTTTTTCCACCGCAGCGGACACCCTGAAACAAATCGAATGTTTTCTCGCGATCAGCAACGTATGCCTGCGTTTATTTTTCAAGAAAGTAGTCGTTTCAAGCGGAGCAATGGGCTTTCAGGCCGCTATTGATGCTGGCACGCATGTTGCTAGCGGGGCCCGATCACCGTCTCGTCCGCCATTGCCGTTTTTCGCAGCGCCACCTGTAGGGGTTGGAAAGAGCGGATAGGAAGAGAAACGCAGTAGCGACTTGTGGATTTTTGTACTCGAGCCTTGGCATCAAAAACAGCCAAATCCTAGCGATGTAACGGCAAGAACGTCGTTCCTGCCGTTCCTTCAAAAACGTAACGAGTTACCGTTACAGTTCCACCGACCCTTAATGGAACGGTGGCGTTCCTCGGTTCCTCCAAAAAGGAACTAGTTCCAGGAACGCCGTTCCTTGTAACGCCGTTCCGTACAACACTGAGCAAACATAACAAATTTCGAGCCCATGTGCTACGGCCAAGCTTCGCTTTTTCACAGGTTCTCTCGAAGTTCACAAGAAAGAGGCCCACATCTTGCCCTACTTTGAAGGGTTGCATTAGCTTAGATAAATCACAAAAATTTCGTCTTCCTGCTACCTCTACTCCTTGAACCTCAGCCATCTTCCTCACTTCCACTTCCAGGCGCAGCTGTTCTACTTCCAGTCAGTTCTTTTTGCTTTAGCTGGCACTCCTGTTGCTTTAGCTGGCACTCGTGTTGCTCCCGCTTTTGCTCGCGCTCCTGTTCCTGTTGCTTTTGAATCTCATTCCACCTTTCTGTAATATCTTCAGGACGGCCACCAGGGGGCCATTCGGAGTAAGACGTGCCTCGCATGGGCTCCGCACCAAATCCTTTCTTGGTGGCGTAGTTTGCTCTTACCCTCGAATTTCGGTGTGTGTGAAATTTGCTAGCACACCCCGCCGAAGATCTATCAAGCCTCAACTGCCTCACCCCAGCGGTTGCACTGTGGGAACGCTGCAATGTCTACATCGACGCGGCGCCTGGGCTAAGCCTAACGCCTGTTCGATTTCATCGACTCCCCCCCTGCGACGCTGTCGGCTTGTCGGGACAGCCAAGGCCCGGTTCCTCCCGATGACTATGGACGCCGTCACAGTGCAAGGTGAGGACATCTCGCCTACGGACATTACTCCCGAAAAGGGCTGGTTGGAATGCTACCGGCGCCGCGGCAATCGGGTCCTGGAATCCTTTCATGAATCTACCCCTTCTAACAACCAGGTCAACACGCCTGCTGGTCGCGCTCTCTCACGCACGCTCCCACGCCTGCCTCCTCTCCCCCGAGAGCACATCAAGATTATTTTTCGGCCCCACGGTGGCATGAACGTTGCCCGAACGGGCTCCGCCAACCTTCGAGACGCCATTCTTACCTCTGCTAATATCTCTGCGGCCGAAGCATCGACAGACATCTTCCGCCTCAACTCCGAAAAGAACATTCTCGTGCTGAGTACGCCCAGTATAACCAGGGCAGGCCAGTACAATGCTATCACGGCAATTCACATCGACTCGCAGGACTTCCAGCTGTCTCCTTATGTCGCCACCCCTGAAGGTACCTCTAAAGGAGTCATACACGGCATACCCGCCTACGATACGCCGGAAGCAATCACAGCCAGTATCGTCACACCAGCCAACCCCAAAGCCCCCCAGGCGCGCCGCATGGGCACAACCAGCACCGCCATAATCGTCTTCGACGGCTACAAGGTACCTCTATACATTTATTACCGTGGTGCCGAATACAGGTGCTACATCCATCGTCAGAAGATGGAGGCATGCCTCGCCTGTGGTGACAAGGGACACCGCGCCGACGTTTGCCCACGTCCCAACCCCACGCGCTGCAGGAGGTGTGGGGACCATCTCGTCGACTCCTCCCACACGTGTGAACCAAAATGCGCCCTGTGCGGCGGCGCACATCCTCTTGGAGATCGTTCGTGCAAGCAACGCTTCAAGGAGACACCTTCCCCTTGGAAAGACCACCAGCCTCCACAAACAATGGCGAGAAGATAGCGCTGCACTGTCATCACCGCCAGAAGTCACTACCAAGTATCCACCTACTTCCCAAGAACAGCACCCAACTGCCTCCCAAGAGCGACGTGCCTCTTCAGCTTCTGCAGCAGCCGCACCACGAGACACCACCCAAGAGAAGAAAAAGGCATCGTCCCGACCTTCCAAGTGGGTAAACTGGGCAGCAGCGGCGGCCTCCAACTCATCTTCCCCATCGAATGAATTAGTTGAGTTAAAGCAGTTACTTAATCAGGTTCTCGAAGAAAATGAGAAACTTAGAGCCGAGATCAAACAGCTCAAAACATCTCCCCCACCATCCAGCGAATCCGATGACTCAGCAGTCATGGACAGTGATAACCCGCCTTCTTTTCACTCAACCCCTCCTAACCCTCCCCAAATTGGTTCTTCTACACCCTACATCACCAAGCAAGATTTAGAGAATTCTATTCAAAAAATCACAGAAACTATCACCTCCAAGCTCGCTACAGAATGTGAACCGTTCTTCAACCTTGTGACGAAACTGACCTCCCAGGTAACTGCATTGGAAGAGCGGTTATTGACAGTAGAGTCACGTCCTAGCACCAAAAAAGCTTCCAAGCCTTACGAAGGCCCTCCACCTCCCAAATAACTGATCATGGCAACTGCTAGTTATACCATTTGGCAGTGGAATTGTCGTGGGTACCGACGTAAGCGCGGCAACTTGCTACAAACCATTGATAATCGAATTCTAGGTCCACCCCCAGATGTATTGTGCCTTCAGGAGACAGGTGTCGTGGCCAAACTATCGGGATATAAATCCTTCCCCGACTCGCATCCCATTCCTACAAAAACAATTATTTTGGTTCATCGCAATATCCCTGCTGTACAACACACTCTCGAAAGCGAGATAGACCACGTTTTTGTGGAAATCATACCCCCCAGAAAAGACGCCCTCAGTCTCTTTATTCTCAACGTTTACAGCAGCCCTCGCTTTCATAGGCATCGTTTTCATTCTCTCTTCAAAATGGCTGCTCTTGTTTCACGGAAAAACCCAATCGTCATAACAGGTGACTTTAATGCACACCATCCAGCGTGGGGCTACAGAAAGAGCACTATCAAAGGCCGATCATTATGGGAAGCAGCACAACAAGAACAACTTACCCTCCTCACAGATCCCGCATACCCAACCAGGCTGGGCAACAGTGTTAGCGTAGACACTACCCCAGACCTATCCTTCAGCAGATATGTCAACCCCCAAGCCCAGTGGGTAAACACGCAACAGGATCTAGGCAGTGACCACAAAATACTGCACATCAAAGTCCCCCTTAAGCACATGTCCTGGCAGGTGAAATCTGCCACCATCGTTGATTGGGACGCCTTTAGACATGCCGAACAATCTCCTCGTCTCACTAAGGACACTCTTTCCGAGTGGGAGGACGGTCTGCTCAATCGCGTTAAATCGGCCACACGTGAATTAGAAATCGATGCGGACCTTCCCCAGCCAGATTCACGCCTCGCTCATATGTGGCAAGCTAAAACTAGCATGCAAAAACGCCTCTCCCAACAGAAACACAACCGGAACCTCCGAAGAAGGATCGCTCGACTCAATCAAGAAATAGAAAATTACTCTTTTAAACTTGTCGCTCAAAACTGGGAGGCCACATGCGAGTTTATTGACGCCAATTTCAATTCGAAAAAAACTTGGAACATCCTCCGTCATCTAATTGATCCCAGTACCACTAAAACAGCTCAATCCCAATCCATACAATACCTAATTCACAATTTTGAAGGATCAGAGCAGGACCTTCTGAACTACATCACTAAGAAATATGTCCAACAGAGTCCACCCATTCAACACCCCTCATACAGAGGCAACTCGAACGACGAATTGGATGCCCCCATAACTGAGGCCGAGGTAAATGCGGCCATACAGCGGCTGAACTCCAGATCGGCCCCCGGACCAGATCTGATAACAAATAAAATGTTGCGTAACCTAGACGATTTATCAGTGGAGGATGTCACACGACTCTTCAACGAATGCTGGGAGTCTGGTTCTATCCCGGAACGGTGGCGTACTGCCAAAATGATCCTAATTCCTAAACCCGGCAAAGCACCACACGTAGATCACCTTCGCCCAATATCATTGACATCGTGTTTGGGTAAACTCTTCGAACATGTTATCCTTTCCAGATTAACTAGTTTTGCCGAACGGACACATCTCTTTCCGCCCTCCATGTTTGGCTTTCGCCCTAACTTGTCCACCCAGGATGTTATGCTCCAACTCCAGCACCATATTATTGACCCGGCTTTTGCGCCTGTACGGACAACCAAGGCTATCCTCGGCTTGGACCTTACACGAGCATTCGACACCATCTCCCATTCGGCGATTCTCGCGGGTATAATTAACTCACATTTGGGAGAGCGGACGTACAACTATATTCGTTCTTTTCTATCGGACAGAACGCTCACTCTGCACCTGGGTCCCATTAAAACGTCCTCAATCAGTTTGGGAAGCACTGGCACTCCCCAGGGCTCGGTCCTGTCACCCTTTCTTTTCAATATCGCTATGAAAGACCTTCCTCCTTTACTATCGACCCTACCGGACCTCCACCATTCCCTTTATGCAGATGACATCACTCTTTGGATCTCCAAGGGTTCGGACGGACACATTCAGGACACCCTTCAAACAGCTACCCAAATGATCGAAACATACACATCTAGCCGCGGCCTCTCCTGTTCTCCACAAAAGTCCTAGTTTTTCCTCTTTCGGCCCAACTCACATGACCCCCCCCAACATCTCGATTACCACCCAATCTGGCAGCATCATACCTACCGTCGACGCCATCAGGGTCCTTGGTTTGCACCTCCATAGCAAGGGACACAACCTAGACACTATCCGAGAACTTGAACGTGGGGTATACCAAACTACGAGACTAATATCTCGAATAGCTTCAAAGCACAAGGGTGTCAAGGAGGGCAACCTCATTCGACTCATACAAGCCTTTGTCCTGTCCCGAATAGCGTACTCGACCCCCTTCCTAACCATGAAGCTAAGTGAACGAATAAAAATTGACGGCTTGATACGCAAATGTTTTAGGGTAGCCCTCGGACTCCCTCCAAAAACCTCCAACGACCGCCTCCTTGCACTGGGTGTCCACAACTCCCTTGACGAGATTGTTGAGGCGCAACGCACCGCCCAATTAGAAAGACTCACTAAGAGTCACACCGGTCGGCACTTGCTAGCTTCCTTAGGCCTTTCACCACCCACCTCCAACCATCAGCAATTGGTAGACATTCCCCCTTCCATCCGCCAGAGGCTCCGAATCAAACCTCTTCCGCGAAATATGCATCCCGTACACAATGAGGATCGCAGACTGGCTCGCGCGAGAGCCCTTGAAAAAGCGTACCCTCCAGGCTCCCCCACGCTATACACAGATGCAGCAACCTATCCTACCAGAGCGGCTGCTGTAGCCACAGTGGTTGACTCGAAACAAGTCCAGCTCGCTTCCGCCTCCTTATCTACGACATCCCCCACGGCGGGAGAAGAGATCGCCATCGCTTTGGCTATGACCCACAGTCCCCACCTTCAAACAACTATAATCAGTGACTCTAAATCAGCCATCCTAAATTTCCTTTACGCAAGAGTTTCCCCAGCAACTTTATCAGTCCTGCTGAAGGCACAGAACATTCGATCGCGTTCTTTCACTCTCGTCTGGGCTCCCGCCCATACCGCGCTACCTGGAAACTCAGCGGCCCACGAAGCTGCTCGAGCTTTGGTCTACCGAGGGCTCGATGGCGCCGCCAATGATAGTGAGATATTCACTCTACGGGACAGGCTGCACACATACGGGGACATCCTCGCCCATTACCGCTTGGAGCGTGCCATTTTTCCACCTCCTCACCCATCTCTTCCCGATCCTTGGCGGTCATATATCGGCAGCTCCAGACCCGCTCCTTCCCCACCCCTGCCATCATGTCACGATCTTTCCCGACACCTACATAGACGAATGTCCATATTGTTCGGTCCATCACGCATCGTTATCTCATATCATATGGGCCTGTGATAGCATCCCACTATCTAGGCACCGATCCCATCCCATTCTCCTTACTATCACCAGCGAGGCGCGCTGGGAGGCCGCCCTGCGTGACCCAAACCCCCAAATTCAAGAAGACCTGGCCCGCTTGGCCGAAGGCACCGGACCCCTGCTGAAAAGGGGCCTGCTGCCCGACGGACGACGGAGAAGACGTCGCCGGCCTAATCGCCCCAGCTGCGGCCAAATAAAGTTCAGTCTGTCTGTCTGTCTGTAATATCTTCACTGCTGAGATTCAAGCCCTCGATAGCGCGAACAATTTCGACCTTCTTCATCACCGAATCTACTTCTGCTCCCAGCTCCTCCCCCAGAATCAGCAGCTGATTCTTCAACAAGCGCTTCCAATTCATGACAGAGAACTAGTGTGCTGCGGCTCACTCTCTACCCAGAAGTTCCGGAAACAACTGCTTCTGTGGTAGCCTCTACCAGCGAAAAGATTGCTCTTCTATCTTATCAGCCTGGCAACCAAAAAACCCAAGCCAGCACTCACCAGTTCACAGCTGTCAGTCTCCATGATCTCGGCGTATTGTTCATTCTCCGTCCTCCAGGCTCACATCCAACCGCTTGCCATCCAGTTGTTGCGTCTCGTAGCGACCGCAGTCTGCTGGTAGCGGGGCCGGTCGCCGTCGCTCCGTCGAGCCAGGACTAGGGGAGAGCTAAGAGCAAACTCAACGGGTTTATTTACATTTTTTACAGTGAGTTGTCGAGATGAAGACAGATCTTGGCGGGCCGCAGCACGCCCTTTTTGTTGACCCCCGATCCCTAGTTCCCTAGGTTAGGGATCCCCATACAAAACAATGCGGAGCAATGGTGATGTGTAAGTTCCTCGCTGTGAAGCACCGCCCTCGGGTAGGAACACGCCTTTCAGGTATGTCGGCAGATGCACAGCACACACACACACACACACCCTTGCCACTCGTGGGAGCCTGTAGTAGAGGGGAAGAACGGAAGACGAGCGGGCACCGCGTATCCTTTTGGTGTCCGCCGCTCGCTGCGTTCCCACGGTGGGGTTCTTCTCGCACGTACTTCCAAGGGAGCCCAACAGCACAGATTATCAAGGTTCGTGGAATCACTCCGGGAAGAGTTAATGGCTTGACCCTTGCCACTGCCTTCTTCGCTGTGCTCCCGCCGCCACCGGAATCCCATTGTCCGGTCGTCGCCGTCTGGGCTTTCACGCGCACACGCGTTCAGTTGCTTAGGCAGGGGGAAGAGCGGCGGCTCCTTTATCCCGTTGGGGCAACAACACTACCCACCGCTCAAAAGCCGCTGTCAATCAGTGGCTGCCGCCGCGTCTTGTCGGCCTCCTTTCGTTTCCGTCGACAAGCGGTGGGGTGGTCGACCGGCGGGCGACTGACCCGCGCAAACATGGCGCCAGTGAGTCATAACACCCCTCAGGGTAGCTCGGGTTCAGGATGGGAAAGCCCGGGAGTGGAGTTCTCGGGCGGAAGCGTGCGCCGCTTCGTTCCCAGCGAGACCCGAGTGGCCAGGAGTCCGGACAATGGCTACACCCCGCCCCCGCCCCGTGTACATGGACGCGACGGGGGCGGGGTGAGTTGAGTGGCGGGTTCAGCGTACCTCGACGCGTCCGAGTTTATATGAACCCCGTTCAAAGAATCGAGGTGAGGGGAGCGGCGGGGTTCACGGAAAAGGGGCTACCGTATTTTCACTATTCTAACGCGCACCCTCTTTTGCTAAAAGGTAGCTTAATATTTGTGTGCGCGTTACAATCGGGCTCGAAACCGAAATAGGCTTTAAAGCGGCCAGCAGCATTGCCATGCGCAACGGACACGAACTACCCGCAAAATCCAACTCAATCCAATAAAAACAATCCGTCAACACCACGTGACTTAATTTCGGCGCACTGATTCCTCAATGGCATGCCGCATAGCCTGGTCAGCTGTTGCACATTTTTTTGTGCTTCTGCTTAGCCCCTAACGCTTAGAATTAAGAAGATCAAGGCACTTGAAATCGCAAGCAGCTTCAGTGTTCCCCGCTATAACTTTATTTCCAGCACCAGCTGGATAAGCAACCTTGCGAAGCACAATTCATTTTTGGCTTCCAGAGCTGCATAAAATCTCCCTCTTCCAGGTACGTGGTGTCATGTCTTTTCCATCTGCGCAGTACCGTCAGTGTCACTTTTTTTTTCGAATTTTCCTGCGCGAAGTTACCCGCGCGTTACGATTGGGGGCGCGTTAGAACCGCGCAAACACGGTATTCTGCTCCCCGCGGCCCGCCGACTCAGCCCGACGAGCGAGCTAACCCACCCCCTGCCTCCGAGTTGACTGAACTCGCCGCGACGGCTCTCTGACCCACCCCGTCCGCTTATACATGTGGGTGTCGAGTCCAAAAAACCTGTTTATTTCGACTCAACGCGCCCTCGTCGGGTCAATGTAAACGGGGCTTATGTCTTCAGGCAATCGCTATAGGATTGGGATGGCCTGGGGTGGTGCTAGCCCCGCTTGGTACATTCGGCAGGCTTCCTGACAGTCCGAGATGGTAAGATAGGGTTGATTGTGGTGAGTGGTGGTTGCATGGGCTATAGCTAGAGCTTCTGCCGATCTTGTGGATAAATCAAAGTACGTTGCTGCAGTGACAATTTCTCTTTTGGAATCGAGTGTGACCAGGGTGGTGCCGCGTATCTTGGGATTCTGAGCGATATCCGTGTATTGGGTATGAAAGTCGTCTGCACATTTTTTCGTAAGCTGGCGGACCCTTGCCTCACGGCGGCCTCGATTAAAGGCTGGGTGCATATGCTTGGGAATGGGAGCAACCTTGAGTTTCTTGCGTATGTGTACCGGGATTCCTTGAGGTAGGTCATTGGTGTTTAGGCTTGATCTTCCTATGTCATGACGCACCTTCCTCCCTGTAGGAGTAAGTGTTAGGGGAGGAAGTTTTGAATTTCGCTGAGCTTCACTTAGCTCTTGAGGAGTGTTGTGTAGCCCCTACAGGAGTAGTTTTTCATTGAAGGTGTAAGTGGGGAGGCTTAAGGCCGTTTTGTATATTTTCCGTATGAGGACGTCCAGCTTGCTGATCTCTTGAGGTTTGACTTCAATAAAGGCAGTCGCATATGTTATCCGGCTAAGTAGAAGGGCTTGTACCAATCGGCACATGCCAGTTTCGATGAGACCATGCTTTTGGACTCGTATTCGGTGTATGAGGTGGGTAAGTTGCGTCACGGTTCGGTGAAGTTTTGTTAACAGGGCCGAACCCGAACCATCATGGTGGAAAGGCACGCCAAGTATTCTAAGTGTTCGCACTTTGGGAACGGGCTACCCGAAAATTGTGACGTCTCGGTCCGAAGTACAAAGGGGTGGACGTCCTCGTGTTCTTGCCCTAAGGATAAGGAGTGCTGATTTAGAAGGCTCACATGTTAGTCCCCTTGGTTGAAGGTATGAGATGGTTTCATCCACTGCCTTTTGGAGGGCGTCCTGCTGCTCCCCACTGGAACCTTTCACTTCCAGAGGGTTAAATCGTCGGCATAGAATGCATGCTTTAGATATGGTATTGCGTTGAAGGAGCCATAAAGAGAAAACACACGTTTGCTTCATTTGAAAGATTGCCTCGTTAGAACCATACTGACACCACTTTTAACACAAACTTCGCTCAAATAGGATACATAATTAGGAAAAAAGGGAATGACCATGCGACCCACCAGCTCATTTCCCGCAACAGAACCTATGATGTCACACGAGAACGCTCTGCGATTGGCGGAGGCCGGAAAAAGCAAACGCAAGTTAGGCAGGGCTTACCAGTTTGCATAGTGAGCTATATGCCCGTTAAACATACTGCACATTTCTTTTATGACACTAAGAACAGTGGAGTAAACGGTTGAAGTTCCGAATAAACACGCAAGCGTGTATGCCAATGCGTACGAAACTACCGCCAGCCGAACTCGTCATCTCGCCGTCGCCACCGTCGCGCAGACGAATTTACGGGTTCGAGGCTCTTCGGGGCAACGAACCGTCCCAGCACGCACAGCCGCGACCTTGCTTGGTATCGTAATCCCTTCACAGGAGGTTGGCCGTCATATCGCCAACCAGCAAAGGTAAAAATAGAAACGAGGGCAGTAAGGAACAGTAAGCAAGGGCAGTAAGGAACAGTAAGCAAGCAGCGACGAGATAGTTACAGTCGTCGCAGAAATTTCGGAATGGTGTTGGCTTGCTAATGTTGTTAGGAGGTCGTTTCCTGTTTACAACCACTGAAAACTTCAGTTTGTTCGAGTACTTTACAATGAAATTTCGTTGCTGCGTTTTGAAATGCCCATGTAGTACGGGCAAATCGTCGAGGGAGTGCGACATCCCCGCCGGTGAGGAGATCTCCTTTCATGTGCTGGCCAACGACGAACCTCGGTGAAGCAAATGGCTACGTTTTGTGAACTTTGCAAACGGAGGAGAAAGAGAGCTAAAAGAAGTACGAGTGTGCTCGCTTCATTTCCGAGGAAGTAATTACGGCAGGGACCCTTACTTTAGCTCACTCCTGGGACATGCTGGCGCTCGTCGCCGACTTCGTCAAATCGCTGTCAAAGCGCTCTGACCTTGGGGGAAAAAATGCCGTACACACCGCGCATTGACGCTCGTATCTTTCTGGTCGGAGCAGAGAGCTCGCACGAACGGCTTTCCATACACGACACCGGCCAACTGGCAAAAGCGATACTGCTACTGAAATTGAACTATTATTAACCGTAATAAAAATACGGCACATACGTACCAGTCTGTATTCGTCCGTCGCGACGGGGCTGACGAGGCAGCGGTGCCGACGGCTGGGCGTTCGTCTGTTGTGGCTATCGCGGAATGGTCGCTTTCCGGTCCATCCGCGTATCCCACAACTCCTGCCGCTCGTGCACTTAGAAGCATTGAGCGTTCAAGTGGTGTGAGGTTGTTAAATGCAAGCCCGAGCTTCTCGGCGAGAGTTTTGTTCTCCGGATCAGGCGATTCCATGACTAGGGCTGCGGGTGCCCTAGGTTTTACTAGTATTTTTAAAATGGCCGCCGTCTCGGTTTAGGCACGAGTTCCGGTTCCTGTTTGATTCCCGCGTGTGGGTGCTATATGGAGTCGACATACTAAGTATCTGTTTAATGGACCGGCTCGTATGACGCCATTGTTACGTCACGAAATGTGCAATTTAGCAGGAGATTTAAAATTTTGGCTTCAATTGCCTTATTTCTGAGTGAATAAAGCATCATTTGCTTCGGGGAAAGCGCTTAGGGTGCTATGAAACACCTAATCTTTCGAATAAAACAAACTTTTGTTTTCTCTTCATGGCTCCTTTAAGTTTTACGGGCAGTGCCAGTAGCGCTATATTAAAAAGCAGAGGGGAAATTACACAGCCCTGGGTCGTGCCTTTGGCAGGTGTATTAAATGTCGGTGACACAAGCTGCCCAAGTTTGATGGTGGCTGTAGGGTTGCCAAGGAAGGCTTTGACACAGTTGAAAGCCTTGGATCCGCAGTGAGTCTGGTTAAGATTTTCGCGGATAGCTTGAAGGGTGACGTTATCGAATGCACCCTTGACGTCGTGTGCCAGTATTGCTTTAGGGGTGGTGCGGCTAAGATGATCAATGACCTGTTCCTTCAGTTGCAGGAGTACATCTTGAGCGGAGAGTTTCTGTCGAAATCCGAACATTGTTAGAGGATATAAGTTTTGCTCTTCAAGAAAGTTGACCAATCGTTGATGCCCGAGGTCCTCGAAAAGCTTTCCTACGCATGTGGTCAGAGAGACTTGCCGTAGTGACGTAAGCGAGATGAGTTTGTTTGGTTTCGGTATAAGCGTTATATCAGACTGCCTCCACTGTGCCGGTAGCGTGCCCTCGTCCCAATTGCAATTGAAGAGGTGAAGTATCGACTCCAGTGTTTCATGATCCAGGTTGCGAAGGATGCGGTTAGTGATTGGATTCCTGCCGGGTGTGGTGTTTGTTACGAGTGAGATTAGCAAGGATGAATTGCAGTTTTTCGAAGGTGAAGGGGCATCAAATGCTTGATTTTGTTGGCCTGTGTAACACAGTTTTGGGGGAGCTGGCTGGGTTGTGGGAGTTCCAAAGAGGTTCTTGCGGATACTTTGAAGTAGCTCTCTTAGTTTCTTATTAGTTGCTGTATCTTGTGGTTGACTTGAGTCAGAGAGCTGGAGCTGCCCAGAAGATGGCGAAGAAGGTGACACGCTTTTTTGGTGCTTAGGGTCCCTTGAGTTTGTCACAGAACGAGTGCCAGTTTTGTCTTTGTAAGGTGACGGCATATTCTTGCGCTTGTTGGTTGAGGAGGGCTATACGTTTCTTAAGCATTCTATTGGATTTCTGGTGTTTCCATCTCTTTGTCAATCTCCTTCGCGCTTCCCATATGTTTAGGAGATGTGTGTCTGTAGCTGGCGTGTCCTCAGTAAGAGCGATTTCTTGCGTGTATTTTTGTACCCGCTGCTCCAATGCCTGTGCCCATTCGGTTAGGTCTGTTTGTATGGGCGGGAGCGGGGTGACATCCTCGCGGAAAGCGGACCAGTTTGTTAGTTTGGCTACTCCTCTTTTTCTGGTTTTCTTCTTCACGTATAGTCGTAGAGAGATAATGTGATGGTCGCTCACTAATGTTTCCGGAAGGCATAACCATTGCACATTTCGGCAACTTCTCGTGAAAGTCAGGTCGGGGATAGTATTTCGGTTTACGCTGTTGCCAATTCTGGTCGGAATGGTGAGATCGTTTTCAAGCGTAAGGTGGTGGTTTTGTGTGGCTTGCAATAATTGCGTTCCTTTTTTGAGGCGTGCACGTACCCCCATTCATAGTGCGGGGCATTGAAGTCACCAACCCGGAGGAAAGGTTCGTTTTTTGTCTTCTGTGTGGCTTCGTGGATTAAGGCGTCAATTGTGTGAAGACTACCATTGGGAGGGCTGTATATGTTAAGTATGTATGTACTTGGACAGTAGGGTTGTGCAGATGAGTACCACAAATGTGTTGGGTATTTCTTGGCTCAGCTAGTGCGGTTAATAGGGGTGCGCGTTGTGAACAAAGATAGCTGTCCGATGTTGCGCGTCTTCGGTGAATGCGGTGTAGTATGGAAGGTGTGGAGTCGGGGTGTTCGTTTCTTGAAGTGCAATAATGTCCGAAAATGAAGATGCAGCGAGGAGGGCCAGTTGACTTCGTTTGCTATTCACGGAGCGACAGTTTCATTGGTAAACGGTGATTGCATCTACACTTTCCTTAGTCATGGTAAGGGTGATGTTTCATCATTTTGGAAGGGTGGCTGGAGTGAATAGTTTCGTAGATGCTCTGGATGGATTTTTCTAGCTTATTTTGCCGATCAGAGGAAAACAATTTTTGACCCGTAGATGAAACGCGGCGTGATAATAGTGCAGCCATTTTCAGTGTGATTACTTTTTTGAGATACGCAGTTAAGATTGATAGCTACAGAGCATTCATTACTAAGTTGGCTTTGCCGTCCTGAAGGGCATTCCCTGAGAGCGTGCACACATGACTAATGGCGCAAGCAACCAGCACTTGCGCCAAAGCATCACGTACGTTACTTTTTTATACGCGTTTATTTTTTATTTATTTTCGGCGTTACGCCCAGTGTCCGCGCACGGCAAAAAGAAAAGGCATCCTGTGGACTTGGACGGCCAAGCTCTAGTGCAGAAACATACCAAAATGACTCCCTTCACAACTGCCAATCCTTCAGCGGACTTCCACCTCGTTCATCTGTGGGAGGCTTGGCGAGGCTTTGCCAACAGATGGAGAACTCGGAAACCTAACCGCCCCCTCAAACGCTATATTGCAGAAATCACCCAGCGCGCCGCTCAATACTCTCAAGTGCTGAAAACCCAGTACTGGCGATATCTCTGCGACAAACTAGGAGGCGAGCTAAGCAGCAAGCGCAGATGGCATATTCTCCGCCACCCCTTAGGGTCCAAACCCTCCAAAACAACAGCTCAGCAGCAGCTACAACGACTCGTTCCCAACCATCAGCATCCACGTAACCCCTTGCTTGAAGCAGTGCACACACACCTTTTTGGGTCCCCTTAAAACTCGCCGATTCCCACGACCTTACCATACCTTGCCTTCCTATCCCCAATCTCGACGCTCCCTTCACGATCCAAGAATTGAAGCAAGCCCTCGCCCGCTCGACGCACAAAACCACGCCGGGAAAAGACCGCATAACAAACAAAACGCTCCGAAACCGAAACTCACGAGGAGGAGGTGTGGTCGTAATGGTGAGAAAATCCTTACAATGGTTTGAAATTGAGATTGAGACCTGTGAAGTGGAAACCGTTTGGTGTAGAATGATATTTCTTGACAGGCGAACACTGGCTATAGGCTCATTTTATCGACCCCCTGGTGCTAGTATGGAAAACATCAGAGTATTAGATTCAGTCTTGTCCTCTCTCCCTGACGACCGCATCATCCTTGCTGGTGATTTTAACATGCCGAACCTAAAATGGGACGAAAATGGAGCTGAAGAAACTAAGTCCACCTTTGGCGATATAACAAGCAGGTATGGTCTTCAGCATTATGTTTTTACTGCTACTCGAAGTGACAATATACTAGATTTGCTGTTTTGCAATGACCCAGCTATTGTTCGCGAAGTATGCGCTTTACCCGGAATTAGTGATCACAAGATAGTTACGGCAAAGTTTTCACTGCCACGGGTAACTCCGCCTAGTATTGATGCAAACAAAGTATACCTCTACAAACAGGCTAATTTTAGTGAAATAATGAACCAACTTGAACTCAAGTATGACACTTTCGCCTTACAGTCAGAATATACTGATACTGACTCCCTTTGGGTAAGCTTCAAAAACTCCATCAGATCACTCGTTGAATTACATATTCCAATCAAGCATGTAGTAGATAAAATGAAACCTGATAAGCCATGGATGTCACCCCATGTCAAGAAATTAATCAAACGAAGAGGCCGGTTGTATAAAAAATACAGAAAAGCCCTACTGAAAGCACTCAGGATCAGCTTCGCCACCTTGATTCGTTATACAAAGGGGCAGTAACCACAGCCAAAGAAGGCTATTTTTCCAGGCTGGCCAAGGATATAACATCCAACTCAAAAGCTTTCTGGAGCTACCTCCGAAAGACACGGAAGGAAACAACCAGCATCCCGAACATCGTACACGAGGGTACCGATATAACTGAGAACTCGGCCAAAGCAAAGCACTTTAACAACTACTTCAAAATGATCTTTTTGAAACAATGCAGCCTCGAAGTGCTCGCCACATACCTGGTTAGCATAGAAAGTGCAGTGCCGCCTTTTACAATATCCCTGGAAGGAATAAGAAAAAGCTTAGACTCGCTAAACGAATCGAAGGCTACTGGTCCAGATGAAATATCCCCGAAAGTGTTAAAAGCCTGTTCATCCATCGTATCACAATATATTTATGTCATATTCCGCAGGTCTCTTGAATCTGGACGGCTCCCGCAGGACTGGAAAATGACATGTTGTACCAATTCATAAAAATGGACCTCAAATGTTGAGAATTACGCGCCGATTTCACTATGCTGTATCTGTTTCAAGATATTTGAACATATTCTTTACAGCAACCTCACAAAGCACCTGGAAATCCTAATCAACATGGATTTCGACAGGGGCTGTCTTGTGGAACCCAACTAATTGAACTAATACATGATCTTGTTGCTTCTGCTGAAGATAGGCTTCAGACGGACGCTATCTTCATTGATTTCCGAAAGGCATTCGACCGCGTTTCACAGAGCCTACTGATGCACGAATTGAGGCCCTTAAGAATTGATAATAACGTTTTAATTTGGATTGAGGAGTACCTTTACTATAGAAAACAATGTGTTGTTGTAGGGGGCAAAAAATCGGGAACTCAATCCGTGACGTCCGGAGTACCTCAATGATTGGTTCTGGGGCCACTATTATTTTTGGTCTATATAATGACATAGTAGCTAAGACTTCATCCTACATCAGGTTGTTTTCAGATGATTGCGTCATATACAGCACAGTGAGTGACTACAATGATGTGTCAACCCTCCAAAGGATTTTAACAACATTAACTCGTGGTGCCACACGTACGAATTGGGGTTAAACCCAGCTAAGTGTTACTATGTCTCTTTCAGTAAAATTTAAAAAATTGTAGATTCTTCCTACCATATTGGTCCTCAAGCTCTAAAAAAGTATCTGAAGTTCAATATCTTGGCGTCACACTCAGTGCGAATCTGACTTTCAATCATCACATTGATAAGACCTTAAAGAAAGCAGTTAGTGTACTTAACTTACTCCATCGCAACCTTCGCAATGCTCCTTCATATGTGAAAAAAGCCGCTTATTTTTCGCTGGTCAGACCCATCCTAGATTATGCTAGTGTCGCATGGGACCTTTACCTCTTTCCGTGAAGGCCGTGTCATTTGATCCCAAAACCAGGCGGGGATCCTACGCAGCCCCAGGTGTATCGACCGATTACACTACTCAACGCTGACTACAAGATTGTAGCATCCATTTTGGCCAGACGCACCAGTACCGTTTTGCACGATATCATAAGGCACGCGCAAACGTGCAGCGGGGCAGGTCGCTCAATTTTCTCGTCCCTGGCATTGACGCGCGATTTGTTCAGTTACGCGACAAAGATTGGCGCTTCTGGGTGCTTCATCTCTCTCGATCAAGCGAAAGCTTTCGACAGAGTGGAACACCGATACTTGCTGGGCGTTTTGCGCCACTATGGCTTTCCGCCAGACTTTGTAGCTAAGCTCGAGCTGTTGTACTCGGACGTGAGCGTTCGAATCCTTGTCAACGGGCTTTTAAGCAGTCCGTTCTCTGTCACCCGTGGGATAAGGTAGGGCTGCCCCTTGTCACCTTTGCTTTTCGTCATTTGTCTTGACCCACTGCTCCGTCGTGTTGACGCAAGCACTGCCATCCGCGGCTTTCCGTTGCCAGGCATAGGCCATGTTAAAGTGTCTGCGTATGCGGACGACGTGTCCCTGTTCATTCGGGACGAGGACAGCTACCAAGCGTTTATGCGGCTGTTTCAGGAGTACGGTGAGCTGTCCGGAGCACGACTAACAGGGGAAAAAGTATGGCGGTCTGGCTTGGCGGGCGAAGTAGAATGGGTGACGGGTGTTCGAGTACTTGGCGTGGTTTTCCATTCCTCGGGTGATGTGGCTCGTAGTACGTGGAAGCGCCTCCTTGAGACTGCGGAGCAGCGTCTTGCAGTTGCAGGAAAGTTCAGGCTTTCCCTAGCAGAGCGAAGCTGCATAATTAAGTCGTCCGTCTCGGCACCGTTTTTTTTATGTAGCACGCGCAACAAAACCGCCGCGCCATTTTACCCGACAGTTTCCCACAAAGTTTGGATAGTTCTTCTGGGCGGGCAAACCAGAAACAGTGTCACGAGCGCTGATGAGGCTGCCCAAGTAAATGGGTGGGTTTAGTCTGCCTTGTTTGCAAACCAGGTGCAGCGTGCTCTCGGTACGTGCAGTGATCGACCTTGTAGACTCAGACGAGTACCCAGGGAAGGCGTTGCTACAGTACTTTCTGAGAACTTCCCGGTCAATATTTTATGACATGCACATCGCCGGTCCTTCTGCTGAGCAGCCGCCGCCATTTTACGCGTATGTTAGAAAAACATTGCGAAATGTCCAGTCTTCTTTGCTGAGCCTAAGTTTTAAGAAAAGTACGGCAAGTGAAGTGTGCGAAAAATTGGCAATAACCCAGTTAGACAACCAAAAATAGGAAGGTCATCTGGTGTCCGTTGGCATCAGCTGACTCCGGCGGCACTTCCGGCTGATGTTCGGGATTTCGGGTGGTTACGTTGCTGGGAAGTTCTCCCGACGTGTGACTGTCTGGCGAGATTCGGCGTTGTGCGTTCCGCCCGGTGTCCGCACTGCGGCCACACTGAAACATTAGAACATGCCCTGTTTCACTGTCGTGTAGCGGCAACGTTTTTTACTGTATTAAGCAGGATGTTCGGACTCACACTTCGAAAGAACACTCGTTCAAATGCTGTGTTGGTGAATTGTCTGATGTGCGCTGCTGCTTTCGTTTTGTGGAAAAATCGTTGTGCTGCATTTCTTTGAGCCCGGCCGCAACGGGCAATACACCCACTGCTGTGGCGTGTCCGGTCGCTCCTCATGAGTAATTTGGAGCATGAGTTGGCAACTCTAGGGGAAGAAGCCTTCCTTTTGCGTTGGTCTACGCGCTATATAATCGTCAGGAGCAACATCCTGAGCGGTTCTCTAGTGCCGTACTGAGTTCAGTATAGTTTATGAACTGTTTCCTTGAACGCTGGTGAACTTTGTGTGACTTGATGTGTAGTATCTTGTTGCCCGCCCGAAATATTTCTGTGGAGTGTGTCGCATGACCATGTTACATGAAAAATGATTGGATAATTTTCTGGTCTTAGGGCAGCGCTGTATCACTAGTCGCTACGCCCTGATATGTATTTATAATAAATTCTCTTTACCCCCCCCTCAAAGAGTATTTAACACAAAAACTTGAAGCAATACAAAATCGCGGAGCCAGGTTTATTCTCAATAATTACACTTGGGGGGCAAGCGTCACAGAAATAAAATAATCAATAGGCCTAGAACCTCTCAGGGAGCGACGAAGAAAGCATAGATTAAAACTCCTATATTGTATATATAACAATTTACAGGAATCACGAAGGAGAAATATTCGCAAACACCCCATTATGTATCCCAAAGACATGATCACATTAACAAAATGCGAGAGATAAAGTGCAGGACCAATTATAAAACGTTGTCTTTTTCCCTTTGACTATATCCCAGTGGAATGAATTGGCTGCCGACATCGTTTCGACTAGTGTTGTGACGTTCACTCGCGTGCTTAGTGAATTGTGATGCTTTCATTGTGTAAATGTTACACTGTTGTGTGCTCCCTTTTAGTTATTATAATGTTCACTCGCGTGCTTAGTGAATTGTGATGCTGTCGTTGTATAAATATTATTTTGTTGCGTGCTTTCGTTTAGTTATTACATATTGACAAAATAGTGACTGTGCTAGTGACTTTATTGCCATTCGTACTATGAAACCCACTCCCCTTCTGTAATGCCTCGGCGCTGCAGGGTAATGTGTAAATAAATAAATAAATAAATAAATAAATAAATAAATAAATAAATAAATAAATAAATAAATAAATAAACCTATAGAGATGAAACTCTCTCATCCATCCTTACCCTCTTTAACAAACATTGGGAAGCCGGAAGCCTACCCCAAAAATGGCGGCATTCAGACATAATACTCGTACCGAAGCCTTACAAACCTCTATAGCCATCGACAACCTCCTACCGATTTATCTTACTTGTGCCTAACAACCTACCCCGAAGACATCGACCTCTATCCTCATACCACGTTCGGGTTCCATGCCTACCTATCTGCTCAAGATGTACTCCTCCAACTAAAAAGCACACTCGACAACCTAAGCAAAACCCAGCCTAGCACCATCCGCGCTCTTGACGTGCAAGGGGCCTTTGATAACGTCATGCACGAGGCTATCTTGCAAGGCCTTCAAAACAACTGTGGAGCGGCTACATAACTCAGACCGAGCCTTTCCGACCGATGGGACAGCCATACGCCAGGGACCCATACAATCTGACTCTTTCCCAAAGCCGGCAAAAAGCCCCGTCAAGGTTCTGTCATTTCCCCCTTACTTTTCAATATCACCCTCCAACTTCCAGCCAAACTCTCCACGATCCCCAATCACCCCCGCGCGTTCTACGCTGATGACTTAACAATGTGGACCAACGCCGGATAGGCGGGACAACAGCAAGACAATATACAGCAAGCCATCGACTGCACGCACGAAAGTCAGCAGCGCCGAGGCCTTACCTGTGCACCCAACAAATGTGCATTACTTGTTCTCCGCGCACGTACACGCGGCCTCCCTCCACAACCAACCCCTAACCCGTCCGTCACCATATCCTCCGTTCGCGTCCTGCAAGTGTCCACTCTTCTCATTCTCGGCGTTCTCTTGCAAGCCGCACTTCTATCGCCGCTCCATCTGACCGTCACGCAGCTTACGCACCTCATCCGAAGAGTCCACAGCCCAGCACCACGGCCTCCGAGATAACGACGCCTTACAACTTATTCATGCGGTCCTGATATGTCGCATCATATACGGGGCACCGTGCGTCCAACTGAAACAAAATGAGCACTCAAAACTTGACGCACTAATTCGCAAAACATACAAAATTGCTCTTGGACTCCCTGCGTCCCCTCCAACCACGCACCTACTGTGACTCGACTTCCACAATACACTGAACTCCTAGAAGCACACCAAATTGGTCAGCTCGCTCGCCTATCCCTCTCCCCCACGGGCCGAACCCTCGACATACCTGGGTCATTCCGTTCCTACTTCATCGGACGTATACACAACGCACACACATCGCACACCGAAATCCACACACACTGTGACACACATCAAAGTCTCGCCAATTCCGCGCCATATGCACCCTCCTTACAACGTGGGTCGAAGACAAGCACGCTTTTGTCTCGTAGAAAAACGATACTCCAACAACCCTGACACCCGCTACACGGATGTCGCAAACTACTCGCACCAAAGAGCCCATGCAATGGTTGCCCTCAGCTCTCAGGGATCCATCCTGACATCGACCACCACCGCTTATACCAGCCACACTGACGCCTAAAGAGATAGCCATAGCCCGTGCCGCCACCACAGCCCCCACCGGTTATGTCACCATCCCTAACCGGACTCCCAGCAAACTTTCCGCAACTTTCTGACCAGATGCATTTGACCTCCCAATGGTGTGGACCCCAGGTCATGACTCACTCCCAGGGAATGAGGCAGCCCACGCCGTTGCCCGCAATATCCCACTCCGGGCATTCCCATCGGGGGCGGGGGACTTCGCAGCACCCTCCTCAAACCTTCCCATTCCCAGTCGCTGCACCGATCTACTGCACCACTACCGTCAGTGCCGCCACCATTACCCTCTCCCTCATCTCTCCCTCAACACTTGCGACGCGCGAATATGGCGCAGACTCCAGACGCAAACATACTTTAACACCCCAATTCTTCATCATATATGCCCCACTACATACCCGCAAAAGTGCCTTACCTGCCATACACCAACTACGACTTACCGTCTTGTATGGGCACGCGCCGACCACCCAAACCCCATCTCTTCCCCACCCCGGAGCAGTGGGAGTGCGGGCGACCGGCTAGCTTTCAGCTCGGGGCTCAGGAAAACCCGATATCCCGGGCTAGAGCAGCAGTAGTCGCTCGCGGATTTCTGAACTGAGAAGAGGCCACCGACCTTTCTTTTATTCATTTTTGTCGGATCAAATAAATATGTTTTTACACCACAACCAACTTAAACGTATTCTGCAAAGAAACCAGCAGAGGGCACGCGCTTTGCGGCAAAGCGATCGGAGTCATTCAATCGCCTTTTGTGTTCAAAAGAAAAAAATGGCGCAGCTTGCACTACTGGTGCAAGGCTGGAGAAGCAACAGAGCAGGCGGCTCTGTCCCTTCGTCGGAGACCCGGCTGTTGTACCTAACATGGACTTCCGAACTTGCCGCTGAAAGTTCTCCATGACTGGCAGGCCCGGATGGTTTTGTCCACAGGCTTTCAAGTCTCTCCCAAAGTGGAATGGGTTAGCATGCGCTAAGCCCGCGGCAAGCGGCTTCGATAACTCCGCTTCTGTAGCGCGAACAAGGCGTCTGTGCTTCCGCCTTCAGGCACGTGAACTGGTACGTAGAAGAGCACGCGTGAGATCACGCCACGAACGCTGGGCAGAGTGTTCACGAAGTTCGAGCTGGCCGACGCTGGGCGATCCTTACGAGCGCACCCTCACGTGCGGTCGGTATTTTAAATGCAGAGCATTTCAGTAACTCACGATGTCACCCGCGTTGACGTCCGTAGTCCGCACCGTCATTGTCCCTAATATATAAAAAAAAATACTATCCGGCGCCCGGTTTCCATCCCTCGACCCTGCGGGCGGAACGCAATGTACATGGTGCTCTACCCACTGCGCCACAAAGCCGACTTTTTTTTTTAAATAACAACCACTTTATTTACAGAGATATATACAGGATCACATCAGATGATTGCAGGGTATTCGTCGTGCACAATAGTAGCTTTACGCATGCAGAAAAATAGGCGCTTACGGCCTTTACACTACCATGGCGTAAGCATGTTCTGCCGGCAAGTGTGAGCTAGTGGCATCGTAATGATGGCACAGCCGCAGAGTTAGGGCGGCAATTACACCAGCACGAACGTTATGGAATGGATGACGGTGCCTTTTGTTTACCACTTGAAGGCAATGCGATGGGAACGAAGGGAGGGGAAGGGGTTCTGGGCAAGCAGAGGTGAGCAGGAGTGTTTCCCGGTCCTAGCCATCAAATTGAGTCCCATTTCCTCCGCTCTTTTACCTTAAATTCTGAAAGGACACGCGAACCCTGCGCCAGTGCATCACGCAACTCGGAGTCTGAGTCAGGCCCGTCAAGGGCAGCCACTGCCCACTGCGCCTTCTGAACAAAATGCCTCCACGCCGGCCGAGGGTGTTCAGAGTATTCGACAGCATCCACCCTTGCCCTCCAAAGCGAGTGGAGTCCCATGACGTGGATGCAATCTCGGAGGTGTGGGAGTTCCGTGTCTGCATCCAAGAACCGTAAGTTGGTCCAGGTGAGCTGCCATTGTGTGCCAAAGGAGCACTGCAGCTCGTCCTAGAAATACGATGCCGTATTGCACTCTAAGAATACATGCTCGCCTGTCTCCCGCCTTCCGCACAGCGGACAGTTGGCCCCTCCAGGGAGGAAGAAACCCCGCTCCTCCTGCCTTGCCTTAGTTGTGAGTATCCCTGCGTGCAGACGGAAGAAGAAATCTTTCGAACTTGTTGGGACGGGGAGCTTCTGCAGACGTCGCAGGACGTCACTTTTTAGGCGGCCTAAAGGTGGGGAGCGGTACAAGGGGGGTAGGAGGGTCTGTTCCACCAAATCCCAGTAGAGCTTCCTCGGCTTCACTGCACACAAATACTCCCAAGAGAAGAGTTCCTGCAAGAGGGCAAGTGCCCCTGCCACTTCCCTGTAAAAGCCTGTTGCGCGGGCGCCATGTGCGAGCTCTGCTGTTGTAACGAGCCAAGGGGCCAGGTGTAGGGCGCCTACAGTTTGGAGAACCGCCTGGAGAAAGCCATCACTGCGATCTCGGAAGTACACAAATCTCTGTACAATCAGTTTAAGTTCCATGTTGACGAGCCCAAGACCACCGGCTTCGGCACTCCAGAAAATGTTAGTGCGGCGCATGAGTTCATACGTGGATCTCCAGACGAAAACCGCAAACAACCGGTGTAGCTTGGCCACTGAGCCTGCATCAATAGTCGAGACACGGGCCACGTACAAGATGGCCGGATATGCCACGGCGTTGCAAACATGTGCCCTAGAAAAGAGGGCAATATGTCGTGCTCTCCAGGGCTCCAAGTTCCTTCCAGCAGCTGCTAGTTTCGTCTGCCACCGGGGGGCGATGGCTGCACCGGTATCTAGGTTTACCCCAAGGTAGCGGGTGATGGCCCCCCTCCATCGAACTCCGTAGAGTTGTTGGGGTTTGGTGAGCCATTCGCCTAGCCATGCTCCCTCTGACTTCGAAAGGTTGAGCTGTGCCCCGGAGAATCTACAAAATTCCTCAGCTAGTGCAACAACCTCCCCCTCCTGCTCTCTCGATGTGCACACAAAGGCGACGTCGTCCGCATAGGCCAGGACCTTTAGTTCTTCGTCTCCGAGAACCAAGCCTCGGATCGACTTGGTCGCTATTGCCACTGCAGAGGGGTTCTATGTACAGTGCGAATAGAATAGGGGACATGGGGCAGCCCTGCCTGACCGACCGTCCGATGTTGATTGGCGGCCCCAATTCCCCATTCATGATGATGCTGGTAGTCATTTCTGTGTAGCAGATCTTAATCCAATCTACCATTGCATCTCCTATCCCACATTGACTAAGGAGCATAAACAGAAAGGTGTGGTCTACCTGGTCGAAGGCCTTTCTAAGGTCGAGTTGTAGGACAGCTAAGGGGTAAGTACCTGACTCGCCACCTCACAGACGTCCGAATGCGAAGCAAATTGGTGTTAATGGAGCGGCCCCTAAATCCGCATGTCTGATGTGGGCCCACCACACCACTGAGGGCCATCTCGAGTCGTTGGGACAGGATACGTGCTGGGATTTTATAGTCTGTCGACAGTAAACTGATGGACCTGAAATCTTCCACATTCGGTACCATATCTTGGACGCATTTTTTGGGTATGAGGACCAAATGACTGTTCCGCATTGAAGGTGGCAGTACTTTTGTGGTTTGGATATTGTCAAAGACAGATACCAGAACAGGGCTGATCTCTTCACGGAATACCTGGTAGAATTCAGAAACAATCCCGTCAGGCCCCGGTGACTTATTTTTTGACAGTTTTTTTATGGCGTGTTTTACCTCTTTGACCGTTATCGGGCAGTTTATTATTACTCTAACGTCCTCTGGCACCATGGGCAGCTCACCAAGGACGTCCGGTGGGGGATCGTCAAGCTTCGAGGGCACGGAAAACAGCTTACCGTAGTACTCACAGAAGGCATTCGCCACCTCCCCGCTCCCACTAGCGATGCTACCGGAGTGGTTCACCTCGGAAATTGTTTTCGTGGCGGTCCTTGCTCTCTCGAAAGCACCGAAAAGCTTCGATGGCTGTGCCTCGGACACTACTCGCTGCTCCCTGCTCCGCACAAGAGCCCCCCAGTATCGTTTTTCGGGCTCAGACCGGATTTCTTCCGTCACGCTGGCGAATATCCTCAGAGAACTCTCCCGGTCTCTCCTCATCCTCTTCTACGAGAGAGCGCAGACATTCTACTAGTCGACTTAATTTCGCCTTTTTGTCTCGCGCCTCCTGTTGCCCGACTGCAATGGCTGCTCCTTTGACGCGTTTTTTAAAACGCTCCCACGCAACCGCGTCGACGGTTGATGCGTTAAGCGCTTCTATCTCCCCTCTTATGCGGTCGACGAAGGCAGCGTTGTCAAGGACCATAGCGTTCATCAGCCAACGACTGCCGACCTTTCTTTTGATTTCAGGCCTGATTTTGAGGGAGCATGCTACGAGGCCATGGTCCGAGAAAGCGACAGGGGTGACGGTGTAATCGGTCACCAGTGATATCGCGTCACCCGTCACGTAGACCCGATCTAAACGAGCTTGTGACGTGCCACGCCACCTGGTGAAGCGAGGTGGTCGACCACCCGCGCTGCAGCGCCACGTCAATCAGGTCACCTTCGAGAAGGATGGCTTTCAAAATACGTGCCGATGGGTCCACCACACCCCGAGCACCTGCTCTGTCGCTGGCATTGACAACACAGTTAAAATCGCCTGCTAGGACGAGACGACCCGGAACCACGAGTATGTCCCGAATGGAAGAAAAGAAGTCGGCACGCGCCGCCTGGTCATTCGGCGCATAAACGCACACAAAGCGTGTAAGCTCCCCTCCCACCAGAACGTCGACTATACAAAAACGCCCGTCCTTTGCCAGCTCGCAGTCAATTACGATTACGAAATTATGCTTCCGAATTACAATTGCAGTTCCACCCGCTCGCGTAGGAGTGAGGGTGTAAAAACCCCAAAATTTGTGGCCAAAAAACGGACGAAATTTTGGGCGTCCTCTCGTGAGGCAATTTTGGTTTCTTGTGGAAAAGCCACGTCTATATTTTTTTCGTTTAGAAGGTCGGCCAGCCAATGTTTCCTTTTGTGTGAGGTTAGGCTCACCACATTTAATGTGGCAAGCGTTACTGCGTTCTGGTGTGCTGTCATGGTGAGAGAGGCGCTTACCGACTGGGCTGTCAACTCCTTCCTCCTGTTGAGCTTCCCCCAAGGTTTGTTGATCCGGTGTCTCCCTGGGTTGGCTTGTTGGTAGCTGCACCGCCGCGTTTCCCGCGTGCCTTCCGTCGCGTCTCTACTCCCGTTCGCGGTGCTGCGGCGACCTTCGTCGGGAGCTCCTCGTCCAAGTCGTCGCAGCTGATCCCTCCTGGCTGGTCATTCAGGAAGGCCGCCTCCTCTCCCTCAACATCGGTGGTTTTCGCCTCTTCACTCCGTTGTTCGCCGTCCGCCGTGGGCTTGGGGTTGGTTGGGGCAACGGTCGGGGGAGCTTCAGCATCGCGCTCGGCGACCGGTTCCTTGAGTTCGCCGGCCGCGCCGCTTTCGTGGGCCCCGTCGCTGCATTGTGGCAGAGGGGAAAGGGTGTTGTGTGCTTGCGGCACTCCCTCTTTTCCCATTGCACCGCCGGCCGCCGTAGTGTGGGACGCCACGGTAATCCGGCTCGTATCAACTGCGGGGGGGTAGGGGGTGAGGGCCGCCGGAGAGGGCTCCTCCTCGCTCGGCGGGCTTGGGGCTGGTGTCAGTGGCGCAGACATGGCCGCCATCTCTTCGGCATCCATGTTATGGTGTACTAGAATGTAGAGGTGTGTCGTCCGGGGAGAAAACCAATGGAACGCGAAGTTCCCTTTTGCGATGAAAAATTGTAGGTGGCGCTGGCTGCAACAGGAGTTCCCAGGCGACGGCCCGCCGGCGCCGTGCCGCTTGGTGTGCCTGCTTGCTCCGCGGGTAGGTAGCAGACGACACAAGGACTCCTTTTCACTTTGATTGCTCCGAAGAGTGCTCTTTCCCGTTATTTGACATGTTTTATGAAACGTGATGCAATAAAATGGAGAAATAAGACTCTTTAGTGTTATAAATCAATAAAAATGGTCACAGGCGATGTAACAGACGATACTTGTCAAGCTGACCTGTCACCTGTGCTTATTGTCGTCTGAGGCTGCGTATCTGCGTCGTCGTTCTGATGCAAGAAACTTACAGCCGTTCCGCGCATCTTTTTATCGTTTGACATTCAACATAGTGTGTGAAAAAAGTCTCAGGAATGTGATTTGTGCATGCAATGATGGAGAGGCGTCGGGATAAGAGGGACAGCTCTTGCTTAGTGCCGCTCTGCAACAGCGGACTGCGATCATGCAAAGAGAAAAGGTCTCTTTTTCGGGTGCCTGTGGAGCCCGATCGCCGTGAATTGTGGTCCGGGAATATGCGATTTTTCGAGCCTTGGCTGGCGCCTCGCAGGTGTCGTGAAATTCCCCCTCCCCCCACCCAGGACTAGCAACCAACCGTGCAATGCGCCACAGCTACCGCACATGTGAATCCGGCTGCCGCCGTGGTGATATCCCTGCCATACTCTTGAAACGCGACAACAAAAATAAGGCGTGCGGAAAAAAATTCTCTCCATCTTCCCGCGAGGGGAACCCTGGGGTGATGCAAGGCATCTCACGGGGTTCAATTCGCGTTTCCGTTAGGTCGGTTACCCAAATGTGGTTGAAGTGTAGCGAACCTTAAATGATGCTCAATCACACGTAGATTCGCTGGCTTCGCTGGTGCTAGCATTTCTGTTATCACATTGGCTGGAACTGGTTGCGGTTGCGTCAGCCAACGCGGTAGCAGGCATGTTAGTGTCCAGTTCAACTCATCGGAACAGCAGGTGGAGCAGCAGTCGGAGCAGTAGCAGCGAGAGCGACTGACGGAGCGACTCAGGAGCGCACCGCAGATACCGCGGTTATATAGCCGTTCGCGAGAGAGAGTTATGAGAGAGAGACGCGCATGCGCGCTAACGCACATCTGGCATGGCGAGGAGAACGAGAGAGAGTGTATGTAGCATACGCGCGCTAACGGCGCGCTGACGCACAGCTGGCATGGCGAGGAGAACACGCTAACACAGCTGGTAGGCGAGGGGAAAGGAGGAGGGTTGCGGATGCATGCACGCCGGATGGAAGGACAGGCCGAGTGTAAGAGATGCCTTGCATCTAATATGCCGTACTCGCTCTCCGGCGCGCGCCCCGTCTCGCAGCCCGAACTCTCGCTCCCTCCCTCGCGGTTCTAAGTTTCACCCTGCCACCGCTTCCTGCCTTTGCATATTATTTTCTCTTTCCGTCCCACTTTTAACTTCTCCTCCTGCGTCCTCATCTCTTGCCTACTTTTCTTACTGCACAACCCGCGCTAATCAAGCACTCCGCCAGCACCCGGTCGATGCGTACGCTATCGGCGCGCGTTGGCGATCGAGTACGGCAATTTAAGGACGCCTCACTTCGTTGCCGGGCTCGCGTACTCACAACGCCCGTCGTCGGGCCGCGAGGCGGTTATCCCTACATTGAAACTCAGTCAAAGCAATCTTCCAGGCAAGTCGCTCAAGATAAGTGCATAGTTCGTGAAATGCAAAGAAAATGGTTCAGAAAGCACGGCACTGCATTTTAACTGCACCCACCAGCACGCTCGATCAGAGATCGTACAGCGAGCAACACCCGGGAAGCAGCGACCGTTGCGGCCGCCGCTGCCGCCAGGGGCGCTGCTTACAACAAGAGTTCCTCAGCAGGAATTTTCATCGCAAAAGGGACCCCCCTCCTCGGCCCCAAACGACACACCTTTCCCTTCTAGTACACTGTATCCTTGTATTCTTCTAAAGATTGCGCTGCCTCAGGTTGCCTGGTCCTGGCTGCGTACGACTGCGAGCAGTCTGCCTGCGAAAGACGCGGCACCGCGGTGTCGTGCACAACCTCCGGATGGGACCGATCTGGCGGCACCGCAAGCACATGGGTGGTCGGCCGGGTACGTCGATCAGTATAGGGCTCCCGTTGATCAGGGCTTGATGCGGCACTGAGTCGAGCGAGTTGGGCTCTCTGGGGATGGTGTGCACCACCCTGGTGGTGCTGGTCACGTGCTCTATGCCGGGGCGGCGCCATCCTTCGCTAACGACGCGCAGTACTCGGCCGAAGCGGGCGAACTGTCGTGTGAGCAGCTCGTCCGGGGCTTTGGGTGGCATCCAATGGATCTTGACCTATTTTTCCTGCTGGTTGGGGTTGATGACCAGGCACCTCATCCCTTTGGCCTTGATCTCCGTTTGCGATGCCAGCTGCTGCATTTCTTTCTCCGTCCTGAAGGTCACCATCCACACGTGGTTGAACTGAAAGGGCCCCAGGTTGGTGATGGTCTTCAGGACCGCCACTGCAGATATCGCTGCGACGATGTCGTCGATGCCGTACGGTCTGGCCGAAGGGTCCGCGTGCAGAAATACGGCGTTTTCGCTCATTTCGCCGATCGGGAGCGTGGGCAGCAAGGTCCGGTAGGCCGTCGCGGCCGCCGGCGCGGGGCGAGGGTCGTCGGAAAACCGGTTCGGCGCGGCCGCGCCGGTCCTTCTCGGGTAGCTCTCCGGGCGCATGACTATCCCCGGAGAAACCTGGGGAGCGACTGGGGCCACAAAGCCGACACAAGCCGACACAGAATGGGACGCTTACGAACGCGCCTATCGTTGACTCCATGGAGGAAAAAAAAGCTTAGGAGAGGCCCCCAGCTATTGGCGGTGAGCGCGAACACAGGCGGCGCTGCGAAGCGTGCCTCCGTGACGTCAGCTTAGGGATTCTCGCATTTGTCGTCTGCTTCACTCAGGATCGCTCTCCCTGCTGTTTCTTTGCGCTCAATCAACGTCTGATGCTTGTCCGCACCAGAATTGGCGTGTGGGTAACTTTTTATCATAATAATAGGCTTAAAATCGCATACACTAGCTCATGGTGTCAATTAAAGTATAGTTTTGGATACCGCTACGGGAGAAACATTGCCGGCGCCACCCCATTCCTTGCGAAGCCGGTCCGGTGCGGAGCGCGAAGAGTCGGAGCTAGGCGTCAGCTTCTCATGTAAGCATTCGAACAAAAGGAAGAGTCAGCTGCTAATAACCGACAACAGCGAAAATGGAAGACCAAAACAAATTCTAGGCTTTCAGGGCTGTCGGCTTTGGCAGATGGCATCACGATTCCCGGTAATCATATGTAAGGTAAAACAGTTTTTGCAACCTTGCCGAACGCTCGAACGCGTTTTGTCACATCACTTTACGTTGTCAAGGCATGAATGTTTGCCGACATGCACCATAGACTGCAAAAACTGCAGGTTGAGTTCCAAATAACCCAGTGTGTATATACGCGCGGGCTGATTCTATACCAGGCATCTAACCAGTATGGAGGTTTATTGAGCAAAACGAGTCACGTCTTCGTTAAATTTATAGTAACACATATATATTTGTTAAGACCTGGAGGGATATTTCGGAACATTTTGCACAGCCATATCTTCCCGATATTCGGGTATGCGTTATAGGAATACTGCACTCAAAAGGAGGAGGAGGAGTATGAGGAGGAGGGGGAAACTTTGTTTAACAATTAAATCTATCTGGTTAGTGGGCCGGGTCCTCAGTTCAGGACAAGAGAGTAAAAGTAAGTAATTTTCTTCAAATCATAGAACGCCATCCCGAGTAGAATAGGATTTGTTCTTCGCGCCTGGAAGGGTTTTTTGTAAAGCAATAAGAGCTACTTGGAATTCTTCTTCGGTGTCGAGTCTTGTAATATATGCAGGTATACTACTTATTACGTTAGTTAGCGAGTATATCATGCCTTCAACACCGTAATCATGTCATCATTGTTCGAGTTGAGAGTCAGTTCGTTATGATAACGATATAATTACGATAGAAATTCGGAGCACAAAAGGCACCTTCGAGTACTGTGGACGACGTTGTTTAGGGCGCGATCGCGGTGGCGTCGCACAAACCTTCTAATTGTATTTGCATGTGAATAAACAAAGCACGCTGCGGATATGCACCTTCTTGCACGCAGCCGTAATGAAAGCCAATTTGTGAAGAAGGGAATGTATGCCATACAAAATGAAGGAAATATCCACACGACCTTTGTGAGGCTCCCAAACATCCCGAAGCCTCCTAATAAGCAGTTGGTGAGGGCGCAGAAAAAATTAATGTGTTGGGCAGAAAAAAAAAGCAAGAAACATTAATCCGATACAAGAAAACAACGAAAGAAACAGAAGAAAGCCGTTTTATTTCCTGCTGTGCGATGAGCGTGTAGAGGCCGCTGCTTGGTACGTTGTATTAGACTGTTGAGTCTTCATAGGAGCATCTCAAAACACTGCAGGGAAGCCTACGCATTTTGAATACTTATCAAGAAGCTCTGATCGCTGATCCTCGCGAATAAGCAAGAAAGGACGAGTTACACACGATCTTGTGACCGATACTCTGAAGAAAGTTGTTCTCTATCTCTTCGTGTGTTGCAAACTTGTGGGGGATACAGCTTCAAATTATTAAGATGCGTCAGAAGCTGGCAAAATAACTGAGTCGCTAGAAATACGCTTTTTAACGCACTACAGCAACGAAGCGGGCGATTTCGAGCCCAGGCACTGTTGCCCCTCACAAGCGGAGTGTAGCAGACGACAGCGGCGCGAATCCCTAAGCCGACGTCAGAGCCAGGGGGCGCCACTCAAAGATCTCACCGCCAATACCCGCGCATTGGCAAAAGTGTGGAGGAAGTCACGTGTTTTTGGCGGTCATTGGAAGTCGCGTTAGCAACGGCGTCCTAGCAACGGCCCGCCCGCCGTCCGCCAGTCATGGAGAAAAGGCAGCGCCTGCCTTGTCGTCCGATTGCGAAGATTGCTGCTTCGCTTTGCTGCGCTGTGGTCTTGAGGAACTCGAAAAGGATGCTGCGAGTTGCGACAGCTGCGCCGATTTAATTTCTACTTGCAAGTGCACCTTGTACCGCGTCAAGCTTTTGCTCCGGTCGCGATCACGACGCGCCTATTGAAGTGCAGATATCGTGAACGCGCCATCCCGTCGTACGCGCGGACACCCGTCATGTAGATTTTCGGGAAGTGATACACGGTGTGCAGTACGTAGGCGACTTGCAACCGAACGATTCGCAACTCAATTTTTTGGTTATCGCCGCTGCATGTAGTTTGCTAGGCCGGCAATGCGCGGCAGCAATATTGTTACAAGGTAGATTCCCAGTTGATATAATTCCATCGTCCTATTACCTTAGTAGGTGTTCGTCTGTTGACTGGAAGAGTGCTGGATCTGGAATCTGGATCTTTTCGTGGTCTCGCTCTGGATTTCGCTTTTTAATGCAGTTCACTCTAGTTAGTGTAAGAACGTTTTCAACTGATATCACCTTGAATTTATTGACACTGAGACACGTTGAAACTTGGCGAAAAAAAGTTTATTGACGCCACCCAGCCTCTCCTTTTTTTTTTTGCTCAATAAAACGTTTTGCCCCCTCCTCCTCCCCCTCCTCCTCCTTCGAAAAAAATTATTTTGAAGGCACGCGAACAACTGTAAAATCATTCCACAATTTTTTAGCTTGAAATCTGCATGAAGTGCTGCTTACCTATATATATATAGAACGGCCGTTTAATTGACTAGTCATCTCTGGGATTGCCAGTGAAACTGCAACGCAAACTTGGGCACTTTCCAGTCCGGTAGCCGCACGGCGTCCGCCCACTGTTTGCGCCGTTCTCCATCGCTTGGGAACTTATAAACGGCGGCGATTGCAAACAAAGGATGAATGCACACCAATGTACAGCAATACTAGTCAGCGGAATGATGCACTAACCGGTGGAAAGTGACGCCCAATTCCTTGGGTAACGATCGCGACTTGCAGCCTGGCACCGAGCATTGCGGCATTGTTAGAGCGAGCCGCTTCCCAAAACTGCTGCGGCCACACTGAAGGCCGTGTAACCGCGCGTTTAGGTTCACGGTAACGCGCTGCAAAACGGCCTTCTACCTTATCAGCTGTTATCCGCCGGCTCGGCGCTCGCAGGTGCAGACGACAAGAGAGGCGATACAGGACGGAGGAGGCGGAGAAGGTGCACCTAGAGAGAGAGAGAAAAAGAGTCCGCCATTCGACTTACAAAAATGGCGTTTCCGGCTGCGCTGGGTGTGACGTCAGGGCCTCTCCTAAGCTTTTTTTTCCTCCATGGTTGACTCATTCAAATTACTGCTGACGAGCGCTCGCTCGTCAGCAGTTGCCACAAGTGTTCAGAGTTTCAGAGTTTCTTTATTTGACCACAAAGCAGCGCGTGCTCATACAAAGGAAATTACAAACAGAAATGTCAACAGCGCAATGTGGTGTGGAAAATGAGGAGAAAGCTGCGCACATGCAGCTTGACAAAGCCCCACCTTCCAGAAAAAACAACAACAACAACAACAAAAAACAAGAAAACACAAAAAAGAAACAAGAAGGAAGACAGCAGGCAAACTATGCAATAATTTCTTAGCAAATAAGGCTTCCGCGATTTGTATCAAATGCATATATTTTTGCATAGAACAACACATTCAAAGCACTACTTTCTAATGACCGCAGACTAAATTTGTAGAACAATTTTTCTAACGTAATACACTTATTTTACAAAAACAAATGTCAGACAGACAAAATGATAACATATGTGTGTGACAGACACAGGTATCCTATGGTCCGTGGTTGTGTACGTCTACGACTGAAGGAGGAATAGGTTGCTGCCCACAACTGAGTAGAGTAAAGACAGCGCTTGCAGAAAGTGAGTGCAATTGTTCCAGAGTAAGCCTATATTTGTTTAGCACATGCGGAATGGCAAATTTCCAGAGTTAGCTTTTTTTCTTCAATATTACCTAGTATAAACTCTTTTTGGTTTAACAAAGCGGTCTCAGTCGATAGACTTGGCCTAAAACCATACTGAGAGGCATTTATTATGGAGTGTGAGTCAAAGAATTTAGATAGCCTAGCAAAAATAATTTTCTCAAGGGGCTTCGAAAATATGGGCAACACAGATATGGGCCTATAATTATTCATAATATTTTTATCCCCGTTTTTATGAATAACAACTACCTTAGCATTTTTCATTCGTTTAGGGAAAACTCCTGTGCCTAAGACAAGGTTATATATGTGAGTTAACGATGGCAGTAGCATATCAAAGACGAAGGCAACCGGCTCCATTTTTATACCATCGATGTCCTCACTTTTGCCGTTTTTTAGTTTCATAAAAGTACTAGCAACCTCAGATTCATCAGCGGGGCCGAGAAAAATTGTAGTAGCTAGAGGTGCGGGCAAGTAGCCTATAACACTGGTGTCGTGGGTGCTTTCTAGTGAATAGGTAAAGTGATCATTAAATTTGTTTGCTAGCGCTGTACCTTTGTAGACGGACTGTCCAATAGTCATTTCGCATATGTTTGATGTAGGTTTGCGAAAAAACAAAAATGAATTAAGTTTTTTCACATGTACTTAACATCTGTGATGCCCTGAAACATACTAAAATAGTAGGCATTCTTCGCTTGTCTTAGGATTTTAGTTAAGCTGTTTCTATACGTCTTGAAACATTTAAATACATTTGGATCGCGGTTTTTCAAGAAAGATCGGTATAAATTGTTTTTAGTGTTAATCATCTTTATGTGGGTTGACGTAATCCATGGCTTACGAGCCCGTTTTGGTTTTTTAGCTTCTCTGTAGGGAAAACATCGTTTGTAAACTGAGGAGAACTTTTCGATGAAACGGTCATAAGCCGTATCTGCCGAGGTACATGCAAACACATCATCCCAACTAATGCATTCGAGTTCGTTCCGAAATCTGGAAAGGGTATCCGCCGTTATGGCTTGAAAAGTAAGCTTTATATTCGGTTCTTTTGGGCAGTAGTGGCGGTCGGAAACTAAAAATATGGGCAGGTGATCGCTAAGTGATACGTCAACAGTACCGGAAACAATGCTATCCAAAGGCAGGTTGGTGACGAAAAGGTCAATAAGTGTTGAGCTATGGGAAGTGATGCGGGTGAGGACTGTTACGACATTGAATAAGAAATGAGAATCAATGAGGGTAGATAATTCTGCCTGTCTGGGAGATTTCCGCAGCATATCAATGTTCAGGTCCCCACCGAGAACTAATGTGTATTCGTGTGCGTTTACGAACACAAAAATGGCATCCAAACATGAGAAAACATTTTCCACGTCACCATTAGGGGGTCTGTAAACCACGACAAAAATGAACTTTCCGCATTGTATACTTATTGCTTCAATATCGGCAGTAGACCAGGAGAGTTCATTAATTTGTTTGTAGCTAAGACCTAATTGAGTGAAAATGCAAACACCACCACCTCTCTGCGATTGTCTGTGGGAACAAACAACGTTATAGCCATTTAAACATATTATGTCATGGTCAGTGAACCAAGTTTCAGTCATCATGATAACAGAGAAAGAGAAGCCAAACTCGTCGAGAAAGATACAAAATTCGTCGTATTTCCTGCGAGCGGATTGCATGTTTAAATGCAAAAACGTTAGAGGCGATACATAATTTTCTACAATCGTTTGCCCAAGCGTACGTGGACTAACACATGATTTATTCGTGTTTGAGTTTTTCAGTGCGGCCATAATAACGCGAGCACATGTGAGGCCGTGCATGCAATATAGTGAAAAACCTAAAATACCCAGTGCAAGTAACATAGATGCATATTACAAGTTCCAAGTTTCGAAATCTTGTGAGCTGTTTGCGATAGAAGGTACTGCCGCAGTTTGCAAAAACAGGTGCAGAGAAAGCAGACATAATTGACCACCAGTAGAACACCAAGGGGGCGTGTAAAAAGCTGCCAAGAATCAGGAAACACTTCAAAGACATAACAGCAACGCGAAGTGTCAAAAAATATACAGAAAGAAAACAAAAAGTACAGATAACGACCGCGGCATAAAAGATATAGTTGATGCGAATCGGCGGGGGCACAGTTTGTAATTGCACGGGGCTATCAAACACTCAGACGGTATGGGTGTGACAAGCTAACGCTGTCAGCTTGATTAGATAGCTCATGAGGACAAGGGGAATGTTTAAGACGCGATGCTGCGGTACCATGTCCTTAGTGGTGAACTGCGCATTTTGGCGACATCTTCGCTGCTCAGAATCCTTATTCGCGGGCCGTTATCCATTTTCCTGGCGTAAATCTTGCAACAACATTAACGTAACGCAAACTACTTAACCTCGTAAGCCCCCGGAAATGCTCTGCATTTGATAGTGCCCCTCGCGAGGGGGATGTTTCACTGCGTCTTCTCTCGGTCGCGGGACCCGTGGTGCCATCTGGCGGAGGCGCGGCACAACTCGTAGCACATTGAAAAGATGCGGCGCCAGCCAGCTGTGTGTGTGCGTGCCGCACTTGTACAAATGGCGAGTGCATTGGCTGTCCACAGAGACATAAAACACTTTATTTGAGCACTAGTTGGGCTAACGACGAGTGGTGACCAGCGCTTGGAGGGTGCCGGTGACCTGAGCTGCTCGTTCAGCAAGTCCTTGCTGGACTTGAGGGTCCGAGCTGCGTAACGCCGCCTCCCAGTGCTCTTCAGAAGAGATGAGAGGGAATGAGTTGTGGGGGCATTGCCAAACGATATGAGAGACTGTTTCGGTGGCTCCGCAGTCGGGGCATTGGGGAGAAGGAAATATTGAGGGATAAATTGCATGTAGTCTGGCGCGACAAGGGAGGGTATTGGTTTGTATAAGGCGCCAGTATCGTTCCTCTGCGATAAAAAGCGACCGGTGGGGTGGAGGGTAGCGCCGGCGAGAGAGGCGGTAATGGCAGGTAATTTCCTGGAAAGTTAACAAGCTGTCACGGGCTGATTGGGGTCCATGGGAAGGGATGCGACTTGGCCCAGCTCGGACGGTTAGCTCTCGAGCTGCAAGGTTAGCCGCTTCATTACCTTCCAGCCCCGCATGGGCTGGAGTCCAAATCAGCTCCGCGTGGGAGGTGGGAGGATTTTGAAGAAGAATTTTGAGAGCCTGCGGGGAAATGTTACCGCGGGCACAATTTCGAATGGCCGTTTTCGAATCAGAAATAACAATTGTTGGTGTAGGCCGGTGAGTGAGCGCAAGTGCAATGGCCGCCTCTTCCGCAGTGGCAGGGGAGCGCGTTACGATAGTTAGTGACTGATAAGGGGGTGCTTTAGGGTCGAACAGTGCGGTGACTGCATACGCATTGTGGTGGCGATAACTAGCGGCGTCCACAAATGCGGTGGTCGGGTCCATGGGGTATTTACGGGCGAGCACGCATGCACGATGTTCCCGGCGTTTAACATTGTGCTCCGGGTGCATATTACGGGGAATTGGCCGAACGAGTAGGAGATTGTGTAAGTCAGGAGGAATGCGTACTCTCTCGTCAGTAAAGGTCGGTGCATGAAGCCCGAGCGAATCTAACATCCACAGAGCAAAGCATTCGTGCAAGTAAGCCCTTGCAGTCAGTCAGTCAGTCAGTTAGTTAGTTTTACGTAACGTTTCCAACAGAGCCCCTTCGCCCACATTGATTTGTAGACATATCACGTGGTTTTTGCAACGTGGTTAAGCCGGAATGTAACGTCAAGCCTGAAAAACCAACCTCTGACGTACGAATGAATTCTTCGCATGAATCGCTGGGGTGAAACTGGGCCATGAAATGCTGGTGTCTGAAGCGCTTATAGCTTCAAAATTTTTCTTTTACGTGATCGTCGGGGTACTGGCATCACTGCCGAACCGCGACGCAAATACTTTCTGATTTTGGATTTTTTTAGGCGGCGCAACGCCAGTCTCTCTGAAAGGATAAATTTATTATCAAAAATTCCTGGTATCAATGATACAACGTAACAACCAGAAACAAGTAAACAAGTGCAGCGCCAGTCGCTACAAAACTAATAGAGCGCAAAAGCTGCCAGTTACAGACACTTACAGAAACACATAAACAGTTTCAAGTTGATTGTAGACAAAAGATTAACATACAAACAATTTAGAGTTGCTTACAACCAAAAGATTAACATGCGAGGAAAACAATTATACAAAAACATTCGCTTCAAGAATGCAACAATATACAAAACAGGCTTGGTTTTATGTCACAACGGGTACTCTACCGCACTAACACTCAATTCTAACACCAAAATCAATTGTTACAACGAAAATCCCTAAGGACACAAGTCTGGAAAACTGACATGAATAATAACCCTTTTGTTCGAAACCTCAATAAACCGGGTAGACCAATGTCGCAGAAACTCTTCCTCACCCAAAAGGGCCAACTCGCCTACCAAAAAGGTCACGAGGTGTTGTCTGAAGAAGGAAAGCAAGGGCCACTGCATACGTAGCCTGCGATTCTGTGCTACGGCCTGTCTGTCTGCGTCTGTCTGTCTTGAAAGGATAAATTTATTATCAAAAAATCCTGGTATCAATGATACAACGTAACAACCAGAAACAATTAAACAAGTGCAGCGCCAGTTGCTACAAAACTAATAGAGCGCAAAAGCTGCCAGTTACAGACACTTACAGAAACACATAAACAGTTTCAAGTTGATTGTAGACAAAAGATTAACATACAAACCATTTAGAGTTGCTTACAACCAAAAGATTAACATGCGAGGAAAAAAATTATAGAAAAACATTCGCTTCAAGAATGCAGCAATATACAAAACAGGCTTGGTTTTATTTCACAACGGGTACTGTGCCGCACTAACACTCAATTCTAACACCAAAATCAATTGTTACAACGAAAATCCCTCAGGACACACGTCTGGAAAACTGGCATGAATAATAACCCTTTTGTTCGAAACCTCAATAAACCGGGTAGACCAATGTCGCAGAAACTCTTCCTCACCCAAAAGGGCCAACTCGCCTACCAAAAAGGTCACGAGGTGTTGTCTGAAGAAGGAAAGCAAGGGCCACTGCATACGTAGCCTGCGATTCTGTGCTACGGCCCTGCAGCGATTACGCCATAGTATATAATCGCCAATCACTACGAATAGTTTGCCAAGGGAAGTGCCAGGGCACTGTTCTCTCAGTTGATACCGTGCAAGCCCCAAACTTGGAGCGGCACGGTGTATGATGCGCCAAAAGCAACGCGCAACAGTGCAGCTTGAGAACGTGTGAGCCGTGGATTCTGGTTGACCGCAGTTGGGACAGGAAGAGTTCTGTGTTATTCCCCAGCGAAATAATCTATCTTTTGTGGGAAGAATTCGCCACGCTTTTTGCCACTGGATGTTTTTGGCGTCCTCTGGCAGCCTACCTGAAGTCAGCCGTAACCAGGGGAAATCTGGTGGATCCACACGTCTGCTCGATCTCGCAGTAACTATTTTTTCACACAGCCTGGCAGGTTGTTCATTCACAAAATCGAGATCAGCATCCAGTGCACGAATTTCCTTAGCTAAAGTAATGACGGCCTTGAACAGTCTTGGCGGGAAAGCTGCACTGGGGTGCAGGTTTCTGGCCATAGTTGGACAAAGAACCCGTCTAGAAGGACCGAGAAAGTATAGGATCAAAGGTCTGCCCGGAGCTTCTACGTCACTGAGAAGTGAAGAGACGACTCTAAGGGCCAACAACTGGCTCATGAGGTCGATGCAAGGGAGACCATAACCCCCAGAGCGGCGTGGGAGGCGCAGGGCATCTATCGCTAAACGCTCCGTGCTTCCATCCCAAAAGAAAGAAAAAATGTCGCGGGACACTTTGTGCGTAACAGGATTGGGAGGCAGCATAATCCTGGAGACAAAAAAGAATTTTGCAAGAAAAACGCATTTAATCAGATACGATTTCTCCGAAAAAGAGAAGCTGAAAGACCTAGCCCGGGCAACATTCTTTTGAATATCCTCAACTAACTCGGGCCACATGTCTGGAGAAACACCTTCTTCGGTAAATCTGACGCCGAGAATCATCAGGTCTCGAACTATTTTTAAGTTATGAATGTGGGCGAGTGTAGCGTTTCCCAGAGGGAGGACAGCACTTTTCGTGAAATTTAACTCGGCACCTGAAAGTCGAGCATAAGACTCGAAGACCCCTAAAACAGCCGTGAGGCTATCAGTGTCCCGGATAAAGATAGTGACGTCATCTGCGTACGCAGATACTTTAACCGAGCCTTGTCCGGGAAGGGGGAGACCCCTAATTTGGGGGTTATCAACGAGTTTTCTGATGAAGGGGTCTAGACATAAGACAAACACAAGCGGCGACAAGGGGCATCCTTGTCTGACACCTCTATGAATTGCAATTTCCCCCTGTACCACACCATTAATGACCAGGTCACTGGATAAATTATCATACAATTCTCGGAGAAGCTGAACAAATTCAGAGGGAAACCCATATGCCTGAAATATGGCAAGCAAGTATGAATGATTGACCCTATCAAATGCCTGTTTTTGGTCTAAAGAGACACACAGGCCTGCAATACCAGTTTGGTGCGTATAGCCAAGTACGTCTCGGGTTAGGCTAAGTGCCGAAAAAATATTTCTGTATGGGACCGAGCCAACCTGTTGGAGTGAGAGGAGGTCCGGCCAAAAAGCTTTAATTCTGGTTACCAAAAAGGAAGTTAAAATCTTGTAGTCCGAATTCAAAACGGTTATTGGTCTGTAAGAACTCGGGAGAGAGGGGTCTTTTCCTTCTTTCAAAAGTAAGATTAGACGGCCTCTCTTAAACGAGTTTGGAAGCCTCTGATCTGCTAGGATTGAATTTATAAGTTGCACTAAGGAAGAGCCTAATTCTGCCCAGCAACGCTTGTAGAATTCCGTTGGCAAACCGTCCGGACCAGGCGCCGATCCGGTTTTCATTTCTCTTAAAATGTCGTATAGCTCGGAACAGGTTACGTCCTTCAGTATTTGGGAGTGTATGCTTTGTGGAACCTGAGGTAGGGAATTTGAAGCAGAACATAGTTGTGCTACCATGTGTCTTTCATCTACCTCGAGCGAATCTCCCGCAAAGACATCAGAAAAGAAAGAAAGAAACCCTGATTTTATAGCTGATGGGTCTGTGGAGACGGTGTTATCCGGGCAGCGCACACACTCTATAATGTTTGGAGTTTCACGCGTCGCCAAAAATCTTTGAATTTCTAAACTACCGTTGCAAGGACCATGAATATTGTAGGAAGCGGGTGGTTGCATTGTTTCATTCAGTTGGCGTTTGTACCGCTCCCTAAGGATGCCAAGATATTCGCTCATTAACGGCGTTAGTTCTTTATCATATCTAACTATCCGGATACGCTTGAGCGTATTGTTAAGCTCAGCTGTGTCACGACCCTTTTTTTGTTGGCCAATTGTTTGAGCTTGTTGCCTCCATATGGATTTTAAACTGTCCCACTGTTGTATGCTAACTTCGACCGGTAGGGAAGAAGAAATATCTGCTTTTAAGGACAATAAAGCTACGTCATCTTGCAGTATTCTAGTATCCAGCTTCCAGTGCCGGGCGCCATCCAGTCTACGGTGACCTGTAAATAGGCACAGGAGCACTGGGTAATGGTTGGAAATGTAACCGGCCATACTAGGGAATTGATTTACTTCAATGTTTGACACAGCCGGGATTAGATCTGGAGTTATATAAAACCTGTCTAGTCGGGACATTGAGGAACCGCGCTTCCAAGTGGGAGAGAAATAATTCCCGCAATGGAGCAGCCATACATCCTCCAGGTGAAAGTCTTGCACTAGGAACCCGAGTTCGCGTGCGTTCCACGTCGGTCGTCCCTGACCCGGCCCTCGTACATCACGCATACTATCAAGGACGCAGTTGAAATCTCCGCAAAGAATTGTGGGCACGCGCTCCAAAAGATAAACCTTTAGGCAACGAAAGAAGTTGTTTGTAGCTGTGACGCGTGCAGGAGCATACACGTTAATGATTTGAAAGCGGGCACCAGAAAGAGAAAATTTCAAGACTAGCAATCTTCCCTCACTATCTGTCGAACTAAAACTGGAGCAACGGATGGTGTGGTTGAAGATTAGGACGCCCACCCCACAGCAGTGGTTAGACGCCAAGGAAAAATAAGACGGAATATTAAAGTTCTGCTGAAACGTTCTGACGTCTTCAATAGAAAAAAAGTTCACTTCTTGGAGGAAGACTAGATCTACAAAATTTTCTCTGGCAAAGTGAATCACCTCTCTTTGTTTGTCACTGTTTTTAAACCCTTGGACATTTAGGGTTAATATTCGTAGCATAAATATAAAAAATAAAACACTAGCACGTACTGGACTAGCCATGAAAATTTTCTAAAAAAATACGTGAGCTTCAACAAACGCCCTGAAATATCACACGGGCCTGGAACGCGAAGGTTGGGCGAACGCCAAGACCACGCGCAGCCCTCCAAAAATACAATAAAAATAGAGGAATCCCCTGCGAAAAGGCACGCGCATCTGAAACGCAGCAACAACGGAGGCAGACCGGAGCCGTGTGCAGCGTGGAACGCTGTCACGTCACCTAGGGAGAAAAAAATGAGCAGGAAGGAGCACACCATGGCCGCCATGCTAGTACGAAAGCTAACATAGGAGGAAGCAACATTATAAGCCTCAATGGGCTTTTGCGTCGGCATTCGATGGAACTTCTGCCGTCTCACCCACCAATGAAAGTACCCACCAGCGACTGAGAATAACGGCGGCATCAGGAAAATAAAGAAGGTAATGAAGACAGAGAAGCCCATAGGTGCTACTCAATTTCACAAATCCGGACTAGCGCTAGGGGCAGGCAGACACAACTTCTTACTTGCGTCTGCTACGTCGTCCGAGTCGGTTGACGACGATAACACGCGCTTGCTTTCCACACGTGAGGTGTCCATCAAGTCCTCAACCTGGTTGATCGGGTTGACCAGACGTGGATCTTTAGCTTGCGTTGGACAAGCGGGTTCGTTCGAGTTCGGTATGTTGATCGGGAGTGAGATGTCGTCCGGGTGTCGTGAGGGCCCACCAGGGGGGCCTGACGCGGTCGCGTCACGCCGGTAAGGTTTGGACGCCTCTCGGCGGACTGGTTTGGCGTCTTCGTCGATGAAGGCGCCGCGGAGTCCGCGGTTGCGGGCACCTCGGGGCTTTGTCGCTGGAACAGGGTCAGGGTCTACTGGGTGGGACGACGGGAGTTGACTGCGAGAATCTGCTGAGCCACTTTCTTCCGTGTCGATCTCTGTGGAGGAGGGTGGCGAAAGAGACGCTTCGTTGGATGAAGAGTATGAGTTGCCCGCCGTCTCTTCATTGGGCTGACCAGTAAGCTCGTCGGATGATGACGTGTCCTGCGCAAGCGTCGGCGTGGTTGCGACATTTTCCATTAGCGTCTCGTCGATTATTGTGGCTTGCGAATCGCCATCACTGGAAGACGAAGCGCTACTGGGGATGTCGTCTGGTGGAGTCTGCCGCCGGGCCAAAGTCACCTGCGGAATCTCGTTGGTGGTTCGAGAGAGTTCGGGGAATTCACTTGCTGCGGCCGCCTAAGAACGAGGTCGCAGGCAGTCCGCCGTGGCGCGGTCTCCATGGCAGCGGCGACATACAGCCGAGCATGTTTCGAACTCGTGTCCGAAGGTCTCGCACCGAGGACACCATGGCGTCTTGCAATCGGAGCGGTTGTGGCCCTCTCGCTCGCACCGAGAGCACACTCTCTTCACGCCCCGGTACTCGCACTGTACCTTGTATCCTCGGACCGACAGGAAGTTTGGGACGGGAGACTTCATTTCGATGCGGACGAGGCGCACGCCGATCTCAATGCGCGGCCTACCGTTGAAGCTCGGGTAGTGAACGCTAAGCACCCTGCCGTAAGGCGAAAGGGCTGCACCCAGGTCTTGGTCGTTCATGTACCATTGGAAACGGTACACGGTGACGTAGATTATCTGGGGAGCGATGCACGTAACGGGGCACGAAGTGCCATTCACGACAATGGCACCACGCTCGTTGAGGGTTTTAGCTGCAGCAGCGGACGAGACCGCGGCACAAATCTTCATGCCTCCTTGGTGCTGGAGGCCCTTGAGGCCGTGGGGACCCACGACGTCTTCGATTGCATCAATGATGTCGTCAACGGAAGCATCCTTGGGGGCATCAAGCTTGAAGCATTGAGCCTTGGGGACTGGCGGCCGGTATTTCACGGGAGCGGGATGAGTAGACGCCATCTTGGACGGCGAGACGAAGGAGACGATGGCGGATAGCGTCCACAGACACAAGGGGTGGGGGCTACCCAACGCAAACCGTAGGGTCGCCGCACAAGAATACGAAGTAAACTCACTTGACCGTTTGGCCGCAACAGAGCTGTGACTCGATTCAGCCACCCGGCCAAAGTCTCTCAATACATTCCAACAAACACTGAAAAAGTATTTATAAATGCGTATACGAACGTGAGCAGAGTTCTATGGGCGTCCTTGACAAGGTAGATATAAAGCACCGGTGAGACGCGCAAATTAAGCGCAACCAAGTCGTTTGATTCAAACTTATATTGTGAAATTCAGAACCGAAAAGATTGCATCCTGCGTATGTTAAAAACTCTTATTTAACAGATGTTATATCTTAAAGCAGTAAATAAAAACAACGCATTGATACGCGAAAGCTGTAATAAATTGATATGCATTTTAAAGCTGTCGTAAATTGTACTTCTGCAGGCGCCAGCACGGACTACTACTTCCACCTGGTGTAGGCCTCGATAACCAGCAGCGCATATGATCGTAATAGGCGCCGTGCGTGCGTATTCTTAAAAAATCTGGCACTGTACGGCCTCTGTTCTCCGGAGCGGCTAAAAAGGAAGAAATAAATCTTTGGGTCACGTGATCAAAACGTGACGTCACTTGACTCGTTTTTGCGCGCCTAAAGGGTCACAACGCCGAAGTAGGCGCAGCATTTCCCTGGGTCCCCCCCCCCCCCCCCCCCCCCCGAGTGAACGATTGGCGCTGTCAGTGCCCAGCCAACCCAGCGTGTCAGTTTGTGTTGATGGCTACCAAATGAAGCTGCAGATGCGTGAATGTACCGTGAATGCTAGTATTGGTGCGATCTCCCTATCCGATTTGGTGTCTTACCTACTGCGACATTTCAAGAGAGACTTGCAGCCTGAGCTCAGCGTAGATCAGCCATGGTGGTCCGGCGTTTGCTGTCACAGACACGGAAGAGCGGAAAAGAGGGCATCTATGCGCTCATTTTCCGAGCAAGGTCAGTAACATCGTTATTTTATGTTGTAGTTTTTGTGTTTATACCACTGTACTGTTAGTTAAAGCTGCGTGAATTCTTTCTTGGTATTTTTTGCGAGCTCCTCAGGTGGCGCAAGCCCACGCGCAAGACTAGCCGACACTGGGCGCTCCTCACGAGGCGCACGCTCACGTGCGCTCAGTCTTTTTTGTTGGTATTTTTTCTGCTAACGCTATACGGCAGATTTAAACGCTTAAACAGCTAGGCTCTTTAAAAAGTTGAACGCTGCGTGGGAGCACCGTTGCGTTCCCCAGTGGGTGAAAACCACTCGCTTTCTGTATAAGCTAGCGCGGTGTACTGCTTCGTTTTGAACACTTCCGCTATGCTCTTGGGCTACTGCTATTTTGAAGAAGCACTCTCCCTTTCTCTCCGTGGGAACATCCGCGGTGTTCCCGGTCGTTCTTTTTACTTCCCCCTCTTTTCTGGCAGCGGAGACCCATGAGGAACTTCGAACTAGGGCCCAACAGATTCGCTGTTCATGCACCAATAAGGGTGTTGGCGTATCGTCAGTGTCCCAAAGCGCCCAACGTACACTCCTCCCGGTTTCCGCACTCTGTTCGCGCTGTTCCGCTGTATATACCGAAAGGCTGGACATAAAAGGACCCTGCAACACTTTTTGAGCAGCGCAAATAAACCTGCGCGAAGTTTAGATTACACTGCCAGGGGCACCTGAGCCAAATATTACACGTGAAGCGGTGAGCACGCAAATCGTTGTGAAAGACGCGGAAAAAGCAAACTCGCTCTCTTCAGTTTCTCTCATTATGCACTACTGGCACCGCCGAAATGACGTCATTTGTGCGTCATTTGTCCGGTTGAAGAGCCACTTGCGGGGTTGAAACGCCGGCGGGAGCCCATAATCCTACTTCGGCTTGAAAGGCTTTCCAAGCGATATTTTCGCCGGTGTATTTCACGCCTAAGTGTGCCCCCATCACCGGTCGTCCGTTCATGCGTGGACGGGATGTAAGGGGGGGGGGGGGGAGATGGGGAAGGGGGGATTGAAGGAGTGGGGCGTGCACGCGCAGCTGCGCTTCATGTCTTTACCGATGACATGCCCGTTGTGTTGTCGGGAGATTTAAAGAAACATTGAAGTGATTTGTAACCATTGCGGGATTACTAGCGCAAATTGTAGTCCGGAGTCCATAGACCATGTTTAGACCACTCTGAGCGCGTTTACGCGAATTTCTTTAGTAGAAAATCAATTCGAAAATTCTGTCCTCCTCTCGGCACCCTCCCCCTTTTTGTGTGGTGTTTTCATATGGCGTCATGAGGAGATGAGCTAGCAATTGGCTGGACAACTGCACGGCTCGCCGACCTTCCGACAGAGTCAGTCGACCCCGGGTTTAGTCCGCCGCGCCGCCAACGGGTCGTCGCAATTCGCTCGCTCAGTTGAAAGTAAGCCACAACACGTTTGTGAATGGAAGAATGTGACTTTCTTTAATTTGTTAGTTTGTACACTGTATCAAGCTCCGGCTCCGGGTCGCTCCACACAAGCGCTGCGCAAGTGCACATGCGACGCTTCGCTGAGTAGTACGCTAGTAGGAAACTCTAAGCCCAGTTGAAGGCGGGAGAAGAGTCATCCAAGTCAATATAGGTACTAAAAAAATAAAATCAACCTAAACTTTTACCGTACAGCGCAAAACTAGGGAGCAGGAAGCACTTTTTTGCGCTGTGTGAACAAGCACACCGGATCAGCACTGACTCAGCAGCGCGACCACACAACTGCGAACGCTTTTCTGTCTAAGAAATGCAATTGCTAGACGTGACATATTGTGGCAATTTAGGGAACGCTTAATGCACGAGCGCTATGCAACAAATAGTCAATACTTGAAATGCTAAAACTAAATAAAAGTGTAAACTGGTTGTAAATTATATACCTTATATATCCAACCTCGGCAGCGATGGCTCGTGCCGGAGTGGTCTGGAGCGCTAGGATAGTTGTTTTGCAAGCCAGAATTAGGTTTGAATCCCCGAAGGTACATGCTTTTTTAAAGCAAAGCTTTCTACCTCTACCCCTCAAGGGTTCTTTCGCGACCGTTGGTGTCACCAGAAAACTCCAGCGAACAAATAAAAGAATTTAGTGGCACCGCCGGGAATCGAACCTGAAACTAATAGACTAACAAAGCGAGAGCCCGCTGTCTTACCGATTCAGCTACGAGCCCACGCGAACACGGGAAGACAAATGGTGTACTCACCAAGCACATCTACGGTTTACCCCCTGCCTTCACGCTGAATGCCATGTGAAAGCGTCACACGACCACTCACGCCCGTCTAGCGGCCCTGTGCGCACCTTCCTCATGTGCTAAGAGTTACAAAAATTAAAGGAAGCTCACACCAATCCATGGAATCTCACTTTTAGTACGCCAATGTGCTAAAGCCTGTGGCCTCCAGTGTTCACGTAAAAAATCACAGCTCCTTGTCGTCCGCCCTCACGCCAAATCAAGGAATACATTAAAATACTCTTTGATGACCAGGCCATCACTCCAAACCCCAGCATCAAGATCCTGGGCCTACATTTCCAGGCCAACACCAAGAGTGACGTCTCCTTGCAGCGCCTCAAAAACAGCATTAATCTAATCATACACATGATCAGGCGAGTTTCCACCAAGAAGCGAGGCCTAAAAGAATCCAGTACCTCTCGATTATTGAAGCTTTTGTCCTCTCGAAAGTTACTTACGACAAACCCCCATCTTCTTCTCGACGAGGAAGAAATAGAGATGCTTTATATAATGATTAGAAAGGCGGTTGAGCAGGCCATTGGTCTTCTCATGAGTGCGTCCACACTGAGGCTGCTTAGCACGGGCTTCACAACACGGTGGAAGAGCTGATAGAAGGCCATCTTTCTAACCAGAAGGTCCGACTCAGAACTACAGTGGGTAACCACATGCTTTACCAGATTGGCTGGGCAGCCCAGAATGTCACTCCGCTTGACGTACTCCCAGACTCTTGGCGAATAAAACTAAAGATGCTCCCTTTGCTTAGAAATAGGAACCCCTCACATGACGAGGTTCAACGAAAAGCACGGGCTCAAGCGCTAAACACCACCCTCGGTGTGGCTCATGCAGTTATCAACACATACTTCTCCTAACATCGAGGGCAGCAACACGCAATCATCGTGGCTACCTCCAGTACCAACCTCCTTGCGTGTACCTCGCTTAGGACCCAACAAATGACGGCAGCAGAAGAGGCAGCCATCACCTGGGCTCTCACTCAACCAGGAGTTCGGAGGGTAGTCACCGATTCCCAGCAAGCCTACTGGAATTACCAGTCGGGTTGGGTGTCCTGACCTGCACTGTGCGTGCTAAAAAACCACTCCCCAAACGGTTCCATTCAGCTCATCTGGACACCGCCTCAGCTCATCTGGAATACGCCCACCAAACAAGCCTGCCCTTTTACCTCCTGTGCTATGGAGCTGCACGAGGACAGTCACCCGCTTGTCACGTCCAGGGAGATAATCCAGCATTATCGCCTTCTGAGACAGACCGTACCTTCGCCTTACCCTGACCTTTCCAGAGAACAACAAACTACCCTACGGCTCATACAATCCGGGCTCCTTCCCACAGCCTACGCGTCTTCACGTAATGCATACGAATCGCTACGACGCTGAATGTAAATTTTTCTCAGCAGTAGGAATACTCCGCCCCGTAATCGGGGTGTGCGACTTTAGCCCTGAGCACCCTCCTCTCTTTCCATCAACTACCCAACAAGAGCAATGGGGGATGCTGCTGTCCAGGCCCTCTCTACCTACCCAGCTTCAGCGGGTGGACAGAACACAGGCCGCGCGGACTGCATATGGGCCCCACAGAAGAAGGAATCACTCCCCAGGGCTGCACTCTGTGCCGTTCAGAAATCTGAACAGAAGTATTTCTTCCTCCTCCTTCTCAGCCGCAAGTCTCGTCGCCTCCGTCCGCGGCGCAGAGACGGAGAAGTCAGATCATCTAACACCAGGTTGGAGCTTACTTTGATTTTATAAAAAAAAGTTTCCACTCTTGCTACACCAATACAACTCAACCAAACACCGTTCATGCATCATGCATTGATTTAACCTTACCAAGAATATCTCTTTGAAGTAATAAATGGTGTGGTTAAGTGCCTTTCACTTCTCTCTGGTTTTACTATTTGTAGAGCGATGTGAGGGATTTTAAGTGACGTCGCATGAGTAATCGTTATGGGTGCCGTTTACAGCTTTGCTTTCCAACCACATTCACGGGGTGGATTGGCGCGATTTTTTTCTTGTAAGTTGATTTTTGCCTTTGCGGCCGATGTTTTCTAAACTGAGTTCAAAATTTTTGGCCCGTAACGTTCACTGCTCCACGAGCGAGTTCGCAGAACGCGCTGACGCGCCATCGAGTTCTCGTTGGCATGCTGTTGCCACAAGCACTGCTTGCGGGCAGTGGGCACAGGCCAGAATCGGCAGATCCTTGGCCTGGTGCGAACACGCTTTTTACGATACACGCATGACTGAGGCAAGCTCCGAATATGCGGGAGAAGCGCATGGCATTTGAGCGACTGTGGTGACGCGGAAGGGGTTCATCCACTGCGTAGGCCTCGGCTAGTGATTTCTACGATTCCAAGCCGTCCTGGGAGGCTTATCTGAGGCATTTTACAGCCGACAACATGGCAGAAGCGCGGTACGGCGATTACTGAGATATCGAGAATGCCTATCCAACGATGCCGTCGGATGTCAACCATGTTTTACAGAACCGAAACCGAAACTTGTTTGAATGCTAACCTTGGACATCGTCCAATCAAGGTGCATCTCCTCCTGTCGTCACAGCCTTTAGTTGGTGCGGCCGCCACAGACCGCGCATGGTAGTTTTAAAGCAAAGCTTTTTACCTCTACCCCCCAACGGTTCTTTCGCGACCGTTGGTGTCACCAGAAAACTCCAGCGAACAATAAAACAATTTACCGGCACCGCCTGGAATCGAACCTGGAACTAATAGACTAACAAAGCGAGAGCCCGTCGTCTTACCGATTTAGCTACGAGCCCACGCGAAGACGGGGAATACAGGTGGTGTACTCACCAAGCACATCTACTGGTTTAACCCCTGCGTTCTCGCTGAATGCCACGTGAAAGCGTCACGCGACCACTCATGCCCGTCTAGCGGCCTTGTGCGCCCCTTGCTCATGTGCTATAAGTTACAAAAATTTAAGGATGCTCACACCAATGCATGGCATCTCACTTCTAGTACGCCAATGTGCTAAAGCCTCTGGCCTCCAGTGTTCACGTAAAAAATCACAGCTCCTTGTCGTCCGAACTCCCGCCAAATAAAGGAATACATTCAAATACTCCTTGATGTTAAGGCCATCACGCCAATCCCCAACATCAAGATCCTGGGCCTACATCTCCAGGCTAACACCAAGAGTGACGTCTCCTTGCAGCGCCTCAAAAACAGAATAATTCAAATCATACACATGATCAGGCGAGTTGCCACCAAGAAGCGAGGCCTAAAGGAATCCGGTACCTTTCGATTAATTCAAGCTTTTGTCCTCTCGAGAGTCGCTTACGTCAATTCCTTGTCTTCTTCTCGACAAGGAAGACTAAATAATGATAAGAAAGGCGGTCGAGCAGGCCATTGGTCTTCTCATGAGTGCGTCCACACAGAGGCTGCTTAGCACGGGGCTCCACAACACGGTGGAAGAGCTGATTGAAGGCCATCTTTATAACCAGAAGATCCGACTCAAAACTGCGGTGGGTAACCGCATGCTTCACCAGATTGGCTGGGCAGCCCAGAATGTCGCTCCGCTTGACGTACTACCAGACTCTTGGCGACCAAATCTAAAGATGCTCCCTTTGCTTAGAAATATGAACCCCTCACATGACGAGGGTCACCGAAAAGCACGGGCTCAAGCGTTAAACACCACCCTCGGTGGGGTTCATGCAGTTATCTACACAGACGCCTTCAAACATCGAGGGCAGCAATACGCCATCATCGTGGCTACCTACAGAACAAACCTCCTTGCGTGTAGCTCGCTTAGGACCCAAGAAATGACGGCAGCAGAAGAGGCAGCGATCACCTTGGCTCTCACTCAACCAGGGATTCGGAGGGTAGTCACCGATTCCAAGCAAGCCTACTGGAATTACCAGTCGAGTTGGGTGTCCTGACATGCACTGCACGTGCTAAAATACCACTCCCCAAACGTTCCCATACAGCTCATCTGAACACCCCCTCACGTTTCAATGGAGGGCAACAAATATGCCCACCCAAAAAGCCTGCGCTTTTACCTCCCGTGCTATGGAGCTGCACGTGGACAGTCACCCTCTTGTCAGGTTCAGGGAGATAACCCAGCATTATCGCCTTCTGAGACAGACCATACCTTCGCCTTACCCTAACCTTTCCAGGGAACAAAAAACTACCCTACGGCTCATACAATCCGGGCTCCTTCCCACAGTATACGCGTCTTCACTTAATGTATCCGAATCGCTACGACGCTGAATGTAAATTTTGCTCAGAAGTAGGAACACTCCACCCCGTAACCGGGGTGTGCGACTTTCGCCCTGAGCACCCTCCTCTCTTTCCGTCAACTACCCAACAAGAGCAATGGGAGATGCTGCTGTACAGGCCCTCTCTACCTACCCAGCTTCAGCGGGTGGACAGAACACAGTCCGCGCGGAATGAATATGGGCCCCACAGAAGAAGGAATCACTCCCCAGGACTGCACTCTGGGCCGTTCAGAAATCTGAACAGAAGTATTTCTTCCGCCTCCTCCCTCTTCTCTGCCGCAAATCTCGTCGCCTCCGTCCGCGGCGCAGAGACGGAGAAGTCAGATCGTCTAACACCGGATTTGAGCTTACTTTAATTTTATAAAAAAAGTTTCCAGTCTTGTGCTGCACCAATACAACTCAACCAAACAGCGTTCATGCATCATGCATTGATTTAACCTTACCAAAAATATCTCTTTCAAGTAATAAATGGTGTGGTTAAGTGCATTTGACTTGTCTCTGGTATTACTATTTGCAAAGCGATGTGAGTGAATTTAAGTGACGTCGCATGGGTAATCGTTATGGGTGCCGTTTACAGCTTTGCTTTCCAACCACATTCACAGGGTGGATTGGCGCGATTTTTTTCTTCTTTCCCGCTTTATAAAATAATTACTGACTTATCAACCGGATAAATGACGAAAAGTGTGTTAATTTGAGCCAGTCTACGCAGTGCAAGCAAAACCGGGAGTTTGACAAATTCACTTCAGTGCCCTTTAAGCATGAAACACTGATGGCTCAATGCGCCCTTTCAGCTGTCCTTTGTAATCGAGCGGTTTTGGACTGGGTTAGTGTGTCACACAGATGCCTGCGACCGTGGAGGGCAAAGACAGTCACGTTTATCCTTTAGAATAAAGCTCGAGGCCTTCGAGGTGTAACTCGCTGTAGCACGGACGCATGTCGCTCTCTTGGAAGAAGAGCGAAAATTGAAGAAGCGTCGTCCCGAACAAAAGCGCGAATGGACGCGAAAACAACGGGAAGCCGCTGTCACAGCCGTTGCCTACTCAAGTTGCAGCTCTTCGAGTAGTTGCAAATTCTTTCCGGACGAACGGAAACCTGACCGCTTGGAACGCAGAGGTGCGCCAATATTACTTGTTTAGCTTAAAAGGCTTTCAGAGCGATATTTTTGACGCTTTTTTTTCACTTCAAAGCACGCGCACATAACCGGTTGCCGGCGATGAAGTCTGTTTGGTTGGTGGGAGGTTTAAACTTGGACGTCATACAGCCCAATGCCGCCTGTTCGATGACTTAAAGGTCTGGTGAAGAGCTTTTCAAAAACAATTTGTTGGGGGCATTACATTATGGTTTTCCTGACGCTGAATTCGAAAAATATGTTTATTTTATGTGTAAATACACCCAAACCATCTTTTTTCGTCAAAACAAACGACCCCTGCCCGCGGGCGTGGTGAGAGAGCCCTGGCTGCCTTTCGCGATTGGCTGGCGGCACATGACGTCATATTCGGAAGTGCCGGCGCTGCGGGGACCGCTCGGCCTTAAGATCTCATTCTGTTCCCGTTCAGATACGGGCGAGAAGGTCCTCTGGTGAATGGAGGGCTCACACAATATTTCCTTTGATCAGGATATCCTGAGATAAACGCAACAGGTTCGCTCGCGGCGAGCTTTAGAAAGGGGTTCACCCCCGACGACTCATGGCCGACTTGTTTCTCGGGTGCAGGGAAGTTGCGCCGATATTGGTTCGATTGATTGATTGATTGTAGGGTTTAACGCGCCGACGCAACGCAGGCGATGAGGCGCGCCGTAGTGGAGGGCTCCGGATTAATTTTGACCACCTGGGGATCTTTATCGTGCGCCGAAAGCCGATATTGGTTCGCCGCTTTCACTATCAGCGCTAGTCACAATTCCTAGCACAATTTCTCAACCCACCATCATCCCCATCCTCGAATGTGGAACTTTGTTTTTACATTTGGACAGGCGGCAACAAGCTCTGTGCAGCGGCCTGCGATGCGCTTAGGCAGCGCGGCCGCCGCCGGTCGCCGCGTCGCGCAGAGGTGCTGGTGCCGGGTCGCTGCTCAGCCGGTCAGCGGAACGTGGCATTGCTGCCCATACGCATGTTTTAGAATAGGGGAGCCGAACGTTGGTCACCCCCCAAAAGGTAGAGGAACCCAAGCGCAGCACGCTGGTCCCCGACAAGCTTTAGAACGCCTTCCCCAACAGCTCCACCCGACTCAGGTTGCACGGATCGCCGCTGTTGTTGGGAACTTTAGGCTTAGCACGAAGAGAGCTAGTTGGTCGCCGCTATCTTTACAATTGTGAATGACTATCCTTAACACAGTTTTTCACCACACTATCATCCCCTTTCTCGAATGTGTAACCTTATTCCTACGTTGATAGTCATTCTAGCGATCGGTGCTGTGCATATTCTTGCGCGCAGGTAACGCCATCCATCGGCCTCTCGCCGCATCTCGTGCTCGGGCAGGTTCGTTTGGTGCCGTCGACGAGCCTCCGCGAACGGTCGGCGCTCCGCATCGCGATACAAATTCGATCACCTCTTTCGAAATCACTTTGGATGACAATCCCTAGCACAGTTTTTCACCGCACAGTCATCCTCTCTTGCACGTTTACCTTGCTTTTTGCGACGGCCTCGATTCTGGGCGGCAGCGAAGGGCGGTCGCTGCCGCGGAATGTGTGGTGCGAGCCGTTTCGTGCGCCGTGCGGCTTCATGCTTTCACCTTGCTTGATTTCTTTTTAAAATCTAGCTATTCAGCTAAGGTGTCGTCACAGCCAACAACGTTGATCGGGAAAACGAAAGCCCAGAGCGCTGTGGTCCCACAAATTTTCTAATTCCCTCATAATAATGGATCAAGAACTTGGGGTACCTCCGTATTTGTTTGAGCCCGTCGCTTCGCGTGTGAAGCACAGAGCACCCGACGACACGGCCTGCCCCGCGACTACTCGTGAAGGCAATGCAGTAGCCACGGGCGCCCGGGTAGGAAATCTCTGGTATCTAAAAGTCGCTTTAGGTAATCACGCAGTAGCATTACGGTTAAAAATCGCCGCGGGAGCAACTCTTGACAATGATGATTAATAAAGTGCAGATTACACGCCTGCTTAATTCGGAACTTCGCCCAGAAAACTGGGACACAGCGAAGCGGCGGCGCACGTCGCTGGCCGTCTTCCGACTATGAGGCTGCTTCCGGTCGCTGCCGCTCAGTTTCTCGCTCTGCCGGCGATGCGGCAGGGAGCGGTGGGCGGTGCGATAGGGTCAACTGTAACTACGAATACCGCTGTCCCCAAGCTAAAAATGACGAAAAAAACTTTACAGGCATACACTGACCAATGTAATAATTGTAAAAAGTAGACTTTTGCCCGGTTTTAAAAGCCCTTCAGTAGCCCTTTAAGTGGTCGAGCGGATTGAGTTGGTGTGTCACACAAACAGTAAGATACCTACGACACGGCAGCGAAACAGACAGCCCCATGTTTGTCTGTCAGACTAGCTCGAGTCTCTCCAAGTTTCATTCAGCTAATTTGCTAGGGAGTAGGCTAAATCGCAAATTAAATACTAACGTGTTTTGCTTTATGCAGTCCTTGGACTGCACATAGCTTCGCAGGTCATCCTTCTTAGAGTGGAAGGGCACTAATTGTTTTCCTTTTTATTTTTTAGCCGGAATTTGTCATAGCTTGTCAGAGAGGTGTACTTTCCCCGGCGTGTGTCGGTAGCCGTGCGTCCATCGCGGTATGAAGCCGCAGGCGCGGCCGTCTGCGGATCTGAAAAACAACTTAGATAACGTGGTTTTTCTGCTTAGAAGTCCCGGGGCGCCTCAGACTCATGGGCTCGCTGCTTCGGAGGCGGCAATCAGAAATGCTCGAGACCCTTTCTTTCATCCGGAAATGTTTTCGTTACGTGGTACTACAAAATGCATCCTTTACGAAACATGCTTACATAGCTAGCGACAAACAAATAAGACCACATACGTACACGTATAGTTAATGCCCTTTTTATATATAAATATGTACAATGTTGCCTGAAAGTCGCACTCATTCAGGAGGCCCAAGCTCCGCAGAAATCAGCACTCCGTGTACCAGCGCCGCTTTACGCATGTATACAATATTACCCAGAAATCTCGCGCGGCGAAACGGTTTCGAAAGCGGGAAACCCAGTGAAAAGGCTCAAACATCGCCCAACCGGCACCCTGCGTCCCAGCCACCACCAAGAAGGAATGCGTCACAATGGCACACGAATCAACGTCAGCAACACGATATGCTAAACATGAACAATGCTGTCAGCACATGCCGACGAAGGAAAAATAAAATGTAAGGCACACACCACATCGGGCATACACAACGAAGTATTGCATTAAAAAAGAACTGAAGGCAAAGGCCTTTCTCAGAGTTACCTGCGAGATGTAAGACACAACAGCAGCTCGACAGTGTAGAAAGGCATGATAAATAGTTTTAGGCTCGCCCCACAACCGGCAGTTTGCAGATGCCGCTAAAACAAGCTCGCGCGGCCACTATCTCACAGGCAGTGCAGCCGAATAGGAAGTGATTCGTGTCTTCAATGAAAGACTTCCTATGTGATATAGCCGATCTTAACATTCCTCATGGTTCGCTACTTGTAACTCTTGATGTGGCATCGCTTTACACTAACATCCCGCACGCAGACGGTATAAATGCTGTTCTTCCCTTATATGAACGCTCAGAGTATGACAAGACAAGTGGCAGTTCCGCGCTAGCAACCATGCTCAAATTAATACTTGAACTAAACAATTTTCATGTTTCCGATGAACACTACCTGCAAGTAAGTGGAACTTCTATAGGCGCAAGAATAGGCCCTAATTATGCAAATATCTTTATGGGTGTCCTACAAGACAAATTTCTTGCTGACCGCTCCTTTAAACCATTTTTCTACACGCGTTTTATCGATGACATCTTCTTAATTTGGCAACATGGGGAATGTGAGCTTTATTCCTTTATCGCTGATTTTAATAACGCCCACCCGTCTATCCACTTCTCGGACAATATCTCAGAATCTACAATTGACTTTCTCGACGTAACCATGCCCCTATTTAATGAAAAATAGTCGACTAAGCTCTATAGAAAACCCACTGACAGGCATCAGTATCTGCGATGTTAAACACAATAAAACTAGTATAACATACAGCCAAGCCCTTCGTTTCAAAAGAATCAGCTCTGAGCAATCAGATTTTCTTGATAACTGCGGCCAACTCCGGAAATCTCTAATCAAGCAAAAAAGCAAAACTACCCGCAAGAATTAATTCACGATACTCTGAAGCGCGCAGATTCTCTGGACCGCGAAACCTTTTTGAACCGTAGAATAACACAATGGCTTATTCACAACCTAATCTTGTACTCACCCACTCTGTGTCGCGCCTAAAGTCACGGCTGTTTTAAAAGAAGCATCATAATGTCCTTATTCAAAGCCAGCGACTTAGAAGCATTTTTAAAGAGCTGCCGCGCGTAGTCTACCGCCGTTCAAAAAATCTACGGGACATGCTAACCTCTTCCACGATTGCATTTCCATCTTTGCATGGGTGTTCTCCTTGCCAAAAAGCTCGTTGCAAAGTGTGCGCTCATATGACCACGTCACGAACAGTAAAAAGGACAGCTTCTGACTTTTCCTTAAAAATTAAAGGAGAGTTTAATTGAGATATGTCGAATGTAGTATATCTCTTAAATATTCAGTCTGCGCACTCCAGTACATCGTCCAAACAGAGGCGTCTTTCAGGCTCCACTTTGGAATCAGGTTTTCATTCGCATCACGAAAGGGAAGTACGTGAGTATTTTTTAATTCATAAATTTAATACAGTTAAACATGGTATGAATGAAAGTGTAGGAGAGTTGACGTGCCTCTTGCCGTGATATGCCGGCGTCATTGCATTATCCCTATTGGAAGCGTATAAGCAGAGCCACCAATTTTAATCCGGTTTAGCCGATTTCTTTGATTGCGCTTACGAAACCAATATGAAACGTTTGCAGTAACGATAACATCTTTGTATGAAGGAAAGTTTGACATCCACCTGAATGCAACCATACGGCTACAAAGGAAAGCTACAGCTTCCTCAGCAACTTCGCAGTTGAAGAAAAATTCGTCCAAGTCCAGGATTCGAACCCGAAACCACCGCTTAACCGGATCAGTCGCTCTACCAACTGAACTAACCAGGATGCTAGCAGCTTGTAGCGCGAGAGCGAATTGATCAACAACTCGAAGTGAAGGACAGGTGTTAAGGCTGCATTCAGGTGGATGTCAAACTTTCCTTCATAGAAACTTACTCCAACTTGGGGATTTCCCCTAAATCTGGTCGATGACATCCTTGCTTTCATTTTTTTATATATATCGCTCCTGATGTGTTTCCCTACAAAGTGTTCAGCTGCCATCCCCGAACGTTATCATATTGTCTCAAAAGGGCAGGTGTTGACCCCCCTTGATCCTATATTCCATACAAGTTCTTTATTTGAAAACTTCGCGTTCATTCACACGAGTACAAACACCACGTGTGTTCTTCTTATTTTATTATTATTATTATTATTATTATTATTATTATTATTATTATTATTATTATTATTATTATTTCCGTGTGTTGATTTGTATCTGCAAAGTGGCAAGACTATTCGTCAGCCTTTATCATTTCGTGCCTATATATTCCGCGCGCGCAATAACAGAAGTTTACTCTGACGAAGACCGGACCCCGGTTGAAACGTTAGTTCCACCATCGTTTTCATACGTGCGTCCACCCTCTAATATATTTTTGAAACCGAATCCCATCGCTATATATATATATATATATATATATATATATATATATATATATATATATATATATATATATATATATATATATATATATATATATATATATATATATATATATATAGGACAGAAATAAGAATTGTTGGCAGTCAAGACAACCTCGGAAAGCAAAGGGGAGGATGTAGTACGCCAAGATAAAGAATTTGGAAAATAAGAAAGTGGATAAAAAAATGCCCGCCAGGTGGGATCCGAACCCACGACCTCCAGAATACCGGTCTGGTGCGATAACCACTACGCTACCGGCGGGGCTACTTTAGCTACTTTAGGTCGTGGGATCCCACGACCTAAAGGATCCCACGACCTAAAGTAGCTAAAGTAGCCCCGCCGGTAGCGTAGTGGTTATCGCACCAGACCGGTATTCTGGAGGTCGTGGGTTCGGATCCCACCTGGCGGGCATTTTTTTATCCACTTTCTTATTTTCCAAATTCTTTATCTTGGCGTACTACATCCTCCCCTTTGCTTTCCGAGGTTGTCTTCACTGCCGATTCTTATTTCTGTCTTATTTCAACGAGCCCCTCATTTCCTATTCTGATTCGCTACATGCATAGCGAGGACCTCTGTTCTGGCAGTCTTGGTGCCAAGGTTAGCTTAAGAGGGTTCAACGCTGGTCGACCACTCTCGACATGACGTAGACGCTCGAGTCATGGCCCGGGGGTTAAAAAGAAGGTCCCCTTCACCCCGAGTAGTCCGAGTGGCGCTGGCTACCACCCCCAAGCGCAGGAAACAAAAACACGTGAATATAAATACCCCAGAAAGTGGAGGCTAAAGTAGCCCTGCCGGTAGCGTAATGGTTATCGCACCGGAGCGGTATTCTGGAGGTCGTGGGTTCGGATCCCAGCTGGCGGGCATTTTTTCTCCACTTTCTTATTTTCCAAATTCTTTATCTTGACGTACTACATCTCCCCTTTGCTTTCCGAGGTTGTCTTGACTGCCAATTCTTATTTATGTCTTATTTCAACGAGCCCCTCATTTCCTATTCTGATCCGCTATATATATATATATATATATATATATATATATATATATATAAATATATATATATATATATATATATATATATATAGATACGGGACGAGGGACTCGGTAAAGATACATATCAAGGTTGCAGTCGTCATTGCCAGTGCTATTCGGCTTTTTTTTTTTTTTTTTTTTTTTCGAAATATATATAATAGGGCCGAATGACGTGTGCTTGTCACGTTTCTTTGATTCATTGATAAATAAGCGAAAATATAAGTCGAGAAAAAATCCGCCGTTTTCCGGGAGCGGGACTCGAACCCACATCTCCGCATAACCGGTGCGGTGCGTTAACCAATTACGCTATCCCCACAGCGGCTTCTCTCTCGACTTTAAAGCGGGGGTTTATATTTACAAGAGCTCTGAGGCCGGTCAACTAGCGCCGCCCCTCGACTACCGCGGGAGACGTAGAACGTCTTCTTTCCCAGCGACCGCCACGTAGAACGTGGTCGGAGGTCGGGGTTAGCAATTGGCATATCCGAACTGCTGGAGCCAGTGCCTCGTAATGCATGTAGCAGAACAGAGAGATACGGGACGAGGGACTCGGTAAAGATACATATCAAGGTTGCAGTCGTCATTGCCAGTGCTATTCGGCTTTTTTTTTTTTTTTTTTCGAAATATATATAATAGGGCCGAATGACGTGTGCTTGTCACGTTTCTTTGATTCATTGATAAATAAGCGAAAATATAAGTCGAGAAAAAATCCGCCGTTTTCCGGGAGCGGGACTCGAACCCACATCTCCGCATAACCGGTGCGGTGCGTTAACCAATTACGCTATCCCCACAGCGGCTTCTCTCTCGACTTTAAAGCGGGGGTTTATATTTACAAGAGCTCTGAGGCCGGTCAACTAGCGCCGCCCCTCGACTACCGCGGGAGACGTAGAACGTCTTCTTTCCCAGCGACCGCCACGTAGAACGTGGTCGGAGGTCGGGGTTAGCAATTGGCATATCCGAACTGCTGGAGCCAGTGCCTCGTAATGCATGTAGCAGAACAGAGAGATACGGGACGAGGGACTCGGTAAAGATACATATCAAGGTTGCAGTCGTCATTGCCAGTGCTATTCGGCTTTTTTTTTTTTTTCGAAATATATATAATAGGGCCGAATGACGTGTGCTTGTCACGTTTCTTTGATTCATTGATAAATAAGCGAAAATATAAGTCGAGAAAAAATCCGCCGTTTTCCGGGAGCGGGACTCGAACCCACATCTCCGCATAACCGGTGCGGTGCGTTAACCAATTACGCTATCCCCACAGCGGCTTCTCTCTCGACTTTAAAGCGGGGGTTTATATTTACAAGAGCTCTGAGGCCGGTCAACTAGCGCCGCCCCTCGACTACCGCGGGAGACGTAGAACGTCTTCTTTCCCAGCGACCGCCACGTAGAACGTGGTCGGAGGTCGGGGTTAGCAATTGGCATATCCGAACTGCTGGAGCCAGTGCCTCGTAATGCATGTAGCAGAACAGAGAGATACGGGACGAGGGACTCGGTAAAGATACATATCAAGGTTGCAGTCGTCATTGCCAGTGCTATTCGGCTTTTTTTTTTTTTTTTTTTTTTTCGAAATATATATAATAGGGCCGAATGACGTGTGCTTGTCACGTTTCTTTGATTCATTGATAAATAAGCGAAAATATAAGTCGAGAAAAAATCCGCCGTTTTCCGGGAGCGGGACTCGAACCCACATCTCCGCATAACCGGTGCGGTGCGTTAACCAATTACGCTATCCCCACAGCGGCTTCTCTCTCGACTTTAAAGCGGGGGTTTATATTTACAAGAGCTCTGAGGCCGGTCAACTAGCGCCGCCCCTCGACTACCGCGGGAGACGTAGAACGTCTTCTTTCCCAGCGACCGCCACGTAGAACGTGGTCGGAGGTCGGGGTTAGCAATTGGCATATCCGAACTGCTGGAGCCAGTGCCTCGTAATGCATGTAGCAGAACAGAGAGATACGGGACGAGGGACTCGGTAAAGATACATATCAAGGTTGCAGTCGTCATTGCCAGTGCTATTCGGCTTTTTTTTTTTTTTTTTTTCGAAATATATATAATAGGGCCGAATGACGTGTGCTTGTCACGTTTCTTTGATTCATTGATAAATAAGCGAAAATATAAGTCGAGAAAAAATCCGCCGTTTTCCGGGAGCGGGACTCGAACCCACATCTCCGCATAACCGGTGCGGTGCGTTAACCAATTACGCTATCCCCACAGCGGCTTCTCTCTCGACTTTAAAGCGGGGGTTTATATTTACAAGAGCTCTGAGGCCGGTCAACTAGCGCCGCCCCTCGACTACCGCGGGAGACGTAGAACGTCTTCTTTCCCAGCGACCGCCACGTAGAACGTGGTCGGAGGTCGGGGTTAGCAATTGGCATATCCGAACTGCTGGAGCCAGTGCCTCGTAATGCATGTAGCAGAACAGAGAGATACGGGACGAGGGACTCGGTAAAGATACATATCAAGGTTGCAGTCGTCATTGCCAGTGCTATTCGGCTTTTTTTTTTTTTTTTTTTTTTTTTTTTCGAAATATATATAATAGGGCCGAATGACGTGTGCTTGTCACGTTTCTTTGATTCATTGATAAATAAGCGAAAATATAAGTCGAGAAAAAATCCGCCGTTTTCCGGGAGCGGGACTCGAACCCACATCTCCGCATAACCGGTGCGGTGCGTTAACCAATTACGCTATCCCCACAGCGGCTTCTCTCTCGACTTTAAAGCGGGGGTTTATATTTACAAGAGCTCTGAGGCCGGTCAACTAGCGCCGCCCCTCGACTACCGCGGGAGACGTAGAACGTCTTCTTTCCCAGCGACCGCCACGTAGAACGTGGTCGGAGGTCGGGGTTAGCAATTGGCATATCCGAACTGCTGGAGCCAGTGCCTCGTAATGCATGTAGCAGAACAGAGAGATACGGGACGAGGGACTCGGTAAAGATACATATCAAGGTTGCAGTCGTCATTGCCAGTGCTATTCGGCTTTTTTTTTTTTTTTTTTTTTTTTCGAAATATATATAATAGGGCCGAATGACGTGTGCTTGTCACGTTTCTTTGATTCATTGATAAATAAGCGAAAATATAAGTCGAGAAAAAATCCGCCGTTTTCCGGGAGCGGGACTCGAACCCACATCTCCGCATAACCGGTGCGGTGCGTTAACCAATTACGCTATCCCCACAGCGGCTTCTCTCTCGACTTTAAAGCGGGGGTTTATATTTACAAGAGCTCTGAGGCCGGTCAACTAGCGCCGCCCCTCGACTACCGCGGGAGACGTAGAACGTCTTCTTTCCCAGCGACCGCCACGTAGAACGTGGTCGGAGGTCGGGGTTAGCAATTGGCATATCCGAACTGCTGGAGCCAGTGCCTCGTAATGCATGTAGCAGAACAGAGAGATACGGGACGAGGGACTCGGTAAAGATACATATCAAGGTTGCAGTCGTCATTGCCAGTGCTATTCGGCTTTTTTTTTTTTTTTTTTTTTCGAAATATATATAATAGGGCCGAATGACGTGTGCTTGTCACGTTTCTTTGATTCATTGATAAATAAGCGAAAATATAAGTCGAGAAAAAATCCGCCGTTTTCCGGGAGCGGGACTCGAACCCACATCTCCGCATAACCGGTGCGGTGCGTTAACCAATTACGCTATCCCCACAGCGGCTTCTCTCTCGACTTTAAAGCGGGGGTTTATATTTACAAGAGCTCTGAGGCCGGTCATCTAGCGCCGCCCCTCGACTACCGCGGGAGACGTAGAACGTCTTCTTTACCAGCGACCGCCACGTAGAACGTGGTCGGAGGTCGGGGTTAGCAATTGGCATATCCGAACTGCTGGAGCCAGTGCCTCGTAATGCATGTAGCAGAACAGAGAGATACGGGACGAGGGACTCGGTAAAGATACATATCAAGGTTGCAGTCGTCATTGCCAGTGCTATTCGGCTTTTTTTTTTTTTTTTTTTTTCGAAATATATATAATAGGGCCGAATGACGTGTGCTTGTCACGTTTCTTTGATTCATTGATAAATAAGCGAAAATATAAGTCGAGAAAAAATCCGCCGTTTTCCGGGAGCGGGACTCGAACCCACATCTCCGCATAACCGGTGCGGTGCGTTAACCAATTACGCTATCCCCACAGCGGCTTCTCTCTCGACTTTAAAGCGGGGGTTTATATTTACAAGAGCTCTGAGGCCGGTCAACTAGCGCCGCCCCTCGACTACCGCGGGAGACGTAGAACGTCTTCTTTCCCAGCGACCGCCACGTAGAACGTGGTCGGAGGTCGGGGTTAGCAATTGGCATATCCGAACTGCTGGAGCCAGTGCCTCGTAATGCATGTAGCAGAACAGAGAGATACGGGACGAGGGACTCGGTAAAGATACATATCAAGGTTGCAGTCGTCATTGCCAGTGCTATTCGGCTTTTTTTTTTTTTTTTTTTTTTTCGAAATATATATAATAGGGCCGAATGACGTGTGCTTGTCACGTTTCTTTGATTCATTGATAAATAAGCGAAAATATAAGTCGAGAAAAAATCCGCCGTTTTCCGGGAGCGGGACTCGAACCCACATCTCCGCATAACCGGTGCGGTGCGTTAACCAATTACGCTATCCCCACAGCGGCTTCTCTCTCGACTTTAAAGCGGGGGTTTATATTTACAAGAGCTCTGAGGCCGGTCAACTAGCGCCGCCCCTCGACTACCGCGGGAGACGTAGAACGTCTTCTTTCCCAGCGACCGCCACGTAGAACGTGGTCGGAGGTCGGGGTTAGCAATTGGCATATCCGAACTGCTGGAGCCAGTGCCTCGTAATGCATGTAGCAGAACAGAGAGATACGGGACGAGGGACTCGGTAAAGATACATATCAAGGTTGCAGTCGTCATTGCCAGTGCTATTCGGCTTTTTTTTTTTTTTTTCGAAATATATATAATAGGGCCGAATGACGTGTGCTTGTCACGTTTCTTTGATTCATTGATAAATAAGCGAAAATATAAGTCGAGAAAAAATCCGCCGTTTTCCGGGAGCGGGACTCGAACCCACATCTCCGCATAACCGGTGCGGTGCGTTAACCAATTACGCTATCCCCACAGCGGCTTCTCTCTCGACTTTAAAGCGGGGGTTTATATTTACAAGAGCTCTGAGGCCGGTCAACTAGCGCCGCCCCTCGACTACCGCGGGAGACGTAGAACGTCTTCTTTCCCAGCGACCGCCACGTAGAACGTGGTCGGAGGTCGGGGTTAGCAATTGGCATATCCGAACTGCTGGAGCCAGTGCCTCGTAATGCATGTAGCAGAACAGAGAGATACGGGACGAGGGACTCGGTAAAGATACATATCAAGGTTGCAGTCGTCATTGCCAGTGCTATTCGGCTTTTTTTTTTTTTTTTTTTTTCGAAATATATATAATAGGGCCGAATGACGTGTGCTTGTCACGTTTCTTTGATTCATTGATAAATAAGCGAAAATATAAGTCGAGAAAAAATCCGCCGTTTTCCGGGAGCGGGACTCGAACCCACATCTCCGCATAACCGGTGCGGTGCGTTAACCAATTACGCTATCCCCACAGCGGCTTCTCTCTCGACTTTAAAGCGGGGGTTTATATTTACAAGAGCTCTGAGGCCGGTCAACTAGCGCCGCCCCTCGACTACCGCGGGAGACGTAGAACGTCTTCTTTCCCAGCGACCGCCACGTAGAACGTGGTCGGAGGTCGGGGTTAGCAATTGGCATATCCGAACTGCTGGAGCCAGTGCCTCGTAATGCATGTAGCAGAACAGAGAGATACGGGACGAGGGACTCGGTAAAGATACATATCAAGGTTGCAGTCGTCATTGCCAATGCTATTCGGCTTTTTTTTTTTTTTTTTTTTTTTCGAAATATATATAATAGGGCCGAATGACGTGTGCTTGTCACGTTTCTTTGATTCATTGATAAATAAGCGAAAATATAAGTCGAGAAAAAATCCGCCGTTTTCCGGGAGCGGGACTCGAACCCACATCTCCGCATAACCGGTGCGGTGTAACCAATTACGCTATCCCCACAGCGGCTTCTCTCTCGACTTTAAAGCGGGGGTTTATATTTACAAGAGCTCTGAGGCCGGTCAACTAGCGCCGCCCCTCGACTACCGCGGGAGACGTAGAACGTCTTCTTTCCCAGCGACCGCCACGTAGAACGTGGTCGGAGGTCGGGGTTAGCAATTGGCATATCCGAACTGCTGGAGCCGCACCGGTTATGCGGAGCCGCACCGCACCGGTTATGCGGAGATGTGGGTTCGAGTCCCGCTCCCGGAAAACGGCGGATTTTTTCTCGACTTATATTTTCGCTTATTTATCAATGAATCAAAGAAACGTGACAAGCACACGTCATTCGGCCCTATTATATATATTTCGAAAAAAAAAAAAAAAAAAAAGCCGAATAGCACTGGCAATGACGACTGCAACCTTGATATGTATCTTTACCGAGTCCCTCGTCCCGTATCTCTCTGTTCTGCTACATGCATTACGAGGCACTGGCTCCAGCAGTTCGGATATGCCAATTGCTAACCCCGACCTCCGACCACGTTCTACGTGGCGGTCGCTGGGAAAGAAGACGTTCTACGTCTCCCGCGGTAGTCGAGGGGCGGCGCTAGTTGACCGGCCTCAGAGCTCTTGTAAATATAAACCCCCGCTTTAAAGTCGAGAGAGAAGCCGCTGTGGGGATAGCGTAATTGGTTAACGCACCGCACCGGTTATGCGGAGATGTGGGTTCGAGTCCCGCTCCCGGAAAACGGCGGATTTTTTCTCGACTTATATTTTCGCTTATTTATCAATGAATCAAAGAAACGTGACAAGCACACGTCATTCGGCCCTATTATATATATTTCGAAAAAAAAAAAAAAAAAAAAAAGCCGAATAGCACTGGCAATGACGACTGCAACCTTGATATGTATCTTTACCGAGTCCCTCGTCCCGTATCTCTCTGTTCTGCTACATGCATTACGAGGCACTGGCTCCAGCAGTTCGGATATGCCAATTGCTAACCCCGACCTCCGACCACGTTCTACGTGGCGGTCGCTGGGAAAGAAGACGTTCTACGTCTCCCGCGGTAGTCGAGGGGCGGCGCTAGTTGACCGGCCTCAGAGCTCTTGTAAATATAAACCCCCGCTTTAAAGTCGAGAGAGAAGCCGCTGTGGGGATAGCGTAATTGGTTAACGCACCGCACCGGTTATGCGGAGATGTGGGCTCGAGTCCCGCTCCCGGAAAACGGCGGATTTTTTCTCGACTTATATTTTCGCTTATTTATCAATGAATCAAAGAAACGTGACAAGCACACGTCATTCGGCCCTATTATATATATTTCGAAAAAAAAAAAAAAAAAAAAAGCCGAATAGCACTGGCAATGACGACTGCAACCTTGATATGTATCTTTACCGAGTCCCTCGTCCCGTATCTCTCTGTTCTGCTACATGCATTACGAGGCACTGGCTCCAGCAGTTCGGATATGCCAATTGCTAACCCCGACCTCCGACCACGTTCTACGTGGCGGTCGCTGGGAAAGAAGACGTTCTACGTCTCCCGCGGTAGTCGAGGGGCGGCGCTAGTTGACCGGCCTCAGAGCTCTTGTAAATATAAACCCCCGCTTTAAAGTCGAGAGAGAAGCCGCTGTGGGGATAGCGTAATTGGTTAACGCACCGCACCGGTTATGCGGAGATGTGGGTTCGAGTCCCGCTCCCGGAAAACGGCGGATTTTTCTCGACTTATATTTTTCGCTTATTTATCAATGAATCAAAGAAACGTGACAAGCACACGTCATTCGGCCCTATTATATATATTTCGAAAAAAAAAAAAAAGCCGAATAGCACTGGCAATGACGACTGCAACCTTGATATGTATCTTTACCGAGTCCCTCGTCCCGTATCTCTCTGTTCTGCTACATGCATTACGAGGCACTGGCTCCAGCAGTTCGGATATGCCAATTGCTAACCCCGACCTCCGACCACGTTCTACGTGGCGGTCGCTGGAAAGAAGACGTTCTACGTCTCCCGCGGTAGTCGAGGGGCGGCGCTAGTTGACCGGCCTCAGAGCTCTTGGTAAATATAAACCCCCGCTTTAAAGTCGAGAGAGAAGCCGCTGTGGGGATAGCGTAATTGGTTAACGCACCGCACCGGTTATGCGGAGATGTGGGTTCGAGTCCCGCTCCCGGAAAACGGCGGATTTTTTCTCGACTTATATTTTCGCTTATTTATCAATGAATCAAAGAAACGTGACAAGCACACGTCATTCGGCCCTATTATATATATTTCGAAAAAAAAAAAAAAAAAAAAAAAAGCCGAATAGCACTGGCAATGACGACTGCAACCTTGATATGTATCTTTACCGAGTCCCTCGTCCCGTATCTCTCTGTTCTGCTACATGCATTACGAGGCACTGGCTCCAGCAGTTCGGATATGCCAATTGCTAACCCCGACCTCCGACCACGTTCTACGTGGCGGTCGCTGGGAAAGAAGACGTTCTACGTCTCCCGCGGTAGTCGAGGGGCGGCGCTAGTTGACCGGCCTCAGAGCTCTTGTAAATATAAACCCCCGCTTTAAAGTCGAGAGAGAAGCCGCTGTGGGGATAGCGTAATTGGTTAACGCACCGCACCGGTTATGCGGAGATGTGGGTTCGAGTCCCGCTCCCGGAAAACGGCGGATTTTTTCTCGACTTATATTTTCGCTTATTTATCAATGAATCAAAGAAACGTGACAAGCACACGTCATTCGGCCCTATTATATATATTTCGAAAAAAAAAAAAAAAAAAAAAAAAAAGCCGAATAGCACTGGCAATGACGACTGCAACCTTGATATGTATCTTTACCGAGTCCCTCGTCCCGTATCTCTCTGTTCTGCTACATGCATTACGAGGCACTGGCTCCAGCAGTTCGGATATGCCAATTGCTAACCCCGACCTCCGACCACGTTCTACGTGGCGGTCGCTGGGAAAGAAGACGTTCTACGTCTCCCGCGGTAGTCGAGGGGCGGCGCTAGTTGACCGGCCTCAGAGCTCTTGTAAATATAAACCCCCGCTTTAAAGTCGAGAGAGAAGCCGCTGTGGGGATAGCGTAATTGGTTAACGCACCGCACCGGTTATGCGGAGATGTGGGTTCGAGTCCCGCTCCCGGAAAACGGCGGATTTTTTCTCGACTTATATTTTCGCTTATTTATCAATGAATCAAAGAAACGTGACAAGCACACGTCATTCGGCCCTATTATATATATTTCGAAAAAAAAAAAAAAAAAAAAAAAAGCCGAATAGCACTGGCAATGACGACTGCAACCTTGATATGTATCTTTACCGAGTCCCTCGTCCCGTATCTCTCTGTTCTGCTACATGCATTACGAGGCACTGGCTCCAGCAGTTCGGATATGCCAATTGCTAACCCCGACCTCCGACCACGTTCTACGTGGCGGTCGCTGGGAAAGAAGACGTTCTACGTCTCCCGCGGTAGTCGAGGGGCGGCGCTAGTTGACCGGCCTCAGAGCTCTTGTAAATATAAACCCCCGCTTTAAAGTCGAGAGAGAAGCCGCTGTGGGGATAGCGTAATTGGTTAACGCACCGCACCGGTTATGCGGAGATGTGGGTTCGAGTCCCGCTCCCGGAAAACGGCGGATTTTTTCTCGACTTATATTTTCGCTTATTTATCAATGAATCAAAGAAACGTGACAAGCACACGTCATTCGGCCCTATTATATATATTTCGAAAAAAAAAAAAAAAAAAAAAAGCCGAATAGCACTGGCAATGACGACTGCAACCTTGATATGTATCTTTACCGAGTCCCTCGTCCCGTATCTCTCTGTTCTGCTACATGCATTACGAGGCACTGGCTCCAGCAGTTCGGATATGCCAATTGCTAACCCCGACCTCCGACCACGTTCTACGTGGCGGTCGCTGGGAAAGAAGACGTTCTACGTCTCCCGCGGTAGTCGAGGGGCGGCGCTAGTTGACCGGCCTCAGAGCTCTTGTAAATATAAACCCCCGCTTTAAAGTCGAGAGAGAAGCCGCTGTGGGGATAGCGTAATTGGTTAACGCACCGCACCGGTTATGCGGAGATGTGGGTTCGAGTCCCGCTCCCAGAAAACGGCGGATTTTTTCTCGACTTATATTTTCGCTTATTTATCAATGAATCAAAGAAACGTGACAAGCACACGTCATTCGGCCCTATTATATATATTTCGAAAAAAAAAAAAAAAAAAAGCCGAATAGCACTGGCAATGACGACTGCAACCTTGATATGTATCTTTACCGAGTCCCTCGTCCCGTATCTCTCTGTTCTGCTACATGCATTACGAGGCACTGGCTCCAGCAGTTCGGATATGCCAATTGCTAACCCCGACCTCCGACCACGTTCTACGTGGCGGTCGCTGGGAAAGAAGACGTTCTACGTCTCCCGCGGTAGTCGAGGGGCGGCGCTAGTTGACCGGCCTCAGAGCTCTTGTAAATATAAACCCCCGCTTTAAAGTCGAGAGAGAAGCCGCTGTGGGGATAGCGTAATTGGTTAACGCACCGCACCGGTTATGCGGAGATGTGGGTTCGAGTCCCGCTCCCGGAAAACGGCGGATTTTTTCTCGACTTATATTTTCGCTTATTTATCAATGAATCAAAGAAACGTGACAAGCACACGTCATTCGGCCCTATTATATATATTTCGAAAAAAAAAAAAAAAAGCCGAATAGCACTGGCAATGACGACTGCAACCTTGATATGTATCTTTACCGAGTCCCTCGTCCCGTATCTCTCTGTTCTGCTACATGCATTACGAGGCACTGGCTCCAGCAGTTCGGATATGCCAATTGCTAACCCCGACCTCCGACCACGTTCTACGTGGCGGTCGCTGGGAAAGAAGACGTTCTACGTCTCCCGCGGTAGTCGAGGGGCGGCGCTAGTTGACCGGCCTCAGAGCTCTTGTAAATATAAACCCCCGCTTTAAAGTCGAGAGAGAAGCCGCTGTGGGGATAGCGTAATTGGTTAACGCACCGCACCGGTTATGCGGAGATGTGGGTTCGAGTCCCGCTCCCGGAAAACGGCGGATTTTTTCTCGACTTATATTTTCGCTTATTTATCAATGAATCAAAGAAACGTGACAAGCACACGTCATTCGGCCCTATTATATATATTTCGAAAAAAAAAAAAAAAAAAAAAGCCGAATAGCACTGGCAATGACGACTGCAACCTTGATATGTATCTTTACCGAGTCCCTCGTCCCGTATCTCTCTGTTCTGCTACATGCATTACGAGGCACTGGCTCCAGCAGTTCGGATATGCCAATTGCTAACCCCGACCTCCGACCACGTTCTACGTGGCGGTCGCTGGGAAAGAAGACGTTCTACGTCTCCCGCGGTAGTCGAGGGGCGGCGCTAGTTGACCGGCCTCAGAGCTCTTGTAAATATAAACCCCCGCTTTAAAGTCGAGAGAGAAGCCGCTGTGGGGATAGCGTAATTGGTTAACGCACCGCACCGGTTATGCGGAGATGTGGGTTCGAGTCCCGCTCCCGGAAAACGGCGGATTTTTTCTCGACTTATATTTTCGCTTATTTATCAATGAATCAAAGAAACGTGACAAGCACACGTCATTCGGCCCTATTATATATATTTCGAAAAAAAAAAAAAAAAAAAAAAAAAAAAGCCGAATAGCACTGGCAATGACGACTGCAACCTTGATATGTATCTTTACCGAGTCCCTCGTCCCGTATCTCTCTGTTCTGCTACATGCATTACGAGGCACTGGCTCCAGCAGTTCGGATATGCCAATTGCTAACCCCGACCTCCGACCACGTTCTACGTGGCGGTCGCTGGGAAAGAAGACGTTCTACGTCTCCCGCGGTAGTCGAGGGGCGGCGCTAGTTGACCGGCCTCAGAGCTCTTGTAAATATAAACCCCCGCTTTAAAGTCGAGAGAGAAGCCGCTGTGGGGATAGCGTAATTGGTTAACGCACCGCACCGGTTATGCGGAGATGTGGGTTCGAGTCCCGCTCCCGGAAAACGGCGGATTTTTTCTCGACTTATATTTTCGCTTATTTATCAATGAATCAAAGAAACGTGACAAGCACACGTCATTCGGCCCTATTATATATATTTCGAAAAAAAAAAAAAAAAAAAAAAAAGCCGAATAGCACTGGCAATGACGACTGCAACCTTGATATATATATATATATATATATATATATATATATATATATATATATATATATATATATATATATATATATATATATATATTGTAAGGAAGACCATCGCCAACACCATACTCGTTTAAATAATGTAGGCAGAAGCCGCACAGGGAAGAGGCACCAACTCGTGGATGTCGCATCGCCATCACTGGAACGAAGAAGTCTCGTCTCGTTGGCTCTCCGTCTCGACTTGCTGGACAGCGCGACTTGGTGCTTCGGTGCTACTGCTGCTGCTGGTGCTGCCGAAAAATAAAGCCTGAAAACCCTCTTATAGTTTTGGTGGAGGTGCCGATCTTCGTTCTCTTACGCTGGAGCTCCGCAATCGGACACTCGACCCTCCCAGCATGTCTCGGAACGATGACCCCCGGCCTGCCCCAACACCTATCGTCTGCGCGGGTGGAATTCGTGAGCGGGACCCTCCTTCATTCAACGGCACCGACGAGCAAGACGCGGAGGACTGGGTTGTTACTTTTCAAAGAGTGAGTACTCGTAACCACTGGGACGACCGCCTCAAGCTGAATAATGTCGACTTTTCCTTGACTGGGCTCGCAGAGCGATGGTTCTGGAAGAACGCGGCACGTCTTAAAACGTGGCCTGAGTTTAAAGACGACTTCCCAAAAGCATTCGGCCGCCCCGCTGCTCTAAAGCTCCTGTCAGAGCAGCGTTTGCGTGAGCGTGCACAGAAAAGTGGTGAAAACTTCACTTCTTACATTGAGGATGTCGTCGCTCTGTGCCGCAAGATTGACAGTGCCATGCCCGAACCAGAAAGGATAAAACACATTCTGAAAGGCATAGACGACGATGCCTTCCATATGCTGCTGGCGAAAAACCCCCAAACTGTGGCCGAGGTCGTTACTATTTGCCAGAGTTACGACGAGTTGCGAAAGCAGAGGGCCCTCACTCGGCGACCCCTCGCAGAAAATCAGTTTGTCTCCAGCTTGGCCGCTGATGACGGCGACGGAACCTTGTTGCGACGGATACAGCAGTTTATACGCGAGGAAGTGGCTCGGCAGTTGCCCATCATCAACTATGTGCCCGAGCAAAAATCTTCTCTCAGCCGCCCTGAACTCAGAACCGTTATCCAGGAGCAAGTCGCTGACTCCCTCCCAGCGGCACTGCCGTCAAGCCCCGTTGTTGCACCTGTGCCTTATGCCGCCACCATACCGCAAGCTCCAGCGAGTTCAACCATGCCTTATGCAGACTCTATGCACCCCGTGACGATGGCCGCTCCAATACACTTTGCCGACTCTATCCCTCAACGACCTTACGCTGAAGTCGCTGCCAGGTACATGCATCGGAGCCCCGTCGTTTTCTCCACCACCCGGCCTTTACGTCCGCCGGTGTTGTCTGGTCCCTCGTTCACCAACCCTTGAAGGACGCTGTACAATCGCCCAATTTGCTTTGCCTGTAGGGCTCCTGGACACGTGGCACGCTATTGCCGCCGCGCCACGGTGACAGGACGCAACCCTGCCGCAGCTTCTTCCTACGCCCATTCCCCACTCATGCACGAGGCCACCGCGTATTCGCCGATGAGATCTATGCCGCCCGAGAGTCGTGAATTCGGAAGCCGTCGGTCTTCATCTCCGCGACACCGCTCGCTATCTCCCATGCGTCGTCGTCCTGTTCCAACGGAAGCGGAAAATTAGGCGCTGCAGTTCCGGAGGCAAGAACTGCGTCGTCGTCGATCTGGCCAAGGCCTCCTCCCTCTCCCGCAAACGTCATACGTATTACCATAGATGGCGCTGAAATCTTAGCCCTTCTCGATACTGGAGCCGCCGTTTGTTATGGACGCCAAACTTTCCCGCCGCTTGAAGAAGGTTAGGACGACGCATCTTGGATTCTCATTACGGACTGCTACGGCTCACCCCATTGAACCAACTGGCGTGTGCACTGCCCGTGTCGTTATTCGGCACGTCATGTATGCTGTTCAGTTCGTTGTCGTGCCTTCCTGTTCCCACGATGTCATACTGGGGTGGGACTTCCTTTCTGAACATGGAGCTGTCATCGACTGTGGCCGTGCCGAAGTAGAGCTCTTCCCGTTCATGGATCATACAGCTGATGAACCGCCCGCTCCTTCTGCCATAAAACTGGTCCTCGCGGAAGAAGTTAGCATTCTGCCTTGCCAGCTTCTTTATCCTGCCCATTTCTGTCCAATTCGACAGTACGCTTTACGCCTTCTAAACTGTTTCACCAGCAACGTTGTCTTCGGCTTCCTTTCTCCCTGCTTCCCATCCGTAACAGCCAAACTACACTTCTCCTTTCCAACTACGGCTCCTGTCCGTGCACCTTGCAACGCGGAGAGTGCGTCGGCCACGTCGAGACCGTCCATTCTGTTGTCGCGTGGCTGCGCCCGACGATTCAACGCCGCTTGAAATCAGTGGACTGTGTGCTCCTTCAGCAGCAAAATCCCCCCCGTCTGCGGACGTCTTCCTTCGCGCCATTGATGCCGGCCTTTCACCGTCCGAACGAGACCAGCTTCTTGCACTGAACCGATTTCGGACGTCTTTTGATTCTGTCCAGACTGGTCTGGGACGTACCACCATCGTGGAACACACCATCGATACCGGGGGTCACGTACCCTTACGGCAACGTCCCTACCGTGCTTCCCCCACTGAACGCCGCCAAATCGATGAACAAGTCGAGGACATGCTCCAACGCGGTGTGATTCGACCCTCCACCAGTCCATGGGCATCGCCGGTAGTGCTTGTCAAGAAGGACGGCTCTATTCGGTTTTGCGTCGATTACCGACGGCTCAACAAGATAACTTGCAAGGACGTATATCCTTTGCCGCGAATTGATGACGCCCTCGATTGTCTACAAGGCGCACAGTTCTTTTCCTCCATTGACTTACGCTCGGGTTATTGGCAGGTCCCCATGGCCGAGGCTAATCGTGCAAAAACGGCCTTTGTTACTCCTGACGGCCTGTACGAGTTTAACGTTATGCCGTTTGGCCTCTGCAATGCGCCTGCAACCTTGGAGCGGATGATGGATAATATTCTCCGTGGACTCAAATGGCAGACGTGCCTTTGTTACCTCGATGATATTGTGATCTTCTCTCCTGATTTTTCGACGCATCTGATTCGACATGAGCAAATTTTGACGTGCTTGACGACCGCAGGCCTTCAGCTCAACCTCAAGAAGTGCCGTTTTGCTGCCCGAGAGCTTACTATCCTTGGCCACGTTGTCTCCAAAGCTGGTGTCCTGCCGCATCCTGCCAAGTTACGTGCTCTGGCGGAATTTCCCAAGCCGACAACTGTGAAGGCCCTTCGCAGCTTCATTGGGCTGTGTTCATACTTTCGCCGATTCGTTCGCAACTTTGCATCTCTCATCGCGCCTTTGGCAAAGCTCCTCAGCAAAGAAGGCGGCATCTGTGAGTGGTCCATGGCCTGCGACGACACATTTACTAAACTGCGCCATCTCCTCACATCTCCGCCAATCCTACGCCATTTCGATCCTGAGGCCCCTACCGAGATTCACACGGATGCGAGCGGAGTTGGTTTGAGGGCAGTTCTCGCTCAGCCCAAGGTAGGATATGACGAGTATGTCGTTTCTTATGCAAGTCGCACGCTAACAAAGACCGACACAAATTATTCCGTGATCTATAGAGAATGCCTGGCCGTTATTTGGGCGCTTGCGAAGTTCCGCCCGTACCTCTACGGGCGCCCTGTCCATATTGTCACAGACCACCACGCGCTTTGTTGGTTGCCCTCGCATAAAGATCCTTCTGGTCGGCTAGCGCGCTGGGCTTTGCGGCTACAGGAGTATGACATTCGCGTCACGTATCGCTCAGGCAGGCAGCACAATGATGCTGATGCCCTTTCGCGCTCCCCGCTGCCTTATGACAGCGACCGGATCTCGAGCTCCGACTGCTACGTGTCGCCATTCGAGATCCACTCTATGTCGTCCGAGCAAAAGAAAGACCCTTGGATTTCCTCCATGTTGGACTTTCTGTCTGGCTCATTAACGAACGCTGCATCTCGGACACTACGCCGGCAAGCGTCGCACTTTGCAATTCGTGACGGACTGCTTTTCCGTCGCAACTACCCACCCGAAGGTCGCAAGTGGCTCTTAGTAATTCCCTGCCACCTACGCTCTGAAATGTGTGCCTATTTTCACGAAGAGCCACATTGCGCCCATGCTGGTGTCCACAAAACATACCAGCGCTTGCGCTTCCGGTACTACTGGCGAGGCATGTACCGCTTCGTTCGTCAATACGTCCGTTCGTGTGTTCGATGCCAACGCCGAAAATATCCTCCATGTCCAGCAAGACCATTCGACCGTGTACGCATCGACCTTTATGGACCTCTTCCTTGCACTGCAGATGGCAACCGATGGGTCGTTGTTGCTGTCGACTACTTGACCCGGTATGCCGAGACTTCCGCCCTGCCTGCTGCTACCGCACGCGAAGTAGCCTCCTTCCTACTTCGGCACTTCATTTTACGGCATGGGGCGCCCCGTGAACTCCTCAGTGATCGAGGAAGGGTTTTTTGTCTGAAGTTATAGAGGCCCTTCTTAAAGCCTGCCGCACGATCCATCGCACCACCACGGCATATCACCCTCAGACCAATGGGCTCACCGAACGTTTCAACCAGACTCTGAGTTACATGCTTGCTACACTCTTAATCGGGTTCCATATAAGTTCCAGTTAAAAAGGGTGATCCACTTTTTTTATGTGGATCCTAACGAAAAAATAACTAGAACGAGGGATATAGCTGGATCTTATCTGGAACCATCAACTTGTTTTCTTTATGTTTGTGGCTTTTATCTGGAACCGAAAAATTAGGTTATGCGATGTCGGCGGTTCCGGTTACTGTTCCACTTATGTCCCAGTAAACGGTTGTGGAGAGTGCGTTTGTATATTTTTTGCTTGTGTCTTGTTCCACATAACTCGTGCACGGCAGTGAAGTATGCACTCTTTCATGCATCAACTGGAACAAAGAACCGCATATATATTTGGTGCTTCTTGACCGAAGATGCACTTGCGTGTTTAATATTGCCGCGAACCATACATTGGGTTTGTTTATTTGTGTTTTGCTTTTACCGCCCGGCTGTGCCGGTCTGTGTTATCTCTGCGCCAAGGAAAGCGCGTGTTCAATCCTTTCTTTCTGTGCCGCATGTGTTATCTGTTGTGATAGGGAGAGCATTCCGATCTAACGTGAACAGCCCAGAATAATCTTCTTGGGTCTACTATGTTCTCGATGCGAATCGACGTTTCGAGAACCACGCGCGCCAAAAGATAAAAAGCCTGCAGTGCGGACGCCGGGGCATTCGATTCTGCGACGCTCGCTGACGCAAGTCACTTTGTTGACCGCTGCTTCGCCGCCTCTGTATTCTTTTAAGTTGTTAGGGGAGCACAGGTTCGCTCCAATAAACTTGTTTCTCCTGCAAGACAACTGCGTCGTCCTTGGCTTCGTGACATCTGGTGGAGGTGCGGGGTAGGCAGTCGGCGTCGGAGTGTTTCCTGCCGGATTTATAAACGACGGTAACGTCGAACTCCTGCAGGCGCAAGCTCCACCGCCCAAGACGGCCAGAGGGGTCCTTCAAATTGGCGAGCCAACACAGCGCATGGTGGTCTGTTACAACCTTGAATGGCCTTCCATACACGTATGGGCGAAATTTTGAAATCGCCCATATAATAGCCAGGCACTCTTTCTCAGAGGCAGAATAGTTTTTCTCCTCCTTCGACAGACCACGGCTGGCATAGGCGATTACCCTTTCGCAGCCGCTTTGCTTTTGGACAAGGACGGCACCCAAGCCGATATCACTGGCGTCCGTGTGCATTTCCGTTTCGGCATTTTCGTCGAAATGAGCGAGCACGGGCGGGCTTTGCAGGCGTATTTGCAGCTCGCAGAATGCTTTTTCTTGGTCGTTTTCCCAGCTGAAAGGGGTGCTATCTTTCGTCAAGCGCGTGAGTGGCTCTGCAATGCGTGCGAAGTTTGCCACGAAGCGCCGGTAGTATGCGCACAGCCCGAGAAATCTTCGCACGCCCTTCTTGTCTTTCGGCCTTGGGAAGTTCGCAATCGCTGAAGTTTTTGCCGGGTCAGGTAGGACTCCCGCGGCGTTGACGACGTGGCCCAAGAACTTGAGTTCCCCGTATGCGAAACGGCACTTTTCAGGCTTTAGCGTCAACCCCGACGTACGAATGGCCTCGAGTACAGACTCCAACCTTGCAAGGTGTTCGTCGAAAGTCCGGGCGAATACTACTACGTCGTCGAGGTATACGAGGCAGGTGTGCCACTTAAGGCCAGCTAGCACAGTGTCCATGACTCTTTGAAACGTCGCTGGTGCTGTGCACAGCCCAAACGGCATCACCTTGAACTCGTATAGGCCGTCTGGGGTTATAAATGCAGTCTTCTCTCGGTCTCTCTCGTCCACTTCGATTTGCCAGTAGCCGGTCTTCAGGTCCATCGATGAGAAGTACTTCGCGTGGCAGAGGTGGTCGAGGGCGTCGTCGATTCGGGGAAGGGGGTACACGTCCTTTTTCGTGATTTTGTTCAGTCGCCGGTAGTCAACGCAAAACCTTAATGTGCCGTCTTTTTTCTTTACGAGTACGACGGGCGCAGCCCAGGGGCTTTTCGATGGCTGTATAATGTCATCGCTCAGCATGTCGTCGACTTGAGTCCGGATGGCTTCCCGTTCGTGTGAAGAGACGCGGTACGGTGACTGTCTGGTAGGTCGGGCTCCATCTTCGGTTATTATTCGGTGCTTCGCTAGAGGGGTCTGACGTAGTTTTGCGCTCGACGAAAAACATTCGCTGTAGCGACGCAGCAAGGCCAATAATTTTTTCCGTTGTTCTTGCGGTAGCGCCGGATTCACGTCGAATGGCTGCGGGAGCTTGAAGGTTTCTACGGGTGTGCGTTCAAAGTCGGCGACTGCGATCACATCACTTGCTTCTTGCGTTTCTTCGAGGAACGCAATTGCAGCTCCCTTGTTTAAATGCTGGTACTCTTCGGTGAAATTAGTGACCAAAACGTGAGATTGGCGTTGCTTAAAGTGCGCAATGCCTCTTGCGACGGAGACGCCGCGGTCGAGAAGCAACCTTCGATCACTCTCTACGATAGCGTCGATGTCAGAAGCAGCATCCTCACAGTAGACGGCGATCATCAAGCTTGCGCGGGGTGGCAGGGTGATGTGATCGTCGGCGATCCTGACAGCAGCACGGTGATCGGGGTTCGGTTGCGGCGTCGTGGAGTGATCGGAGGAAAATGTTATCGACTTGGTCTGCAGATCAATTATTGCGCCGTTGTCCGTCAAAAAGTCAATTCCGAGAATCACGTCGCGGGAGCAGTTAGGCAGAACGACGAACGCCGCAGGGTACGTTGTGCCGTCTATGGTGACGCGCGATGTGCACATTCCACTTGGCGTCACGAGGTGGCCTCCTGCTGTGCGTATGTGCGGACCGTCCCATCTGGTCATAACTTTCTTCAGTTTAGACGCAAATGGTCCGCTCATTACCGAATAGTCGGCTCCCGTGTCTACGAGGGCGACTACGTCAAAGCCGTCGATGGACACCTTGACGTCGGATGCCGCCTTCCTCGAGTTCCGGGTGCGTCGGGGCGTCGCATCTCGGCTTGTGCGTGTTGACGGTCGGGCACTGTGCGTCGTCGTTGTCATCGTCTTCTCAGCGGACGTCTCGTCGTGTACGGGATTCTCGTCAGGTCTGGGTCGGGTCGTCGGGATGAGGGCATGTTGTGAGTCACTGTCTTCCGCGAGTCGTTGCGTCGTTGGAGGGTTTTCATTTTTCCGCGATCGTGCAACTTTACCTCCAGAAGTTGCTGCTTTTAGTTTCCCCCGCGTGGGCTGGGGGACCTTCCACGTGAGAACTCAGCATTGCTACGGCGGTTCGGCGACTGGTATGGGTAGGGTGACGTAATACTCCTTGGTAATGCCGCGAACCATACATTGGGTTTGTTTATTTGTGTTTTGCTTTTACCGCCCGGCTGTGCCGGTCTGTGTTATCTCTGCGCCAAGGAAAGCGCGTGTTCAATCCTTTCTTTCTGTGCCGCATGTGTTATCTGTTGTGATAGGGAGAGCATTCCGATCTAACGTGAACAGCCCAGAATAATCTTCTTGGGTCTACTATGTTCTCGATGCGAATCGACGTTTCGAGAACCACGCGCGCCAAAAGATAAAAAGCCTGCAGTGCGGACGCCGGGGCATTCGATTCTGCGACGCTCGCTGACGCAAGTCACTTTGTTGACCGCTGCTTCGCCGCCTCTGTATTCTTTTAAGTTGTTAGGGGAGCACAGGTTCGCTCCAATAAACTTGTTTCTCCTGCAAGACAACTGCGTCGTCCTTGGCTTCGTGACATCTGCAAGAGCGAATTACCTCCTCGTCATCCCCGCGGACCTTCGTGACGAAATTTTGGAAGCGTGCCACGACGACCCGTCTTCCGGACATCTGGGCACAGCCCGCACTATTGGAAAAATCAAGGCGAGGTACTACTGGCCCGGCCTTACCTCTGACGTCACCCACTACGTCCGGAGCTGCCGTGACTGCCAGCGACGAAAAACGCCGCCGACAAGACCCGCCGGACTTCTGCAACCGATCGCCGTCCCATCGAGACCATTTCAACAGATTGGAATGGACCTTTTAGGCCCGTTCCCTACGTCACGATCACACAACAAGTGGATTGTCGTAGCGACAGACTACATGACGCGCTACGCAGAGACCGCCGCTCTTCCGAGGGGGACTGCACAAGAAGTGGCGAAGTTCTTTATAAGCCAAGTTGTGCTACGACATGGAGCCCCGGAAGTCCTAATCACAGACCGCGGAACGGCATTTACTGCAGAGCTGATGCAAGGAGTATTACGCTACAGCAACACGGATCACCGAAGAACGACCGCGTACCACCCCCAAACGAACGGACTAACAGAACGTCTGAACAAGACAATCGCAGATATGCTGTCAATGTACGTTGACGTTGAACATAAGACTTGGGACGAAGTTCTCCCGTATGTCACGTTTGCGTACAACACGGCTATCCAGGAGACGACGCAGCTGACGCCGTTCGAGCTTGTCTACGGTAGAAGGCCGACTACGATGCTCGACGCCATGCTTCCGCACGTAGAAGACGACGACCTCAACGCCGACGTCCACGGATATCTTCAACGTGCGGAGGAGGCCCGCCAGCTCGCTCGAGTTCGTATAAGGGACCAGCAGCTGGTGGATGCCGGCCGCTACAACCTCCGACGCCGAGACGCCGAGTACCAACCAGGGGATCGTGTGTGGGTTTGGACTCCCATCCGACGACGCGGACTCAGTGAGAAGCTCCTGCGACGGTATTTCGGACCCTACCAGATTCTACGACGTGTTGGCCAACTTACCTACGAAGTGATCCCCGATGTTGACTCCGGCACATCACGACGACGCACGCGGCCTGAAGTCGTCCACGTGGTTCGCTTAAAACCTTTCTACGAACGATGACGAACTTTTATTTTCATTTGTTCGGACTGTCGCTTATGTTAGCATCGGGTCGATGCACTCTTAGAGGGGGGGTAATGCCGCGAACCATACATTGGGTTTGTTTATTTGTGTTTTGCTTTTACCGCCCGGCTGTGCCGGTCTGTGTTATCTCTGCGCCAAGGAAAGCGCGTGTTCAATCCTTTCTTTCTGTGCCGCATGTGTTATCTGTTGTGATAGGGAGAGCATTCCGATCTAACGTGAACAGCCCAGAATAATCTTCTTGGGTCTACTATGTTCTCGATGCGAATCGACGTTTCGAGAACCACGCGCGCCAAAAGATAAAAAGCCTGCAGTGCGGACGCCGGGGCATTCGATTCTGCGACGCTCGCTGACGCAAGTCACTTTGTTGACCGCTGCTTCGCCGCCTCTGTATTCTTTTAAGTTGTTAGGGGAGCACAGGTTCGCTCCAATAAACTTGTTTCTCCTGCAAGACAACTGCGTCGTCCTTGGCTTCGTGACAATATACACGCGCACACACCATACTATAATGAACTTCGCCGACATCTATGAAACTGCCTTGCAGCAGTTAACTTTCATTGTATGGCTAAGGTGTAGTGTTATTGATGTCCTTTGAGAGAAAACGAAATCGCACTTCTTTGCCAACACCGTACAAAGCATTAAAACTGTCGAGAGAAGGCTATCATGGGGAAAATAAGAAATTGCAGGAACCCATTTTCAGGTGTTCTGTGGCCCTCAAACCGCTTTTGTGAACATCTTATCTTTCTAATTTGAGGCGTGAAGTACAAAATCACCAGGGACGTGAATTTGAGAAGGACTAAACGTCTTCCCTTTCCTCGTTTGCCGTTCGGGCGAAGCCATAACTGCTATAGTGCTGAATAATTCGTGGTGCTTTTGTGAGCACCTACCTTCATAACGAAATACTTGTTGAGGCTATTACATGTTATGCATCTGGTTTACAAAGCTTCGCAGAAGCGGCAGTTTTTGTTCAACGCTTAGTCATCATATCGCTGTGGTGGACGCGCTCAATGGCACTTAGCCCACGGTACTTATGTTGTGATGGGGTACATACATAATGGTAACCGACTGCGTCCTATTTTACACCGCACACATCATGCTACGCATGCAGTTATATGCTTAGAAGTTCGTTTTTGTATCTTGTCTCGTCTAGGCTATTAATTTTCACAAGCAAAAACGAAAGCCTCTTTGCAGGAGGAGAACCACACAAAACCTGGAGAACTAATCTACCCCACGGCATCTGCCTTGCATTCTAAATATTTATACTGAAATGGCATTCTTATTTGAAATTGTTCATTGCAGTATCGGGAAAATCCTCAGTGTTACCCTAATGTTGTTACTTGCCATAGTAATTCAAGTTCACCGAATGACCTGCCTTCTCCTGCTGGTCCCCCCGTCGCTGTTTTCCTGCACTATTTGTGTTCATGAAGAAAAACTGCTGGAAAACGGGTAATGTATTATTAACTCGCTAATTAGCTATGTAACACTGGATTCTCTATACGGAAGTAGTTTTCTATAACGTGGGTATCAAAGAGCGTCGCAGTATATATTATTGGTATTTGAAAGGCTTGTTGTCAAGAGAACGCAGTCAATAAAGAAGCGTCGTTTTGTTTTTACTGAAATCAACGAAGTAAACCTGTCATCAAAGTTTATGCACACATACCGCACGCGCTCACGGCCCTCGGCGAGAAACAACTTTAGCCCAACTAACGTGTTAAATTGTCTAATATCTGAGCTCTTTGCTCCAACCTCAGAGCCGCGTAGACGTCCGCTTAGAGGCCTACTCCCATTTTCCGAAGCAAATAAAAGCGATCAAAGGTGCCGAGTTTGTGATCTCTTCCGCGGACTGGTCACTGGCCACGGCGTGCATCGCCCAAGCTACGGAGGAAGAAAAAGTTGGCCGAAACCATTACGAAATGACCGCCACTTCAGTGTGGCATGCCGTGCGCATGCGTTGACAGCCGCAAGGCAGCGCCGCTTGCGTTGATACATGGTATAGTGGGACGGCAACGGGTACAACGACGATGAGGGAAAAACGGGACTGCGTGAACACTTTTAACGACCGCAGCGCCCCTACGTCTCAACATTTACGCAAGCTAGTTTTTGTTCTTCCGCGTGCAGCGCCACCAGTGGCGTTCTATAGCGGTTTTCTCGATTGCTCGCGTTATGCGCCTGATGTACTAGATTAACTGTCGGTCAGACTGGCGGGAACGGTTACCAGTTTGGTTTTTGCGTGAAACTAGGGGACTGAAACTTCCTATACCTTGCATGGGACGCGATATTCGATCGAAGTGCCGGACGAACCCCTGGTGTTTGGGGGCGGTACTAAAAAAATGGCGGCGTGTTGTAGACATGCACTGGGAAACGCCATCTTGATGAGGACTGAAAAGCCGAGCGGGGTGGGGGGGGGGGGGGGGCAAATCAGCGCCAAATTCAATTGGGACGCACATGGAAGGTAAATTGAGCGAGTGGAGGATATTCAGATGGCCAGCGCACGACCTTTTTCCTGTTGCGCAACCCACCACATTATCGAAAGGGCAATTGTTTTGTTCTGATTGATGAAGTTTTACGCGTCCACTTCTTTTTGCACCACTTATTCTAAGTACGACGTTATTTTGGTTTATTAGTACACACAATCTAGGCAAGGATGAAGAGTACAGGTATTTTCATTTTTATTGCTAAATGTACCATTCATACAGTAAAAACACAACTTGGATATTTTACACTTTTAGTCGCAAACAAAAGTGTATTGCACATGGCCGCATGCTAATTAGGTATCCAGCCTGTGCATATCTGTCGAGTGCCTTGTATGTCCAAGGTCCTCGTAGTCTCTGGTGGTGAAATGGGCAGGACACAGCCGGTAGCTGCTGTAGACCTGTCGAGGTGGTAAATGAGCCAGGTTCTGCCTTCTCGCACACTGGAGCCAAACGCGAAATCTGGAACATCAACAAGCACGTGTGTATATTTGGGTTAGAATGAATACTAGCTTTACTGCTGCTTTCAACTAGCATCTGTATTCGGAATATATTAGGAATCTTTCTTAAATGGACTTTGGCTACAAAGACGACTTGTGACCAATCGTAAAGGCAAATTTTAAATTAAAATCAGCCTTTATTATTAAGAGACGCAGATACGTTTTTCTATTTGTGCGATGATAATGTTCGGTGGCAACGACCCACCGTTCCTCCTAATCCAAAATACACTTCTGCAGACAAAAGCAGCCATCCCACAGCAGAATCGCTAAACAATTATTCATGCAATACACTTTGGCGCCCTATGTATTCATCAGGTATTTCTCGGGTGCTGCAATAAACCGGTTATAAAAACCTTCTTTCAAAACTTCTAATAAATTCCTAGCAAAGGTTAAGCCTGCACTGTCTAATTATTTATCGGCTTATAGCTGTAACTGCGTTCTTGTGAATACATCGATCGTTCTTGTGCTAAAGCTGAAACTGCAAGCACGGAACTGAAGGTTAAATTATAAATTATAAGTGGTGGAATTATAGTTATGATTGTATTATAAACATATAAAGTAATTGATTACTTTGTATAGTTATTGCTACAAATTTATTCTGCTATGTGCCGTTGATTCACGTGACGACAAAATGAAGAACACACAGAATACACAATTGAAACGCAATAAAATAATTGACGTAGTCACTACTTAGTTAACATAGTGCTAACAACACGATATGAACCTGCGGACCCAGCCTTTGAGCCATAAGTGTATGAGAGATGCCTTCCTCCAGCTGTGGACATAAACAAGCTGATAGTAATAACGATAACAAAAATATTGGTAATAATTATAATAATCACAATAATATTAATAATGATAACAGCAACGCATGCTACGAAAACAAACTAAACGCACGCAATCAAAAGATAATAAAAATAGTGCAGATAAGCTCACACTGTTCCATTAGTTATTGTATATGTTGCTCATACACACTTTGCTGCATACCGCGCATTAACTGGCGCTAAAATGCAAAACACAATCTAAACGCATTAAATCAATAACGCACGTATAAACAAACGTGTGTAGCTAATGTAGTGATTGGATTAATTACCAGATGCTCTGCCGCGCATTTCATGCTTCAGTAAAGAATCAAAGAAGACAATCAGAATGTAATAAATAGATAGTGCACGTGCATGCTCACTTAAATTATACGCCTCGAGCGCGGCCTGTAGGGGCGCCACTGAAATCCCCTTAGCGGCCCGTTTCGAAAGCAGGCGCGGGAGTCTCCGTCCGGCTCCCCACTGTCACCGGTGCGTTTTCGGCGTGTTCACGACTGAGATTTAGCGTTTGCGGGCGTTGGAAATCCATGTTTATGTGAAGCAGTCACTCTGTTCGCAAATGGGGTGTGTTTACGAGAGTGTAAATGTTTCTGACGCGATCTTAGTGTGGTATATCCGGTCTGTGTGTGTCACAGGCCAGCGTCGCGGAACCGGCGTATGCATGGACCTGATCATAGTTCATCATCATCATCACCAGCCTGTCTACGCCCACTGCAGGGCAAAGGCCTCTCCCATTATTCTCCAATTACCTCGGTCCTGTGCCAACTGTGACCAATTTATCCCCGCAAACTTCTTGATCTCATCTGCCCATCTAACTTTCTGCCGCCCCCTGCAGCGCTTGCCTTCTCTAGGGATCCACTCTGTTACCCTTAATGACCAGCGGTTATCTTGCCTTCGCATTACATGCCCTGCCCAAGTCCATTTCTTCTTCTTAATTTCTACTAATATGTCTTTAACACCAGTTTGCTCCCTGACCCACTCCGCTCTCTTCTTGTCCCTTAATGTTACACCTATCATTTTCCGCTCCATTGCCCGCTGAGTCGTTCTCAATTTAAGTTGAACCCTCTTAGTGAGCCTCCAAGTTTCTGCCCCGTAGGTGAGTACCGGTAAGATGCAGCTGTCATACACTTTCTTCTTCAACGACAATGGTAGGCTGCTATTCATTATCTGATAATGTCTGCCATATGCACCCCACCCCATTCTGATCCTTCTAATTATCTCTGCCTCATGGTTGGGATCTGGGGTCACAACTTGGCCTAAGTATATGTATTCGCTTACCACTTCCACTGCCTCGCCATCTATCTGAAACTGCTGTGCTGTCCCGAGGTTATTGATCATTACTTTAGTTTTCTGCATATTAATTTTCAGGCCCACGGTTCTACTCTGTTCGCCCAGTGCGGAAAGCATGCTTTGCAGATCATAGTTACACTGCCCTGAATTTACTAGCAGTGTCTCCATAACCACCCGTTCCTCTGATGTTCATGCTACGGGTATACGACTACGATGTAAATCAGTTTTGTGCACTTACATATTCAGCGGAACACTCATACCTGACAGCACGCCAGTTACTTTTGCCAATAATATACTTCAGATATTGGTCACCACCATTTACAAGCCTGTGTGTGTTAATTTCGGGAATATTCAAGGTAAGTACGACGGATAATGCAGAGAGAGAGAGAGAGAAAACATTTTAATGAGCTCAAATGTGAGAGTTGAACCCTAGTCCGGGAATCCATGCGTTGCCCTCGCCGTCTTGGCCCGTGTCACCAGGAGAGTCTGGTCCTGGTCAACAGTGTCTCCCACAGCTCAGGAAAGGAACAGGTGGAGATGGGAATTATACTCGGGGATGAGCACACGACTAACATTCGTGTGCTACTTATATCCTCTGCGACCAGCGCTTAGACTGGCTTAGAATATAATCGGCGTCCGCTACTAAACGCTTCTTCAAAATATCGTCACATGGCACATGGAGCCTGCAGAATAAAGGAGAAACTGAAATCAGAGGGCCGTATCACATACCCCACTCTTTCATCGCTTGCGAACTGCCTGCCCTGTATACTTCCAAAAATGCGTCCGCCGAACGATCAGGTGTTCGTTGAAGACGAAAAACAAAACGACAGTGAATGCGAGATTTGCGTGTCTGATTACTGATGACCAAAAAGCTATTTGCTTGATTCCGCTCCGCATTTGTACAAAGCGTCCCCCTCCCCTGCCCCCCACCTACGTCTTGCGAAATAGCGGTGCATTTCGCGTATAGTTTGTCTGGTGAGCCCTACCTGCTTAAGTTTTGATGAACGTCTTTAGCATGTCAGAAGCTTCACTGTATTTGTTTTTTTCATTTCCGTTAGAGCTATTATTTTTCTTCCGCACTTGCACAGCATGTATTTTCCGGTGGTTTCGTATTAGATTGCCTTGGTTCTTGCTATAAGGCATGTGTGGGCACATATTTAACGACGTACAGGCTTGAAATATACTTAACATTTTCGCATGGCATATATTCTTATAAAATGCATAAGTTATTGTGCTGGATTGGCTAATCACATCCCCGAAACATATTTTTCTGCATCGTATATATTCGAAACAAAGCCGCATCCGTTGTCCACGCTGCAAAATGAAGCCAACCTCTCACTGTGCCAGTATCAGGTCTAAACGAGGCGACAGTAGAATTCATTTGTGCCTGACGTATTTGGAGGTGACAGGGGTGACATGCTGCTGCCGTCGCCGACACCCGGAAGAGCGGCGACGATGCGCGCATAACCGCGTCCCCGGGTAGCTCTTGCAGGCGATCGCGTGCTCTACGAAGACGCAGCTGCTTGTTAAGTGACCTAAACGTACTCTTTGCTTATAGACGTCACCATAACAAGTTTTTTTAGGGCGCGGAAAGGCGAAAAGAAGCGAAACAGAACCAAAACACTGCACGAGCCCCTATCAGCCACGCAGCGCACATCCCGTCAACGCCGCGGAGAAGCGGCTCCAGGCGGCGCAGCGATCGCGAAGCTCGAGGCGTATACAGCTACTGCTGCAACCGCATCCTGCTATCTCGTGCAAGCGTATAAAAGCAAAACAAGGAGCATGCAGACCGTACCTTTCGTCTGCCGGGATCCAAAAGAAGTTTATGTCGTCCTGGCGTGAAGAATTTTGACACCACTCAGTACAGCACGATCTGTGATGACGGCGCGAATCCATTCATGCGTCTGTTTCGATAAAACAGACTTTGCGGTGGTAAAAACGGCCCTCGGAACACCGTGGATCGTAGCATACCTATGGGCGCGACAAGAAACGCCCCTTTTCAGCGGTGCGAAGCAGAAAGGCGCGGTTCTTGTTTTCCACTGCTGGTGGCGCTCGTATTTTTGCAATCTCGAAGTGCAACTTTTAAGTTTACTGGCATATTAAAAACTTCGTAATTAATAATTAACCTAGTATTAAATATAAGATGCAACAACAGCGTTCATTTATGCTCGCATGTAGTACAGCCCCCAAACGTTAGGATCGCTGCAGTCACGGGACAGAAAAACGGCGGAGTTTCATCCCCCTGGTGAAACCATGAAACTGCGGACTTCTTCATTTCCTCAGGCTGTATTTACTGTTCGACGAAGGGAAATCTTGCCAGGAGGCGCAAAAAAGGTCAGTTCTGCTTATTTATGTTCTGGTAACGGTTGTTGTTCATTGACTTGTTCATTACTGCGTCCGATAAACGTGCCGCTCCGCTGCCTGTTCGATGCGAGAAACGTTTGCGGCCGTTATTCATTTTGGGTCGGAGTCGGCTTGACATTTCTAACTGTGTACGTTAGCTAGTGCTATTTAGAAAGTTGCTGGTGCGCGCATTTCTCGAGTCTGCATGTCCCCTTATGGTGTGGTGTTGCTTATAGCGCTTTCCATTGGGCGAACAGGAGCACTTCTAACTGCACCCAAAGTGCACCCAAATGGCGGAATCTAGCAGCCGCAGTAGTCGCTCAGTGCGTACGGCAGCAGCAAAGCGCGGCCGTCTGGACAAGGAATTGCTGCTACTTTTAGATGATAAAAGCACCACATATTCAAGCGCAAGCTCATCATCGGACAGCAGCAGCAGCGACGACGACGACGATTTGACATTGCATGAATTTATGTTCGAGCACCTGTTCACCCCGCCGGAGCAGCGACCGAAGGTAGAGTCGTATCTGGAAAAGACGGTGGACGCTGTTATCGTTCGCAGCTAATTTTTGGGAAACACGATGGTGACCCCTTTATCAGGAACATGAACATCCGCTCGGCTTCTTCATTCGTCGCCATGCGGAAGGCAGACACAAAACCACAGGCACGTATCTGGCAAAACTGGCGAGGAATAACTGCGTGCGGACATCACGAGCGCGCGAAATGCTCCGGGAAGCGAGCGCGGGAAACGTTTGGTCACATGACTCTTGACATCTCGCCCTCCCCCTCTTTTAACTGCTCCCGGAGCAGCGCGAATGTTTCATTCGCGGAACGAAAGCACACGTCCCCGTTACTCCCGTGTGCTGCTCTGGCTGCTCGCTCCACTTGCTCCTGTTCGCCGCTGTACTACCTGTCAGCGGTACTGAATCTTCTCGGGTTAGTCGCACGCCATTGTCTCGCGCGCACACACTGCACAACTTGTTTGTCGGAGCGTCTGTCTTTAGACTTATCGGCATTTTCAAACTTTCGTGTTAATTGCGTTGTGCTGGTCTGCTGGGAGCCATAAATTTACTGTGATAATCACGCTATTCCGCCTAATGTTGATGTGCGTTGAAGGTGTTAGCGGCAGCACTGCTTACGTTTATCTGTGCTGTGTGTGTAGTTGTTCCCGGTTTCTTCCAATGCCTTTGATGAATTCAGGTTTTCTATTTACACTAGTCAACTTTAGTTGGCTCCCTGACGTGTAGTGAAATGCAAGGGAAAGTGGTTGTCTGAGCAGTAGCGTAGTGACAAAACGTTCCTTTTGTGGAGGGAAAGCCAGGTCGGAACACGCAGAAAGTGGGGTGCCGTTTCTATGCTGTCAGTGTCAGTGGTAACCTGAGACCTGAGAATAATTGCCCATAAAGCTGACGTGTGGACTATTAAAAGTTTTAACATCACAAAGTAAGTTTAAAAATAACCCATTCCTGCAATTTTATGCTATCAATGTCAGTGGCAGCTCGAGAGTTGGAATTATTTTCGAAACGCTGAGGTGCAAAGTTGTTGCATCATGATGTGCACCAAACGTTAATCCATTTCTGTTCTCCTTTGAACGTAGAAATCATACTGCAAAAGCAGATTGCTACATTCTGTATTCATACTCTATGAGCTGTTCAGAAACAGTGTATGGCTGACTGTGGAGACATTTGGCCCTCCACTGATAGGTTGTGACAGATGTTTTTGTTCCTCTGCAAAAAAACAATGAAAACAAGTTATTTCCATTCCTTACATGCTCCTGTGAAGTCATGGCTGTGGAATTCACTATGGCTGAAGACATCTTCGGCATGCTGAAGGGTCGTTGGGGAGAGTGTGGCGGATTATGAATGCCCTGTGGAGCTCATAACCAACAAGAGTACCTTTTGAGTCGTGCATATTGTGCAGATATTACCAGTTCACATAGACCAAAGACAGGTGAGCTTAAAGTATGTTCAGATATTTTATATCTCAAATTGTTTAGCAAGAAAAAATTACCAGGGCTTCTGCTGTAAAAAAAAAAAAACATTCGAGTTTTGTGGAACGAATCAGACATTGCCCCGCACGGGGCACCTTGAGCAATCTTGGTGACGGTACTGGCGATACCGCGGACCCCGAGCCCCCATACTCACGCTGTATCCTACCGTGGCTAGGAGTTTTAAGGTGAAGGGTAGAAACCACAAACGGTGGCTGTCGGAGCCGTGGTCAAGCTCCGGCGGATGGGCTCCCTATCTGTTTACCAGGCAGGGAGCTCCGGGACCTCTCTCGGCATCAGGGTAAACCGAGCGAAGGAAGTACCCCCGTTCCCTGCTTTTTTTCCATGCTGCATGGTTCTTTCAAAATTTTCTAAACCCACTGATCGGCCCCCCAAAAGGGGCCGCACCGAAGCGAACTTTCCCCCATTGCCTGCCCTAGCGTTCCAAATACCTGACAACTTTCCCCGGTTCTTGATCATTGCATCCGAAGACAATACAAAGCCAGTGACATCTACATCCGTTTTCTTAATATCTAAATGCATTGAACGTGTTGTGGGAAAACACTACAAAGCCAAGAAACTGACCTCTGGAGAGATCCTTGTAGAAGTAAACAACCCGGCACAATCAAAAAAGCTTCTTGAACAAACCCTCATTGGCGACCTGAAAGTCAAGGTCACTCCCCACCGAACGCTAAATACATCCCAAGGTGTGATATCCGAATCTGATCTCTGCAATGAAACTGACTCTGACATCCTCGAGGGCCTGCGCGACCAGGGCGTCATTGCAGTAAGGAGGATCACTATGTGTCGAGAAAATCAGGAAATCAACACCAAACACGTTGTCCTCACCGTTGACCGCAGTACCTTACCCGAATTTGTGAATGCAGGCTTTCTTCGATGTACCGTCCGACCATATATCCCCAACCCGCGTCGGTGCTTTAAGTGCCAACGTTATGGGCACAGTACTAACAACTGCCGTGGGCGTTTAACGTGTGCAAAGTGCTCAGAGCACGACCACGCCAAAGAGAATTGCAATAGCACTTTGATTAAGTGTCCGAACTGCAGTGGCCCGCACACAGCGTACTCAAGGACGTGTGAAACATTCAAACTTGAGAAGAAAATACTCAATCTTAAAGTCAGCGAGAACATCTCTTACCTAGAAGCGCGTAAAAGGCTCAGCGCCTTTGCTTCTGCGAAGTATGCCGACGCTGCTCGCCGGGGGGCGGAGCGGCGTCTTGTCACTGCGGCCACCCAGTACTGCGAAGCAGACTTGGTGCCGCCCCAGCCCCCCAAGGGGCTGCCTAGGGCAGCCCAACCAGCTGACACAACACCTGTGGCACCCGCAAGTGTTGCGTCGGCCACGAACGCCAGGAGTGACGGCTCTGCCGTTGGTCCCCTTCTTCCGGCTACCAGACCTCAGGTGGCCATGGATGTAGATGTGGCGGGTCCTTCGACCGCCTCTGCGGCCAACACGCAACAAACGATGGTGGGAGGAAATCCTTCCACCACTTCGAACATATTCCGTGTCGGAGGCCGCAAGGACTCCATCTCGTCGCTGTCCCAGCACTCAGACGAGGACATGGACATGACACCGTCTCGGCCAGCATCAAAGGCGGTGAAAGAACAGCGCTCCATGGCGGGGCGGGGAAAAAAGCCAGCAGCCCCCCGTGTCACTGGCCCAGATCATACCTGAGTGTGGTAGGTGATACATCCATCCCTAGTCTTCACCAGCCAAAATCTTCTTTAAACATTTATGGTAGCACAAATAGTTACGCAGTGGAACTGTAGAGGAAGAATTAAAAACCTAGATGGTATATATGAAATCCTACACAAAACTCAAACAACTGTCCTGTGTTTACAAGAGACTCACTTGAACTCTAAGCATACCAACTTCCTAAACCAATACTCAGTATTTAGAAAAGACAGAGACAGCTGCTCGCACTGCTCTGGTGGCGTGGCAATAGTTATACAAAAAGCTGTCCCTTGTCAATCTATCCATTTGCGCACCGGCCTAGAAGCGGTTGCTGTTCGGGCAATTATCTTCAATAAGTTAACAACAATTTGCTCACTGTACATTCCCCCTGAATATCGTCTGTCAAGTTACGAATTTGAGTCCCTTATAGATCAACTGCCAGAACCGTTTTTACTAGTTGGTGACCTTAATGCGCACAGCCCACTATGGGGATCGGAACGCACAGATTCCCGGGGCCGGTTGATAGAAAACTTTCTCTTGTCATCCGGAGCTTGTCTCTTCAACAAAAAGCAGCCGACATACTACAATATAGCACGCCACACATATTCACACATTGATCTTGCTATAGGCTCCCCCGTTCTTTTTCCATCCATCGAATGGGAAGTGGGTACGAATCCCTACGGGAGCGACCACTTCCCTGTCACCCTCAGATATTTAGAAAAATGCCCCTACAGTTACACTTCACATGAAAAGTTTAAAGAAGCTGGTGCCGACTGGGCAACGTTTAAAGAGATGTCGAAACTTACTTACACATCAATAACACACTTAGGTATTGATGAAGCGTGCTTCTTCATCACAGAACATATACTTGATGCTGCTAGCGTTTCTATTCCCCAGACCTCCGGTACCACACGTAATCTTCAGAGGCCCTGGTGGAATGACGATTGCAAGAAGGCCAGAAATGCTCAGAATAAGGCCTGGGGGGTCCTCCGCAGGTATCCTACTACAGAAAACCTAATTTCCTTCAAGCGCGCAAAAGCCATGGGACGGCGAATCCGACGTCAGGCAAAAACAGATAGTTGGAGGTCTTTTCTATCATCAATAAATTCCTATACAGATGCGCGCAAAGTTTGGAACAGGATACGAAAACTGCAGGGGCAGAAAACATGTCACACCTCTTGTCAGCACCACTGGCGTACACTTGAAGACCAAGCAAACACCCTGGGACAGCACTTTGAACATATTTCCAGCTCCTCCCACTACACTGAGACATTCCTGGGATACAAAGAATCTATTGAAAGAAAGCCTATTCGTCACCACAAGAAATCTAATGATGGGTATAACCAACGCCGCCTGTATTAACATTGCCTGACGCGTCGCGCGCTTTTCAATGGGAAGGGTAGGTACACTTAGTTCAGGCACTGATCCGCTATGTGGCGCGTGCCGGCGGACATTTCGCCTTACGTCACTGCTCGCGAGTCGCGAACGCTGCACCCACTTCTACGACGTGTGTCTGTCAGCTTGCCTGTTGGGCTTCAAGGGCCGTTTCGCTTACATCTTAGCCGTGACGGGGCGCTAGTTCTGTGGCGCACTGGGGATCTCGTTCAACGTGTCGCTTGCTTCATACTTGCTGCATTTTTCCAAAGATAAAGACGGAGGCGAACTGAAATAGTCTAAGAACATACTGATTGTCGGGTAGACATATAGCTAACAGAAAAACGATATTTTCGGATGGGGCAGCCATTATTTTACTGATATTTTTCATTCTGGAGTATTTAGAGAAGAAAAAATTGCGTGCACGTTTTTTGTTCAGGCGCTTACTTCTACGATTACTTTCCAATAATATCACGTGCTTGTAAACTTCAGAAAATTATAGGAAACAAAAGGATAAGCAGCTGCGATCCCGCCACGTTGTCCGGGCGCTTCTACAGTATAGTCCTCAATTTTAGAAGTGCGTACCGATGCCGAGTGCGAACAGGGGGGTCAAAACAATACCTAAATGCGGAGGGGATAGAGGGGGGATGCCCCACTCAGAAAATATCAGGGCCTGTGATCCGAGTAGATAAGCGCGCAAAGCCGGCATCAGCCTGCGGCAGCGCAAGGGATTTTGCTTCGTGACAAAGGAAGTTTTATCAGTGACAGACCAAGACAGACAGGCATGGTGAAAAACAAGAAGGCGTAGGAGCGCCGCCTCGGGAACGCTAAACAAACTTTCCACTATTTTGCGTAGTTTCCGAGAAGCGGCGCTGGCTGGCGGACACGAAAGCACGCTGGAAGGCTATGGAGCGGGGAAGGGTAGGAGAGAGCAACAGGAGAGTGGCTGTTTGGCCATTTTTCGCTCACGCGTTAGGCACTGTTTATACAGGCGGCGTTGGTATAACTCTCCTTTTAAAGCAAAGCTTTTTACCTCTACCCCCCAAGGGTTCTTTCGCGACCGTTGGTGTCACCAGAAAACTCCAGCTAACAAATAAAAGAATTTACTGGCAACGCCGGGAATCGAACCTGGAACTAATAGACTAACAAAGCGAGAGCCCGTTGTCTTACCGATTTAGCTACGAGCCCACACGAAGACTGGGAAGACAGGTGGTGTACTAACCAAGCACATCTACGGGTTTACCCCCTGCGTTCTCGCTGAATGCCACGTGAAAGCGTCACGCGACCAGTCACGCCCATCTAGCGGCCCTGTGCGCACCTTACTCATGTGCTAAGAGTTACAAAAATTAAAGGAAGCTCACACCAATGCATGACATCTCACTTCTACTACGCCAATGTGCTAAAGCCTGTGGCATCCAGTGTTCACGTAAACAATCACAGCTCCTTGTCATCCGCCCTCACGCCAAACCAAGGAATACACTCAAATAATCCTTGATGGCCAGGCCATCACTCCAAGCCCCAGCATCAAGATCCTAGCTGGGCCTACATCTCGAGGCTAACATCAGGAGTGACGTCTCCTTGCAGCGCCTCAAAAACAGCATTAATCAAATCATACACATGATCAGGCGAGTTGCCACCAAGAAGCGAGGCCTAAAGGAATCCGGTACCTTTCGATTAATTGAAGCTTTTGTCCTCTCGAGAGTTACTTACGTCAACCCCCTGTCTTCTTCTAGACAAGGAAGACATAGAGACGCTTTATATAATGATTAGAAAGGCGGTCGAGCAGGCCATTGGTCTTCTTATGAGTGCGTCCACACAGAGGCTGCTTAGCACGGGGCTCCACAACACCGTGGAAGAGCTGATATAGGGCCATCTTTCTAACCATAAGGTCCGACTCAGAACTGCGATGGGTAACCGCATGCTTCACCAGATTGGCTGGGCAGCCCAGAATGTCACTCCGCTTGACGTACTCCTAGACTCTTGGCAAGTAAAACTAAAGATGCTCCCTTTGCATAGAAATATGAACCCCTCACATGACGAGGGTCACCGAAAAGCACGGGCTCAAGCGCTAAACACCACCCTCAATGGGAATCATGCAGTTATCTACACAGACGCCTCCAAACATCGAGGGCAGCGATACGCCATTATCGTGGCTACCTTCAGAACCAACCTCCTTGCGTGTACCTCTCTTAGGACCCAAGAAATGACGCCAGCAGAAGAGGCAGCCATCACCTTGGCTCTCGCTCAACCAGGGGTTCGGAGGGTAGTCATTGATTCCCAGCAAACCTACTGGAATTACCTGTAGGGTTGGGTGTCCTGACCTGCACTGCGCGTGCTAAAAAACCACTCCCCAAACGGTTTCATTCAGCTCATCTGGACAACCCCCTCACACTTCAATGGAGGACAACAAATACGCCCACCCAACAAGCCTGTGCTTTTACCTCCCATGCTATGGAGCTGCACGAGGTCAGTCACCCGCTTGTCACGTTCAGGGAGATAACCCAGCATTATCGCATTCTGAGACAGACCGTGCCTTCGCCTTACCCTGACCTTTCCAGAGAACAACAAACTACCCTACGGCTTATACAATCCGGGCTCCTTCCCACAGCCAACGCGTCTTCACTTAACGCATCCGAATCGCTACGACGCTGAATGTAAATTTTGCTCAGAAGTAGGAACACTCCGCCCCGTAATCGGGGTGTGCGGCTTTAGCCTTGAGCACCCTCCTCTCTTTCCGTCAACTACCCAACCAGAGCAATGGGAGATGCTGCTCTCCAGGCCCTCTTTACCTACCCAGCTTCAGTGGGTGGACAGAACACAGGCGCGCGGACTGCATATGGGCCCCACGGAAGAAGGAATCACTCCCCAGGGCTGCACTCTGGGCCGTTCAGAAATCTGAACAGAAGTATTTCTTCCCCCTCCTCCTTCTCTGCCGCAAATCTCGTCGCCTCCGTCCGCGGCGCAGAGACGGAGAAGACAGATCGTCTAACACCGGGTTGGAGCTTACTTTAATTTTATAAAAAAAGTTTCCACTCTTGTGCTACACCAATACAACTCAACCAAACACCGTTCATGCTTCATGCATTGATTTAACCTTAACAAGAATGTCTCTTTGAAGTAATAAATGGTGTGGTTAAGTGCATTTCACTTCTCTCTGGCTTTGCTATTTGTAGAGCGATGTGAGTGAATTTAAGTGACGTCGCATGGGTAATCGTTATGGGTGCCGTTTACAGCTTTGCTTTCCAACCACTTTCACGGGGTTGATTGGCGCGATTTTTTTCGCTGCAGGAACTTATGGTAGCCCTCAACACATGCCGTGCTTCGGCGCCAGGAGCTGATAAAATAACATACACAATGATTCAGCACCTGCACATAGATACCCTCAATACTCTTCTCTTCTTGTACAACAAGATATGGTGTGCTGGGTACTTTTCTCATGCTTGGAAAGAGGCAATTGTGTTGGCTATATTGAAAGAGGGGAAAGATGCCTCTTCTGTGACAAGCTATCGCCCTATTGCTTTGACAAGCTGCTTGAGCAAGCTCTTTGAAAAGATGATCAATAGACGGCTTATCTATTTCTTGGAATATCATGGTGTCCTTCATAGCTGCCAGGCAGGCTTTCGCTTGGGCAGGTCAACAACTGACAATCTTATAGCTGTTGAATCTTATGTTAAAGAAGCTTTTGCCCATAAGCAACACCGTATATCTGTATTTTTTGACATCGAAAAGGCCTATGACACCACTTGGCGGTATGGCATCCTGCATGACCTTAAATCTTTCGGCATTTGTGGAAACATGTGAAACACACTGGAAAGCTACTTATCAGATAGAACATTCCGGGTACGAGTTGGTGCAGCATTATCCAGGACGTATACACAAGAAAATGGCGTTCCCCAGGGTGGAGTACTTAGCTGCACACTTTTCATTGTAAAAATGAATACGTTAGGGAGAGCACTGTCACCCACCATTTTTTATTCCATCTATGTAGGCGATGTTCACATCAGCTTCAGGTCATGCAACTCCTCTATCTGTGAACGGCAGATCCAAGTTGCTGTGAACAGACTAGCCAAGTGGGCAGACAAAAATGGTTTTATCCTAAATCCGCAGAAAAGCACTTGTGTTCTCTTTTCCAGGAAGCGTGGGATCCATCTGCAACCAACCATACACTTAAGGGAGTTGACATACCCGTAAGAAGAGAACACAAGTTCCTTGGAGTAGTTTTAGATGATAAACTTACATTCATCCCACACATTAAACAACTTAAAATGAAATGCATGAAGACTATGAACATCTTAAAAGTCCTTTCCCACCAGTCATACGGTGCAGATACAACATGCCTTTTACGTGTTTTTAACAGTCTTGTCAGGTCCCGTATAGACTATGGAAGTGTAGTGTATGGGTCTGCCTCAAAAACAGCTCTAAAAATGCTGGACGCAGTGCTGCACTTGGGGCTCCGCCTGGCGTCCGGGGCTTTCCGGACGAGTCCTATTGAAAGCCTCTATGCAGAAACGGATCAGTGGTGCTTAGAGCACCAGCGTACATACATGGCACTTTTGTACTGCGTAAGGGCAACATCCTTAAATAGTCATCCGCTAAATGCTATTCTTGAAAACAAAGCGTCCGAAAGGCTGTTTTTGAGCCGTCCGTCGCTTCCTCTGGCTTTCTCTATCCGAGTGAAGGTGGATGCGGAGGAACTTGTGGTTATTTTATCAGAATCTTACAAAGCTGACTTCGTTGAGTTCATGCCGCCTTGGCAACTGCGCCCTGTCACCTGTGACGTGTCGTTCAAGGAAATTTACAAAAAACATTCACCCGCAGAACTCTCCGGACAACACTTCCTGCACTTGCAAAACAAATTCCCGTACACTGCCTTTTACACAGATGCCTCCAAAACTGCCACTGCTGTGGCATGTGCTGCACACGGTCCCAACTTTGCCAGCACAAGGACACTAAACAGAAACACAAGTATATTTACGGCTGAGGCACATGCTATATTAATTACGCTAGAACACATAATACAAACAAAGACACAACAATCCATTATATACACAGACTCATTGAGTGTTGTGACAGCACTGCATTATGGAAAACCTAGTAGGAACATTGTGCTGAACAGGTTAGTTAAAGAGATAATGGCAGCCTGCGCTTTAAAACAGGTCATAGTCGTGTGTTGGGTGCCTGGACACAGTGGCATTGCTGGTAATGAACTCGCAGACCAGAGCGCCGCTGCGGCAGCACTTCGCTGCAGCGTCGACGTTCAGCAGCTTCCCTATATTGACTGGAAACCATTCATTCGAAGGGCAATCCGACAACTCTGGCAGCAACACTGGGACACTCAGACAGATAACAAACTCCACACTATAAAACCCCAATTAGGCAGCTACTACACAGAAAAACACAACAGAACAACGGAAGTATACATGTGCAGATTACGAATAGGTCATACATACGCTACTCACTGGCACCTTCTGCAGGGCAAACCACCGCCACAATGCGACAGGTGCGGACATCGCCTATCCGTCAGCCATGTCTTAGTTGAGTGTGGGTACTTCCACAAGGCAAGGAAAAAGCACTTCCGGGAACTTTACACTCACATGATTCCTCTTCATCCCTCGATGTTTTTAGCTGATCAACCCTTAATTCCAAGTAAACGCCTTTTTACTTACCTGGGAGACATTGGCTTTTTAAACCGCATATCATACCACGTGTAACCTCGGGGCCCCTCAGAGTGGGAGGACGCTATGAGTGTCTATTTATTTCTCACATTCTTACCCTGCCATTCCCATTTCCCCAATTTTATTGTTGTTTTAAATGAGGGGCTGTATACACCCCCCACACTAACCTCTTTTAAAATCGTCACATTTACAGCACCATTTTATTAAAACATCATTCAAAATGATCAACCATTACATTGGCGCTCTTTGGCCATCGTTGCCCTTGCGCCATAAAACAAACAGATACAGAAAATACAGAATCAGACATTGTTCAATATGTTCTCGTGCTCCCTGGGTAAATCAAGACATAAATTAATTCTCTGATATTTTTGTACTGCTTATTTTCTAGGCAACAGGCCGAACATAGACGTAAAACAGCGGAAAAAGGAATGCATATGGCCATTTTAATTGTATTTCGACCCCTCCTTGGAAGTGTATGATCACAAGGCAACACATTAAAGCTCTTGCACGGGATGAAGTCATTGCATTCTACAAGTAAGTACGCACTGCCATTTTTGGGTTTTTTATGGCGCGTTTTTAGGTAGTTGCTTTATAAATAATGGTTTGAAACTTCTTTTCAGTGACAGCTTCGCCTGTGGTTCAAGGTGACAGTAGGAGCTTTTCGGAACACGTTAGCAAAACTTTCCTGGAAGTGCACTTTGAGACGGCCCTGGCAGAAACACCCGGATCTTAATTTTGGTTGGGTAAGCTGGCATTTTGTTTTTGCGGGACTCAATTTCTAGGACTGGTAATCCTAATAAAATCTCACTGTTAAGAAGTTATCGCAAACGCCAATGATGGCCATTGTGTTCACATTCCGCCTATTACGGATGCTCCAACAGTGGCCAAAAAGTCCACTATTTTGTATTTAGTTTTCTAAATATTTAGCTTTTACACCTTGAGAGTTGTTGCAGTGATTTGCCAGCACCACGGACACGCCCAACGTGGTTGCTGCTACAACAATACGGTGGCAACTGAAGATTTAAATTTCCCTGTTTTAATACGCCTGTAGTACCAATAATACTCCCAAATACAGGTGTAGCATGAGTAATGCTTGCATTGGATTTTGATAGGTGGCTAAATAAGGGGTAATTATTTTTTGAAGGGAATTGTTTAGAGTACAGAAAGTGACGTCTGCAATAAAATGTGCTATAGTTGTGATTTATAAGAAAATTGTGCAACAGCCTAGTTCAGCATTAGTCAGCTCAACTTCTGGCTCATACCACTACACATTATAGAGGAATACACATCGAGAGGGAAATATTTTAGGTGGAAATAATTCCACAAAAAATTTCTGCCACAGTGCGATATTTCTGATTTTCCTATGACTGACCATTTATTTCTTTGGAGTAGAAACATCGTTTAGCTGTAAGTTATATTAAGCCACCCTCACTACAGCATTCTAGGGAGCACATTATACAGTACACAGAACATTTTTTTGCAGAGAGAAGGTGTGTAAAATATAATGCCGAAAGGTGATTATAGCAATTATTTTTTCATTAATAAACGAAACCTCTCAAGGATGAGAAATGTTATATTCAGGATACCGATGCAGCAAAGTTGGATACTTTCCAGAATCAGGGCAATTTCGTTGATTGTCTGGTGATATTGTTTACGGCACTTTCACCTTTAGCAGCACTCCCAGAGAAAACCCAAGAAATCCCTGATTTTAAATAAATTACTTTGTTGTGAAAGGGACTAAGCAACTCATTTATTTAAAGCAACCATGTAACAAAATTTTCTTGTTTCCTTGAAGGTACATAAGGGGAGCTGTAAGTCTTCTCGAGGCCCGGTTATTATGAGAGAAGGGACTGGCGGCATCAAGATGGCCCGCAAGAAACACATCACGGATGCGCCGCCTGCATTGTCACTTCAGGATGTGGTTATGCTCTTCGCCGCATATGTCATCTTTTTCATCGTGTCATCATGTTCTTATGGTTGTGTGCCTTTGGAGAGTTCTTGGGACTTTTGCAGGAAGTTCTTGGAAAGCCTGAGAAATTTGACAGTGGCCTGGTGTCATTTAAGTTGGAGTCTCTGTTGAAATACCTGAAGTGTTCAGCTCTACTTGGGATTTTAAATTATCGGTAGACGTTAAAGTATCTCTGGAAGGCATGAAGGAGGTCGTATGAAAGGCATGAAGGAGGTGAGGTCAGATGAAGAGGTTTAAGTTACTGGCACATGCAAGTTTCATGTCAACTGAACACTGAAGTCGTGCCTTGCTTTACGATTTTTCATCATTGGCCCAATGTGCAGGCTGCCTTTGAATCTATAGTGGGTGTTAATGTTCATGGCACCGCATTGTAACGTCCTTATTATTCAAGTGTAGCTCATGAATTTTTTTTTCATGGCAGTGCTGCTACTGATGCAAAAGTGACAGTGCTTATTTACGCAGATGGCTTCCGCCTCCATTGATAATTTTTAGTACTGTATGTGAGCTGACACCCATACCCTAGAAGAATTGAAAATGTGCGCATTTTGCTTGAACAAGTTTTCTCCTTTGAACAAAGTTGCATTTCTTTCTTGGCAGAAGCAGGGCTTTGGTCACAATTACACTAACAGCAAGGCGGGAGGGTTTTTATAGCACGTAACTGAATTTTATCTAAGGTAAAATGTTCAGGCTGGAAAAAACGCTTTTAAGCCTCTTTTGTAAAACTGGTCACCTATATGATTCAACGCTGGCTTGTCTGCTTCTTAAGGATGTCTGACTCTTTCACGCTTGAATTGATGACGTATATAATTAGTCTGCTTGTTAAATTTTAATATGTGTAACATGCTCCCAGCTACCTGGTTTGCAAAATTATATAAGATTCACGTTGGCTTTTGTAAGATTTCTTGGGATGAATTCTTTTAAACAACTACAAATTGTTTGGGCAAATAACGTGCCTTAAGTCAAAGACCTTTTCAGGATGCTCATAAAGTCCATTTTGTCTACAAATAGCTTGATGTTACACTTACGTCTGGTGTCAGGAAACTACTATGTTTGTAATCATGTTTTGATTGTGGCATACTGCTACATGTGAATTCTCGCGTCAAAATTTTTTATCGTTAATCTTGGCTCGAGCGTTCTTTTCTAAAAATTCTGGCACTGCACTGTTGTAGGTTTGTAATAATACAACCGTGTATGGCTTATTTTTAAGCCTTTCCCTACAATTTAATAGCAGACTGCATTTTCCCAAACAGTTATGCGTAAACATAGTATGGCAAGCGCAATGAGTAATTCCGCCTTTGAATTACCTTGGTTTATCTTATAAGACAGCATATTTGATGCTCACTGTTGTATAATGTCTGTGTCAGTGCCGTGGTAGACGCTCACGTCTATTTATTTGTGAAGCAGTTGCCCCTAATACCGTCCTTATTAACTATGTTTTTGAGTAAAGGTGAATATGTGAAAATGCCACTTGGAGCCTAGTGTAATCGTTATGGTATTTATTCCTTGTATGTTGGATCATTTTCTGTGCAATTTAAAATACAGAGCTATTTATATCTGAAATGTATGCATACTAACACCCAATAACGCTGTATAGTATATTGAAAAGCAGTGTACGAGTCGTAATAGCTGGTTTCTTGCGTATTTTAATGCAAGTATATTGTTTCTTTTACAGCAGGTAAAACCCAGCCCAGGATTCTGCGGGTGAAGCCAAAGACTGTGTGCCGCTCTAGGTGCCTCAGACCAACTTTTATATAGAACTGTGCTCCGATAGGCAACTGTTGGGAACTGTCAGGGACCATCACTGCGGGTCATATATCAAGGCTGTGTTAAAATGGTGCTTGCGGTTTCCTGCTCATACCAATGCATCCGTCAGCCTGGATTATGACCTCGGTGTATACCGACAGGAAAGCAGAAATATCGGAAAAGTGGAGTCCCATAGACAGCTTCCCAATGTCTATAGGAACACCGTTTTATATAAACAGCTGGTCTGAAGGTGCCGGGAATGGCGCACCGGATAAATTCTATAATCATTTTACATGGATCACTGTTCCAGTAACTTAAACTACCCTTTTATTTGGAACAGCGATCCGCATACTTTTATTTGGAACACCGATCTACATAATTTAGTTGCAAAAATATGTGGTGCACTCTTGCAATTAATTTTCAGGGTATGTGGAACACGATTCTAAATATATAACTGGAACTTTTTTGCAAAAATGTTCCAGTTACTAAGTGGATCTTACGTGGAACCAGATTAAGAGTCGCGGCGGATCATTCCGACTGGGACGCAGTACTACCATTCGTGACCTACGCATACAACAGCGCTACGCAGGCCACGACCGGCTTCTCTCCGTTTTTTCTTTTGTATGGACCTGAGCCTTCATGCACACTGGACACCATACTTCACTATCGGCACCATACTTCACCATACTTCACTATCAAAAGTTGTCTGCAACCCGAATAATCCGGGCGAGCAATCAGCGACCTGCTTTTTCCCGGCGACACCGCCGCGGCCCACAGCTTGTACGCAGCCAGCTAACGCCAAGGACGATGCAACTGATGCCGATAAAAGTACACTGTAAATTCATTATGAAATACTTGCGACGTGACATGTACGAGACTGTGTGCAAGGAAACACCTTGTAATAGCGACGGAAGCGCGTCGCTCACTTGTGATCTAACTGCGCCTATTGATCGCCTTGCTGGAATAACTACGTGAGAACGGTGATCGGATTGCTTCGCCGCGCATGCTTAAAAGTACTGCTATAGATGGGCAGTTTGGCTTAAGCAGTGCCTATTACCCCTACAATGTTTTTCATAGTTATTCCCGGATTTGATTAACGATCACTGCCGTAGCCTGTACTCTGCACGGCTGATATGTTTACTTTTCGCGACAACTTGTCCGCAATGTATAAATGGTATACGAACGCGAGTTTCAACGCTTGCGAGCAGGTTTGGACATGGCTATATTTAGTTTTCATTAGGACTTCGGCATGGGAATGTATAATTGTAACGTGGGCTCATATATGTTTACAGTTAGCCTTCCTTCCTCTAGCATCAATAAAACTAACGATTGCTCACAGAAGGCGAGGCTGTGTACGAGGCGAAACACGTCGTTAATGAATGAGGGCAATTGGGAGTTTTAAAATAGGAGAACCGAGCGTTGGGGGCCCTCAAAGTGATGGGGGAACCTAAACGCAACACGCGCGCGCGCGACAAAAGAGTCTTCTCGAACCACTCGCCGCCGGCTTCGGATGCACGTAATCGAATGTTGCGAACTTGAGGCTTAACGTTGCGGCCGATATTTCTTCGCCGCTATCGTTACAGTTGCGAATGAGAGTCCCTAATACAACTTTTCCCTTCACTGTCACCCTTTTCTTGTATGTGTAACTTTGTATTCGCGTCCGTTTAAGCGATTGATGATCAAGAACCTGCCATGGTCTCGGCCGATGCTTGCGTGGGGGCACATATCCTTCGGCCGCTCGCCGCACCGCGCGTGAACGGGCCCGCGGTGCCGGGACCGACCTTCGGGGACGGTCGGCGTAGATCGCGGCATATATTTGAGCATCGCTTTGAAAACCACAGCTGAAGACACTACCGAGCACGATTTTTCACCTAACATCCACATTCACCGCTGTCGAATTACTTTTCCACAACTAGCGTGATTTTAAAAAGCGGCGACAAGTTGTTGCTGCCGCGACCTGCGTCGGTTCGACCTGCTCCGTCGGCCGTGCGGGCAGGCACGGCGGTGTCTGCGCGGAGCGTTTCTGCGAGCAGTAAACGCTTCATGATTTCTTGCTTTACACACTTGTTGCAAACAAGGGAAATCTAGAAACTTAGCTTGGCAATCATCGTAGTCTACATTGTTGATCGGGGAAACGAGCCGGAGCTTACGCTTCGGTCGCACACGAACGGCACCACGCTCAAGTTGTTTGCGGAGAATGTACCACAGTTGATACGGTTATAAAATCCCCATGACGTCAAACTGCGCTTGACGCACTGAGAATTAACTTCAAACGATGGAAATTAACACGAAAATACTTTTAGAACGCGCGTCCTAAGCTAAGTGTCACGCGCTGCAAACCAACTGTGCAGCAAGGTATACCTGTCACAGCTTAGACGTGTTCTAGAGGCCATCCGCTCTGCAGACTTAACCATCAAGCCTGAGAAGTGTCACCTGGGCTTCGAGGAGCTTAAATTTCTCGGCCATGTTGTAAGTGCGGCCGGCGTTCGGCCGGACCCCGAGAAGACGACTGCCGTCGCTTCTTTTCCTCGACCTACCGATAAGAAGGCCGTGCGACGCGTCTTGGGACTTCGTGCCTACTACAGGCGCTTTGTGGAAGGCTTCTCAAGAATTGCGGAACCCCTAACGCGACTTACAAAAGATGACGTTCTATTTCACAGGGGGAAAGACCTGCAGGAGGCATTTGACATGCTGCGTAGCCGCCTTCAAGCTGCGCCAGTTTCAGCCCACTTCGATGATGCCGCCGATACGGAAATTCGTACAGATGCCAGTAACGTGGGAATCGGTGCTATCCTTGTCCAGTGGCAAGCTGGCGTAGAAATGTTATAGCTTATGCGAGTCGCGCCCTTTCCAAAGCGGAAACAAATTATTCGGCGACTGAGAAGGAATGCCTCGCCGTCATCTGGGCCATTAGATTTCGTCCGTACTTGTACAGCAGGCCATTCAAAGCAGTGAGCGACCACCATGCCCTCTGCTGGCTCGCGAGCTTGAAGGACCCATCGGGGCGACTAGCTCGTTGGAGTTTAAGGCTGTAAGAGTACGACGTCACGGTCGTATACAAGTCCGGAAGCAAGCACAGCGATGCTGACTGTTTGTCACGGGCACCAGCTTCCGCGGGTTCGTGCGAAGGGGACGAGGGCTTTCCCTTCATCGGGATCATCCACAACACGGATATGGCTGACTGCCAGCTGGCCGACCCGGAGCTGCGACCGCTTATCGAATACCTGCGAGATGACACCGTTGTGCCGCCCCGCACCTTCCGTAGGGGAATAGCTTCGTACTGCCTACGTGACAACGTGCTCTATAAGCGGAGTTACGACGGCAGTAACGAGAAATTCTTGCTCGTCGTACCATTAGCACTACGTAGGGAAATTTTGCAAGCGTACCATGACGAACTTACGGCTGGGCACTGAGGCGTCATCCGCACGTTTGCCCGAATTCGCAAGAAGTACTACTGGCCAAAACTGCTGGAATCGGTCAAACAGTACGTAAGAACACGCCGTGATTGCCAGCGCCGGAAGTCACCTCCGGTAAAACCAGCAGGCCTACTCCATCCGCTAGACCCCCCGACGCCGTTTTGGCAAATCGGAATGGATATACTTGGCCCCTTCCGACGTCAGCCTCGGGGAATAAGTGGCCACGGACTACTTAACGCGCTATGCCGAGACAAAGGCCCTTCCCCGTGGTACCGCTGCAGAGGTCGCTAATTTTTTCCTGAGCAACAACGTCCTCCGACATAGTGCGCCTGCCATCGTATTGACCGACAGAGGCACCTCTTTTACAGCCGACTTCCTGCAACAAGTCTTACGCCTAACGCACACTACGCACCGCAAGACGACCGCCTATCACCCCCGAACAAATGGGCTTACAGATCGTCTTAACCGAACATTAGCTGGCATGTTGTCTATGTATGTGGACCTGAATCACAAGACATGGGATGAAATTCTCCCGTATGCGACATTCGCTTATAATACAGCTGTGCAGGAAACGACGCGATTTACGCCGTTTGAGCTTGTGTTTGGCCGCCCAGTCACGACAACCCTCGACGCAATGCTTCCTGTCGACAACGGCATGATAACCGCACCGAAATTGACGACATCAAGGAGAGAGCTCGCTAGATTCCGCATTCGCAAGCAACAGGAAACGGACGCTCGACAATAGAACTTGCGACGACGAATCGTGGAATACCGACCCGGCGATCTCGTTTGGGTATGGACGCCTATTCGGGCCCACTTCGGGCCTATTCGGGCCTATTCGGGATGCTACTTCGGGCCCTATAAAGTTATCCGCCGCGTGTCAGACGTCAACTACAAGGTTCTACCAGAGAGCGAGGCACCTATTTTCCCTCGACGGCGGCCACATGCTGAATTCGTTCACGTGGTGCGCCTTAAACCGTACCATGCCCGGACATTTGACACTACCAGTTGACCTGCTGTGCATGCACTTATTTTTTTTCTTGTTCTCGTCCCCGTCTTGTGAACCTGCGTTTCCTCCCCCGTCCGTTTGTTCCGTGAACTCCTTTTCTTTCCTCGTGCCCGGCGTGCTAACGGCATCGGGCGATGCCTACCGGGAGGGGGAGTAATGAAACATGTACGCTTGACTGGACACTGACTTCACGCATCAGCGAACAAGTGAAATGCAAGGAAGAAGACGAGTGGCACTAGAGGTAAAAAGAGGAGGTAGACGACGTTCCAGCTCTGAGTCTACGAGCAGCGCATCATTTCTGGGCACAAGTTCGCCTTGTAAATAATCCTTTTCCAGTCCTCATTCGTAACCATCGTTACAATATCCAGTCACATTCGTCAAACACGCGTTGAGAAATGGGCGTGTACGACACAGCATGAAACGTTCATGTGATTTTTACGTACGTGCAAGTTATAAGCTGTTACAGAATAAACAGAAATGCGGTTGCTCAGACTAGCTTGCAATGCCAAATATTATTCCTGAAACCCTTGGGAAAGTCTTTAGAAATAAACCCGCCTTGCGCTTGACGTTAGAAATGCGCCTATTGCTAACGTCGCATGCGATGTGCTAGTTAGTCCGTGACGCCTATACTGTGAGTTTCCGCCTCACGTATCACCGCATATTATTGTAAATTATGCAGATGCTGACTTCGGCCATCGGTGCAGTTATGAACAACTTACACCGCTTCGAAACCGTGACCGTGGTCGGTAGCCGCCGCTCTTCTTTAACCGATGATTAGCGCCACGACTGACGCTGCGGCGGAAAGGGAAACTAACGCCGTCCCCGGCTGAGAGGCGCGTTCGGCAGGCCGGACCTAGCTTCGACCGAGCGGCCGTGGTTCAGCGATGTAGGCGTTGGCGGTGCCATTTACGCCATCGATGTGCTTCCCTCGCGACAGCTCGTCATGCGATAAGAACAGGCAACGGTTATCGTTTGCGTCGCTGACCTGTCGCTTTTTATGCGGCAGCGCGCCTGTGGCTGTTTGTGCACCGAACGTTTTGGAGCATTTGAATCACGACGCGCAAGCGGGCATGTCACGTATTCACGTATTGTTTTTAAATGCAGAGCACTTCTTAGCCTCGCCTCTTCCTGCGTCGGACGGCGTCAACAGCTCCGCGTCCGCAGCAGGTGCGCCTCTCCTCCTTCCCTCCTCTCTCTCAACAGCAGCTGGCGCGCGCATGCGTCGTAGTCAGCCCGTTCGCTCCGCCGCGGTCTCGGCGTAACAGGTGCGTGATAGCAGTGCGGTGGGGCGTGGAAGGGCGCGCGCTGCTTGCATATGCGCGCTTTCCCCCCCCCCCCCCCCGTACTGCTCTCCAACTACTGCGCGCGCTGCAAATATAAAGCCGCTAGCGGTCGCTCGTGCTTCAGTCACTGCGTTGCTCCTTCCTTCCTTGGTTGACAGTCGCTCCACCCTAACGCGACTTTACTCTCCTCTCTCTACCCCAAACCAACACCAACGCACCTATGACCCAACTACCCACCCTAACGCGACTTTACGCGGCGTTAACGACCCCCAATGCTCTGAATTTACTCGTGTTCCCCTCGCGGGAAGGCGTTGGAATTTTTTGTGTATGATGCATGAGTAAGCTGAAAAATACTACGCGAACTATTTATTCGGAAATTTTACCAACTGCTATGCAACTTTTTTTTTTAGTTGTTTGCCTAGATTTGCTGCTTTAGAAGTTGGCTAAATAAAGTTCACTAATTATCTAATTAGGCTCAATACAAAAAAATTGTAGCTCTAATCCACGCTGTGAATGTGGTTGGACTGCGAAGCTTAAACGACACCCACGACAAGATGGCTAAGGCGTTGCGCTGCTGAGCACGAGGTCGCGGGTTCGATTCCCGGCCACGGCGGCCGCTTTTCAGATGGAGGCGAAAGCAAAAATCGGCTAACTCGCCCGCTGCGCTGCGGCGAAGCATCATCTAGCGGTCTCTCTGCGCCCCCGCCACCGCCAGGGGGCAAAGAATCTTCCTGGGAAAAAATATAAATAATGAAATTCGAATGCTCCTGAAAACAATTCCACTAGACTTCTTTATCGCCACCATTTCCAAACTACCTATTTTACATAAGTGAACCTATGGTTAAACCACATCCGTAGCATTCGAGGTTTGGAAACACTTTTTCCTAACACAAAATAACAAACACTGCTAATACGGTAAAGATACGACCCGTTGCAACGCCATTTCTAGGTTACAATTCCTACGTTTGCTACCACCTCTTCCGAGCTCCACGACGTCTAAACTTGTTTCAACAGACCACGAGCACGGAAAAAAAACTCCACGACCTTTGCGTTGCGGGAAATTCGAGTCAAAATCTGCCGTAACCGGCATGTAGTAAGTGAAACGATCCTGGCCAATCCCCCAAGTGGATATGCGCCACAAACTGCGCAGGAGGCCGCCTGGTTCTTGCTGCGGCAGGAAACTAAACATCCCCCTCGCGAGGGGCACGATCAAATGCAGAGCATTTCCGGGGGCGCACGACGTTAAGTAGTTTGCGTTAGGTTAATGTTGTTGCCCTTGTTGCTGTTGGTGGTTCTATTGTAATTAAATGAGGAGACGTAATTACGTGGTCACGTGACATCATTTATTAGCAGGTGGGTATGATTATTGTGGCGCAGTGGGAAGAGCACCATGTACCTCGCGTTCCGCCCACATCAGCAGCTTCTCGCCGTAGTTTGAATGAGTCAAGGATATAAGGCGCGTTCGTAGCCCTCCATTCTGTGTCGGCTTTGTGGCGCAGTGGGTAGAGCACCGTGTACCTTGCGTTCCGCCCGCAGGGTCGTGGGATCGAAACCAGGCGCCGGTAAGTATTATATTTTTAAATGCAGAACATTTCTTAGCCTCGCATCTTCCTGCGTCGGACGGCGTCAACAGCTCCGCGTCCGCAGCAGGTGCGCCTCTCCTTCTTCCCTCCTCTTTCTCAACAGCAGCTGGCGCGCGCATGCGTCGTAGTCAGCCCATTCGCTCCGTAGCGGTCTCGGCGTAACAGGTGCGTGATAGCAGCGCGGTTGGGCGTGAAAGGGTGCGCGGCTGCTTGCGCATGCGCGATCTCCCCCCCCCCCCCCCCCGTACTGCTCTCCCTCTACTGGGCGCGCTGCAAAAATAAAGCGGCTAGGGGTCGCTCGTGCTTCAGTCACTGCGTTGCTCCTTCCTTCCTTGGTTGACGCTCGCTCCACCCTAACGCGACTTTATACTCTCCTCTCTGTACCCCAAACCAACACTAACGCAACTACGACACAACTACCCACCCTAACGCGACTTTACGCGGCGTTAACAACACCCAATGCTCTGAATTTACTCGTGTTCCCCTCGCGGGAAGGCGCGGGAATTTTTTATATAGTGTAGGGGGAGGGGTGCAGACTACGATGGACAACTAGAACGGGTGACATCGTGAGTTAAAGAAATGCTCTGCGTTTAAAACGCCCGTGTGTACGAGATTTCGGCGCACGTTAAACATCCCAGGCGGTCAAAATTAATCCAGAGCCTTCCACTACGGCGCGCCTCAATGCCTGCGTTGCGTCGGCGCGTTAAACCCTACAATCAATCTAAACGACACCCACGACAATTACCGATGTGACGTCACTTGAATCTCCCACCGGTAAACCAGAGACAAGTGAAATGTACTTAGCGAAACTTTCTATTACTGCACAACGACATTCACGACTGCATTATGTTCACACGCTCACACACACGCGCACGCACACGCACGCATGTACACAAGTGCGTGCGCACTCACGCACCGACGATTTCTAACAGCACCCAGAACTCGCACCACTGGTGCGCTTTAGCCCCACATTATCCGTTTCTTATCCAGCGCGCCAATAACGCGCGTAGGCAAAAAAATAAAAAAATAAAAAATACATGCGAATTTTTTGGAACCCGGACTGATAAAACGACGAGGCAAAGCCTCCACCGATTGATCAGCACGTAGTCTGCTCCGTGGGCGACAGGAGCTTTTCCCGTTTGAAGCTTCTCCGCAATACCACACTTTAGAGGCACCCTGCAACACTTACCGTCGACTACTCGGAATGTATTTTGAGGTAAAGTCTATCGTCCCAGCAATCTCCTGGCGCAAGAATTATGAAAATCCGTTCACTATCACCGTAACTACGCGCGATGAAAAATCGCGCATAATTGTTCCCCCTCAACTCGACCGCGGACAACGCGACGAAAGCTGCGCGCCCTCTCCCGGAGAGGGGTTCGCCTCGCGGCGTCTTCTCCGGAGGCCTTCGATATGTCACAGGCCGGGAAGTTTTCCCCTTTTCTCCGAAACACGGAGGGGTCTATTTCCGGTTAGTTGCCACAAAAAAGCAGGCGTGGCCGCCTGCTCGCAAGCACGCGCTCGGGCTGGTAGGGCGTCTTTGATGCAATAAACGTTTGTTGTCGAGTGGTCTGGTTGAAAGGGAAACATTGAGCTCACCACTCAAAATCCGCGCACTCAAAACACATAAGAAACGGCAAAACTGTGCCTACAGGTTCAGCCATAGAAGAGGTTCGCACACAGCGCCGACGGCAGCGGATCGTCACAGGAAATGGGAGAAATTAGCCGCGAACTTGACCAGTGACAGCCGATCGGACAGCCATGGCCCGAATGACGTCGTATAGGCCATGCCAGGGGTGCATAATGAGGAGAACTGAAGACAGTGCGGTCGGTTTTTCCGCGTCTTTCACAGCGATTTGGGCGCTCACCGCTTCACGTGCACGTGTAATATTTGGCTCAGGTATTCCTGGCAGCGTAATCTAAACGTCGCGCAGGTTTACTTGCACTGCTCAAAGAGTGTTGCAAGGAACCACTATACTGAATCCATGTTTTATATACTGGTAGTTTTCGCTCCCTAGATAACATGATAAGAAAAATGTCGCAGAACATTTCCAAAATTATGAGTAATCGTGCTGAAAAGATCGCCGCCCATAGAGTTACGCTCATTCCTGATCGCCTGGTGGCCGATGGCTGAAGTAGGCGTGAGCCGGAAAGCTGGGGATGCGCTAAGAAATCAAGAATGACGAAAGGCTAGTGCACTTGATGAATATCATTGAGCGACCACAATCGTGCTTCGAAATGAGTTATCTAAAAATAAAACGTCGAAGAAGGAATCGACAGAAGGATGTGCACAGTGGCTAGTCGGTGAATCTGAATGTCGCGGCGTTTAGTCTGCATGCACTTTAGCTTAAAGCGCAGTCGTTTCCAGAAGCGTTCTTCTGGATCAAGGACATTGCTAATTAATGAAACCAGGAGGATAGAGCTGGGTGAATATCGCGTTACACGCTATCCTCATCATTAGGATAGACAGACGCAGCTTGGCGCTAGAAAAAACAGACGGACACTCCTCTTTCTGCTGAGTATAAGATAGCCGTGCCTGGCTTAAAAAAAAGACCACACGATGTGCTTCCCGGTCATTAGCGCACCCAGGATTTTTGTCGGGGCGGGGGGGGGGGTTTACAAATTTTGACAACAAATATAAAATATAAAAATATATAAATGTAAAAATATAAAAGAACAAATATAAAGACAAGTCTGAGTAATACAAATAAAAATAAATACCCACAAAGAATAAAATATATATAACTATAAAGAGTAGCCGAGTTTTTACTATTTTGTACGCGAAAAAATTAAGCATGAATTCAGCCGCCATAACCTATACATTTCGCCTGCAGGAGGAATATAATTGAAGACAAAGGGACGAGCCGCCGAGACCCCTCCCGATGATTCCTTTAATCCTATGAACTCATGATGATGATTATGGGGCACGAGAGAGGCACAGCTACTTCTTTTACAACATCCTCCCCCACACAACAACGAATGAGCACAGTCCGCGTCCAAAAATTGTTTAGTCCGTGGAGCTTCCTTTCACGTCCATGCGAGCCAAAAGAGTTCGACCCCTTGCACCTTCCACCTCCACCGATGGTAACGATGCGTTGGCGTTGGTGGACCCATGAACCAAGCCACTGCGGCCACTAGATGCAGTCTTGTGAGGCGACTAGTTAAGCTTCTTCTTTCCATCTTATTGGTAGCAGGTATTACCTTCTGTTTCCGCCTCACATCATTTTTCCTAGTGGCAGCCGTGTGCACATTGAGCATTTTAGACGTAGGCCTGTTTTCTCAGCCTATAATGAGTCTCCTGGAGGCACATTCAGCTTTTTGCCTTGGCTCGCGGCATCCTGTACGCCCTTTCGCTGAAAACGGCCGGCGCCCATAGATATGCTTCCCTTCCGCAACCTGTAGTTTGCGGCGTCGATTTTCTCTAAGTGGGAGTGAAGTGCCATTTGAACTGACTTTTAGCTCCTTTGTCATCGGACGTTTCCTCTTGGCAGTCTTTTCTTTGCTTCGCTAGCACACCTTCTTCCTCGGGACCGTATATATTAACACTGGAGCACCAAGTAGGTCACGTTGAAACAAAGACCTCTTCCCGTCTTCGACCGGCGAATCGCTCGAAAGCGCCTTGGGCTGTGTACTCTTGCAATTTCTTTCGTTATTCGCTTGAGTTGCATTATGAATACACGGTTCCTTGATTGGTGCATGTGAACTCAGGTTGTTTGTAGTCGAGTCGTTGCTGATGGCCTTTGCTTGCGCTAATACAACCGCGCTAGGGATCCTTGTCCCTTGATCTGATACTTTATGTTGAGTGGTAACCTGGTTGTACTCAGTCTCTTCGGGGTTAGACACGAGATGGCTGGTTTCCAGCAGCGTTACACCGCACGAATTCACCTTCGGTTTTGTCGTAAGTTGGCTTTTGTCATTCAGTGCTGCATTACGTTGGTTCGCGTATAAAGTATCGGTGCTCTCCCAATATTCTTTCATGTCATGTCGGTGTTCCTGCAGCTCTGCGTATATTCGACCTCTGTAAGACGCAATTAGGTTTTCTCGGGCTCTCTGCGTTTGGGCAACTTTAAATTCAGCGTTTGCCTTCGCCATACAAACCACTTCTTCAAACATAAGCGCATCTTCAACCTCTGCCTCTAATTCATCAATGTACACGCTCTCTTCAACTGCTCGGTTAATCCTTTTCAGTGCGTCACGATTCTCATTCAAATTCAGAATAAGCACTCTCAACTTACTAATTGGTGGTCTTTCGATTTGGAGGAGGTCTTAAACCTTGCCGATGATGGAAGTGATAGATTGTCGGACGATGCGCCGCCTTTCGAGTAGGGCCTCCATATTCCGGTCCAGCGTCGCAAATCTCGTAGGGGCTGGCGACCGGGCCCACAGGGCAGAAGTCGGCGTCGTCTCCGCGTCAGTATCGTCTCCGCATGAGATCATTACGCACTGTATCGGGCCTAAGGCTCGGCTTCTTCCATCTTCTTCTTCTTAGGCTGTTCCGATGATCTTCGGTTCGGCATCTTCCATCCGCGGCTTCATTCTGGCTCCTGAGAGGTGAGAGGGCGGCCGAAGAGAAGTGAAATCCGCTCAGTGTGGCTCACCTCTCGAGGTCCCTAGTCCCGGGTTTCATGGCACCAAAAATATGAAGACAAGGGGACGAGCCGCCGAGACCCCTCCCGATGATTCCTTTAATCCTATCAACTCATGATGATGATTATGGGGCACGAGAGAGGCAGAGTTACTGCTTTTACAACAATAATAATGAATGCACCTTCACATAAAAAAAGAAGAAACGCGAAGCCTTTTGCCATTGCCCGAAGCCCAGGACCCAGGTTTGGAAGTAGAATTGGGAGGAAGAGATGATGGGAGATCAGGTTGGGGAGGAAATGCAATTAAAGCATTCCTGAATGCCTTCTTCCCTGATGAAGTCAAGCCAAGAGTAAAGCCGTGCAGTCTCCTCGTGACGTTTATTTTTACAAAAATGCAGAGAGAAAGAACTTCGCAGTACAGTTTACTATTATGTCCCTTCTCTGAGGCTTTTCAAGAAGTTTCAGTATTTTTAAGTAAACTGGTTCAATAGACTAATAATATTGACAGATCATTAACACATGCAAATTTGATTTTGATTGTGGGGTTTAACGCGCCGACGCAACGCAGGCGATGAGGCGCGCCGTAGTGGAGGGCTCCGGATTAATTTTGACCACCTGGGGATCTTTATCGTGCGCCGAAATCTCGTACACACGGGCGTTTTTGCTTTTCGCCTCCATCAGAAAAGTGGCCGCCGCGGCCGGGAAACGAACCCGCGACCTTGTGCTCAGCAGCGCAACGCCTTAGCCACTGAGCCACCGCGGCGGGTCACATGCAAATTTCAAACAATATACTTATGCATGAAACGAGAAAATAGTCAAAACAGTGTAGCAACAAAATTTGGCCAATAACTGCCGCTACGGCAGCAAGTTGGTCGAGCGGTGAAGCAGTCGAGACGTTAATTTACTGATCTAATCTACTGATGACGTTGTCTGATCTTTAGCACATACAAATTTGAAACAATACAATTATTACATTAAATGAGAAAAACAGTAAAGAGAACAAGAGTACTTAACGGTGCATGGCTGACTGGATTGCGGTCTTCTGGCTAAAGGGCCGGACGACGGGCGGCAGCGTTTCTCGAATGATGCTGATGATGATGGTTGGTGTTTCATGGCGCAATGCCAACGAGGGCAAAGGGCGCCAGAAAGGAAGTTATATAATGAAGCGAAGTGATTACCACAAAAAGGTAGGTATAAAAACATGTAAACCGAACATAGTAAAATCAATTAAAGGTAACGGTGATGGCTGGTGTATAGGGCCAGATTTGATTTTGCGTGATATGAGATAAGGTTTAAAAACTTAACATCTGACAAATACTCAAACACACGTTTCAGGGAAACCATGGCATTGTCACCAAGAAACAGCGATGGATGTAGGGGAATATGTTGTCTGTAGAGTTCTCTGAAGTGTTTGTGTCGTGTTGTGTGAAGTGCCTTGCATGTTATTAGTATGTGCACTAGGGATAGGGCCTCTCCGCACCTGCCGCACTGGGGTCTAGGAGATCCCGTCAGCAGATACGAGTGAGTTGCATGCGTGTGCCCCATCCGTAGCCTAGCCAAGGCGACTTCTGTGTTTCTGTTGTTTGAGTCAGCTGTGTACCATCCCAAGAGTGGCTTTATTACATGTAGTTTGTTGTCTGTCTGTTATTTCCAGTGTGTTTGCCATGTTCCGCGCAAGTGTTGTCTTATGTGTGGCTTGAGGTCTGTATATGGTACGCTTGTTATGTCTACAGTGTTCCTGAGTGCAGCAGCACCGGCCCTCTCGTCTGCCAACTCGTTCCCAGCGATCCCAGCGTGTCCTGGGACCCAGCAGAGGAGCAGCTGATGCTTCTGCGCATACACAGACATGATGGTGTTGAATACAAGATTAACTATGTGGTTTTTGGGGGGTTTATGCGATGATAATGCGCGAACAACACGCAAAGAATCTGTGTAGGTGATAGAATTGGGAATTTGATTTTCAAGGATATGTCGTACAATCAGTAAAATTCCGTACGCTTCTGCTGAAAAAATTGTTGTGTGCACGCTCATGGTTCTGGCTGCATTGAAATTTGGACCATGAGCAGCGCACGACACCATAGTGGAGGTTTTAGAAGCGTCACTGTAGAATTCAGCACGTGGGTATTTGAACTGCAAAGAAAGAAAGTTCTGCAGTATTGCAGCTCGCGGTACCCGATTTTTGTCAAGCTTTATAAAAGAAAGGTCACAGGACACAGGGCGAACTTGCCAAGGCGGTAAAATGTTTAAAGAGGATGACCTGTACACGTCTAAAAACGAAGCACTCAGATCCGAGGCTTGCTCTCTCGCTCGAAGTGAAAAAGGCGGAGTAACGGACGGGCGATTTACAAACAGCACAGATGTGGATGTATCGTTAAGGAGAGGATAAAAAGGGTGGTTATTCTGAGGTGAAATTTTAGAAGCATAAAGTAAGTTCATGTACGTTAGCTGGTTCTCAAGGCTCCACTTATTACATTCAACATATAGACTATCGACAGGGCTAGTGCGAAAAGCACCCGACGCAAGCCGTAGCCCCAAGTGTAGTACTGGGTCAAGCATTCGCAATGCTGTTTTACTCGCCGACCCATATACCACACTGCCATAGTCCAAACGAGACCCAACCAAAGCAGTATAGAGCCGTAGTAGGAGTTCTTTGTCGGAACCATACGAATGGTGAGAGAGAACCTTCAGGATATTTATTGTTTTAAGACATTTATGTTTAAGTTTCTTGATGTGTGGAATGAATGTGAGTTTCTGGTCAAACACAACACCTAAAAACTTGTGCTCCTTGTTCACAGGAAGCGACACGCCATTAAGTGTAATGTCTGGGTCTGGAAGGATCTCGCGCTTCCTAGAGAACACAACGCAGGAGCTTTTTGCAGGATTCAATGTAAAACCATTCTTGTCTGCCCAGCTGGCAAGTTTCTTGACGCCGAGCTGGACTTGACGTTGGCATATTGACATATTACAAGATTTAAACGATATCTGCACGTCATCTACATACATAGAGTAAGAAATTGTAGGCGGCAGTGCCTTCCGAAGGGAGTTCATCTTTACTATGAAGAGAGTGCAGCTTAGAACTCCACCTTGCGGCACGCCATTTTCCTGCACCTGTACCTTTGACAGTGCAGAACCAACTCTGACGCGAAAGGTTCTCTCCGACAAATAACTAATAACGGTATTTAACATGTTACCAGATACACCGAACGACTTAAGGTCAGTCAGTATGACATAACGCCATGTGGTGTCATAGGCCTTCTCTATGTCAAAAAACACCGTAAGACAGAATTGTTTGTGAATGAAGGCATCCTTAATGTATTACTCTAGTGCCACAAGTTGACCGTTTGTGGATCTCCTTGCCCTGAAGCCTGCCTGGCACCTCTCAAGAAGACCGTTGTACTCCAAAAAGTACACAAGCCTCCGGTTTATCATCTTGTCGAGAAGCTTGCACAGGCAGCTGGTCAGGGCAATGGGTCGATAGCTAGCGGGAGAAGAAGGGTCCTTCCCTTCTTTCAAAAATCCTACAACTATGGCATCCCTCCAAGACTTTGGAGTGTGCCCTAAAAGCCATATCTTGTTGAAAAGGTGAAGAAGTGTTACAAGAGTGTCTGTGTGTAAGTTCTGTATCATTGTATATGTAATGTTGTCTGGGCCTGGAGCTGAGGGTTTACACGTGCTCAGAGCACCCCTCAGCTTATGAAGTGTGAACTCAGAGTTATAAGAAGTGGCTGACCTGTCATTGTCATGTAAAGGCTTCTTTTCGGCCATTTGTTTGTGTTTCATGAAAGTGTTTGGGTAGTGTGCTGAACTGGAAACGTGTTGGAAGTGTTGTGCGAGTGTGTCAGCCTGGTCTTCGAGTGTGTCCCCTGTTGTGCTGACCAGAGGCAGGCTGTGTGTTTGTTGTCCTTTGAGTTTGCGTATTCTTGTCCATACTTTCCGTGTGTCTGTGTAGGAGTTTTTTGATGTTATGAAGGAACGCCAACTATCTCGTTTTGTCTCACGACGCACACGTTTTCCTAACGCCTTGGCCCGTTTGAACAAAATGAGGTTACCCGACGTGGGGTACCGACGAAGGACACCCCACGCCTTGTTCTGGGCCTCTCGCGCCCGCATACAGTCCTCATTCCACCACGGCCTCCGCTGGTTGCGCGGGGCACCAGAGGCGTGGGGATTGGACTTTTCGGCGGCGTCGAGGATGTGTGCCGTGAGCAGTTGGGTAGCTTCTTCAACGTGTAGGTGTCCTATGAATATGTGGTGTAGTTTGGATGTCTCTAAATGTATTCCAGTTAGCTCTTGCTTCATTAAACCTTTTATGGGAAGATGGACTGCTCGGGCATGTACCTATATACGTTAATGAAGTGGGGAAATGGTCACTACCATATGGGTCCGTGCCCACACCCCACTCAAGACATGGAAAGAGAATTGCAGAGCCAATAGCCAGGTCAAGATGTGAGTATGTGTTGTGACCTATGTTATGGTATGTAGGCTGTTTATTGTTGAAAAGGCATGCTCCAGAGGATGTAAGAAACCTCTCTATCAGGCGACCTCGGGCATCCGTACGAGAAGAGCCCCAAAGAGACTTGTGAGCATTAAGGTCGCCTGTTAGAATGTATGGTTCGGGCAGCTGGTCAAGCAGCGCCTCGAAGTCAGAGCTCAAAAGTGTAACATCAGGAGGAATCTATTTGGAGCATACCGTTATCAACCTATTAAATATTATTACAGCCTCAAGGATAGTGTTTAAAGTGACAGGGTGGCATGCTAAGGATTTCCGGACGATTATGGCCACACCGCCAGAAGAGTGTGTGCAGCCATTCCTGTCTTTCCTGTATACCAGGTAACTATTCCAGAAATTTGTGTGTTTAGAATTCAAATGTGTTTCCTGAACACACATTACACTTGGCTGATTGGTATGCAGAATCTCATACACGTCGTCAAGATTATTCAGAGGGCCTCTGCAGTTCCATTGTACTATGTTCTCTCTTCCCATTATGAAGTGTTCGGAGCTACTGGACTGTGTTGTTTATGTGTCGTCTTTCCGGGCTGTGACTCTCGTCTTTTTTGGCTTGTCGGGAGGCTTTGGCGTCGGGACACGTTCCTTGCGGTGCAACGCAGACAAGAACGGACCGACGTCCATTTCATCCTCGGATGTCCTCGGAGCGCCTGAGGGATCAGGCTCCTTGGACCGCGAACCCTTTGGGGCGCGCTTTTCCTTGCCCGCAACCACCGAGGGATTCAGGAACGCCTCGGATGGCGCAGGCCGTGCGGTGGGGGTGGGAGCTGCCGCTGGCTCCCCCATGTCCATCTCCTCTGCGCCCTCGCCTGTGGTTTGGGAAGCTGGAGTGGAAGTGGAGGATGCAGCATCGCTTCCACCAGACGTGGTTGCCCCCACAGCCGCTGCTGGCTCAGCGAGCGGTGCGGAGGCGGGTTGGGCTGCCTGAGGCAACCCAGGGGGTGGCGGGGGCGGGACCAAGTCCGACTCGCGGTACTGGGTCCCCGCAGAAACCAGACGCCGCTCCGCCCCCCGGCAAGCTGCGTCGGCGTACCCCCCAGAGGGAAAGAGGCGAACCTCTTCCGCGCCTCTGGGAAGGTGATGTTTTCAGTGACCTTGATGTTAATGATTTTCTTTTTAATTGAAACTTTTCACAGCTGCGGGACCATGCTGCGTGCGGCCCCTGACAGTTTGCACAGGTGAAGGTAGTAGAGTCACAGTTTTCAGTAGGGTGGTCATGTGCGGCGCATTTCACGCAGGTCGTTTTGCCGCGGCAAGAAGTTGTAGCGTGCCCGAATCGCTGGCACTTGTAGCAGTGCCAGCGATTCGGGCACGCTACAACTTCTGCCAGCGGTCATCTGTCATAACACAGCTAGTCATACAGGAAAGTCCTTCCCTGGGTCAGAAAACACTTTCTTTTTTTACAGTAGTAACAAACTAGGCGACTCAGTCATCCGTATTCTGACACCTTAATATTCTGTGTCACCGAGCTGACAAGCATGATTGGTGCATAAGGTCATTTGTAGCCGCAACCGTTACTACAGCCTTGTTAGCTAACGTAAACCTCGTTCATGGCACCAAATTACTTGTGATTACATGGCAACAAAAAAAAACAGCTGAAATGGAAACGCTATTCTCGCAAACTTACCAACGCTGCATGCCACACACACCTGCCTTAGTTAATTTACCGTGATTGTAGAAGTTTCCGTCACGCAAAACCACAGTGCACTTTCTGGAGCTGCAAGCTCCGTGTCAAAATCGAGTGTCAGATGAATCGAGTAATTTTTGTGTATGGTCTTACTATTGATTATGACAAAGTTATTACCAACAAAAGAAGAGTGTGTGCATTGTTCTTCTAAAAAATGATATCCTTTTTTGTGCCCGGCAGACTTGTGTCATGCTACGGCAAACTCGGTTCTCTTCCATAAGGGCATAAATTTGTGTTTTTAATTACGTGGCCTTAGCTGGCGACTGACGGGCCCCGACTGTATACAGACCGCTCATTATCATCCGAAAGGGAATAAAAACATGTCGGTTTCGAACCACGTCGCCGTCGTGGTTCACACTATATGCATTTAATCGTTCGATATGCTCATAGCATCTTTTACACATGTCACCGTTTCCTTAATAGGGTACGCTGTTAAATGTGAAGAGTCGACTCAAGCGAGCAAACAACCCCACCGAATCTACAGGGCACAGTTTTCGAAGGGGGTGGCCGTCTGATCTGCGGCTTTCGCCGACCAGAGCGCTAAGAATGAGTCAGAGCCTTGAACGAAAACAACACAGACTAATATTTGGACAGGCAAGCCATCAGGAGCGTTAACAAATAGATATTACAAAGTAGAGCAGTTAACTAAAAAGAACACGAGCAGTTCGATGCATATGAGAGACAGAGTCCCACAATATTCACCGACCGGGCCCGACGATGCACCGCTGTCGGAGGCGATTCGGCTACCTGAGTAACCGTCACGTTGCTTTGAAACGACGCCGCGCGCGACAAACGATTTCATCTCGAATGCCCTGTTACAAACCGGCCTACAAAAGAATGCGAATGCATACCCCAAAAGCCACAAACAAGTACAATAAAACGAGTGTGCGCTTTTTTCTTTGCCCGTGCGTGTACGTGCTGTGTGCGGCACGGGTACTTCGCAGTTAACCCTATCCAAACGTTTGACAAACGCATCGACTGATGACATACCACTTACCAGCGAGCTGTCCATAGCTGTCGCCGTATCCAAATGTTGTTAGCGGCCGTTCGTCGTGTGACAGGGGCACATAAAAATCTTTCCACAAAATGGCACTACTAGTCCTTCTCAAATAAAAAAAAATGATGGCCCAAGGCGAGGCGCTTGAAGCTCCGGCCGCACCAAGTCACCGGCCGCGCTGCATTGATAGCACGGAGGTTGTTTACATCCGGGCAGCAAGTTGTGCCGCCAGGGCAAGTTGAGTCGCTGCAGTCGGGTGCGTTGGCGCGCTGGCACGAGAATTTAAATTGTCTATATATGCGCAAGCAAGCGAAGCAGATAAACCTTGCAATTGTTTGCAACGGCGAGAACTGTCTCTTTGTTAGCAGCAGAGTTTGACAACACCTACCGCCAAAATAAACATTTTGAAACAACACGGCCGCGCTGTCTGCTTGTGATCGCGCTGGCTGAAGCATCTATACGGGTATACGTACAGTATCGGTTTTGTAGCTGCATGCAACCGTCGCGTCCTGCTTCCTCGTTCTAATTAGCATTAGTCCACGGTTGAAGTGCTGACACACGGAAACAACACAAGACTAACATGGCGACCGCCCGCTTGAGATGATTACCCCAGATGGGGAGTTTATTGTGGACGTGGTTGTATACAAGGAACCGAACGCCATCTCACAAATGGTGTTAAGTCGTTCTAAATCCTCCCTTTTGCTACACGGATGGGCAACGGTACTACCATGGAGGTTCGTCCACTTTTTTAGACCATGCCTAGGGAGTACATTTTTTGCTATAAGTACTTTTCAGGGCACATTACTTGATTAAAACTCCATTTCCGGCTAGTTTGCGTTTACAGTGTAGAGTACGACGCTGCGGCCTGTTTGTCACCGCCGATTCACGTGGTGGTTTTGCGTTCAGTTGCAAACCAAGATGTAGCAGCAGACGCCGCTCGCGGTGCACAACTGTGCTTCTAAGAATCCGCCAGCTGGGCACCGGAAGAAACCAACGACTCCGTTCCCTGTCTTTCCCGCGTGGCTGCGTCACCGCCGCCCGTCATCAATATACACTCGCAGCATGAAGACTCCACGGCAAGCCCAGCGTCGTCTACCTCTCCGTTGGCGACGTCGGGTAAGCGCGGACGCCGACGCACGTATTCAGCTAGCGGCGTCTACCTCTTCGTTGGTGACGTCGGGCAAGCGCGAACGCCGACGCACATATTCAGCTTCGACGCATGTTCCCGGGGAACGCTATCCTTCTGCTGACCACATCGAAGGACCTAGCCATTCGAAGCGAGCTTCACACGGCCAGGCGGTATCCCGAAAACGAAATGTTGAAAGTCGTGTGCCTACAGCTTTGCGCCGGAAGAGAACGGTGAGTCTGTCGTCCCCTCGAGGCGCTGATCCGCCGCTAAAGGCTATGAAAACAGCGGAAGATAAGATTCAGGCGTCTGAACTTCGTCAGGGCGACGGCCAGTGGGGAATGAGCTCCAACGTTAACACCAAGGCTTTCACGGCCACAAACCAAATGCCAGTGCCGGAAGAACCGGGCGCGAGTAACCCGAGTCGCGAGGAAGATGCCACGAAGCTCAAAGTACTAACCCACATCATTGGAGAATACATCATCCAAGAATCGTCTGAACCATCGCCTGACGACTGCAAATCAAACGTCATGGGCCTTGCATCTGGGATGCGTTTGCTGGACACAGACGATGACGTTGAGAGTGACACAACAGCCGACCACGCGTATATGAAGTCTAGCAGCTCAGCACGTGAGGAGCTTCCACAATGCGAACTTCCGCCTCTCTCGCCGGCACACACTACGCCCATGGAGACGGAAGAAGGACCATTTCAGCGGACGGAACCATCGGCAAATGAAGATCCAAGGACGTGGACCGTACAAGAGGTGGCGAACTGCGTTCAGGATCTTCCAGGCTGCGCGGCCTATGCAGAGAAATTCAGTTTTCATGAGATCGACGGTGAAGCGCTCTTTCTGCTCACGATGGATCACATCGTCATAACCATGAACATCAAAGCATGCCCTGCTGTCAAGATTTGGGACAAGATCAACACGCTGCGAGGGGAACAGTGACTCGCTTCACTTCGCCCCAGCGCGGTTAGTGTTCAAACTTAGCATTCGTTATGTCTGAACGTGAATTCTAAAGAAAGCACAAATAATTCATGTTCATTCCACTGATGGTAAACCGAGATATGGGGAGTGGTAAATAAAGTGTGTATTGTTTTGTGGAAACCTTTGCACTGTTTGAGTTTCTTGCAAATTAGTATTAACCATTTTTATGGCGGTAGTAACACGAAAATATTATTACAGCCTTGTCGCATAAATGAGTAGCAAAAAATGCTGACTTCTCGATAGCAAAGCTTACAAAAGTGACCTGAGTGTTGAGGAAACGAGCAATCTAAAGGCTCTGTCCCAAAGAAAACCTAGCCGACTGAGGAATCAATACACATAAGAAAGCCGTCGTTGTTGAAAGTCCACAGCACGTAATACACGTGTTTTTACGAGAAAAAAGAACTTTGGTTGCGTGGTACTTCCGCGAAGGTACATAAAGTGATAACGTAACAAGCCTTTATATGTGAAGAAACCATCTAAACGTTTTGCTATGACTTTGAAAAAGCCACGAAGGTATGATAGCGGCAAAATGTGTGACCAATAGGAGGCAATTTTTACAGTATTCATTATATTTATCTTTTACTGTGTTCTTCCTTGTTTAACGGGATCGTGAACTTTACATACACTTATACATACACTTCACTCATATAAACGCAGACGTGCATGCATGAAAATCTAATCTATTGTGTCTCAGGACTCAGGAAGGCTTTCTAAAACGTGCGACTGTTAAGGCCTAGGCAAGCTGAATAAGACTAACAGTGGGGGAAGAGGGAGGAGGGAGAGACAGAGTGGCTTGGATTTGGAAAAATGCGGTTGTAGCCGCGTCAGCGAGCTCGTTTTGGTACGGCGCACGTAAAAAGAAAACGGGGATGGAATTGCAGCGACGTTCTGCGGCAGTCAAGTCAGCTGTCACGCCTCCATTTGCAGCCTATTGGCATCTTAAAGGGGCCCTGAGATGGATTTCAAAGTGTTTTTGTTTGTGTAAGAAATTTACTCTATAGTTCTTGTGGAAGCAACTTCAAAAATAGTAAGCATATTCGCTCACGCTGACAAAAGTTATTACCCCGACGAGACAGAACTATTTGTTCGCTCGGCGGCTTGCGATAACGTAATAGTCCGACCTCGTCCGAGTGGAAGCACTCATTTCATGGTTGGCCGCTGGAATGTCCGCGATTTTTGACGGCGGCGGTTCTACCCGCGTTGGTTTACAGCGTCGTCGTTACCATGGTTACTTCAGCGAGTGGGTCGCACATGAGACGACGACGCCCCTTTTTTTTAACGCTACGTTTTCAGTCCTTGCGGACTTTGAGCAGGAGGTTCTGGTGATTGCGGAAGTCGACCGTGCATGCGCGACAGTTTCCGTGAACGGTAACTTACTTTTACCGTCGCTACATAGCGATAAGCGCTAACCACACACAGCGATTTTGCAAGCGACTTGGGGAGCGACGCGACTAGCGACGAACTACTTTTCGACGCTGACCAAGTCGCTCATCGAATCGCTCGGTTCTGGGTAGCAAGAAACAGTCGCTCGCCTGCCGGAAGTGGCCTCAGCGACTAGCCAATAGGAGAGCCCCTACGTAAGCACGCAACCTCCGGTTTCGGAAGAGAACGGGAGGGAGATTTGGCGCGCACGCAAAATCCGCGCAGACGGCGTTTGCGATGCAGCGGCAAAGAAAGCTTTGCATGGCAAAGCTTGTGTACATGCTGAAGCAGAAGCAAGAAGGCCCCCGCACACACTGGGTGAGACCCGTGTGGCAAAAACGACGTCAAGAAAGCGAATTCTTCCCGGCGTTCATGTTGGAGCCGAGAGACGAGGCGCAGAAGGAAAAGCGCGCGCTATCGCTAACCCAAACCAGTTTTAGAGATGCAATGAAGTGCAAAAAGCAAGGCAGAAGGACGTAATACTTTTGAGTCATGCTTTTTATGACAAATGAACAGAAAAAGATGTTTGTAAACAAACAGTGTACCAGGCGCGTTACTATGTGCAGTGCGGCAACATTGTAATCGCCGTCCTCAGTCACTCGAGCCGTCGCTGTCATGTGGTCGCCTCGGCGAGCGACTTCGGATCAGCGACTGAGGATCCTAGTCGCGTCGCTCGTAGCATCGCTGGAAAAATCACTCCATGTGGTTAGTGCTATAAAGAGGCTAGAATTTCTAGCGACTGTAGTAGCGAGCCCCCTGCGCCAGCGAAATGTACATACGCTCGCGTCTTGATTAGATCACCGTAAGGTTCCCAGAGAACGCCCGCCCCCGAAACATCGCCCACCTCCTTTTACGGGTGAAATATTCAATTTACTGAAAGACGCGCCCACGCCGTAAAATCAATGGCTTTAGCGCCGATGAGTGAACAATAAACCCGAATCATCTCTTCATGTGATGATGCGGTCACTTATTCGTCCTATCTGCGCTTAACCCGAAAGTTCGCCCGTTTCGAATTTCTTCTTGATATCTCCGGAGTTTTGTTTGGCCACATTTTCGTAGTTTTTCGCACCTGATCCGAAAGTTCGCCCATCTCGTATTTTTCGCTGGATATTACTGTACTTTGGGTGGGTGTTGTTCCGGAACTTTACGGCACAGCAAATGCACTGCGCTTGGCGCTTCAACCAAGCAATCTTAGTTGATGTTTATTACATTCTTGCTAAATGATGATCAGGAGTACGATAAATGATTTTTTTTCGGAAGAGCGAGCAAAGTCTCCGCCCCTACTCGAGCCTCACACGCTTCCAATGATTCAGATGCGTTTATCAACTAGCATAGCTCTTTTATGTTTTTAGAATCGTGTTGGGCAAGGTAATAAGGTACGGAATCATTACAATGTATCTTACTCATTTTATATCGAAATATTCAGCGGAGGCGTGAATTCTGGCTAATGCAATACTTGGTGCTAATTGTTCCCACTAGATGGCGGTGCCAACGTCATGTTTTCTATTTTTTTAAGCTCTACAGCAGAAGTATACAGCTTTTTTGAAAGGAAATTATTGTATTGTGAGGGTTTGATCTAAAACGTCCAAGATTCAAGCTATTTCAAGCGTAAGCGAAGAGTTCTGGGCAACAATCTTTTGTGTCATTTGCTTTGAGACGAATTCGCCAGCTGTCGCTACTTGGCAGCCAGTAAGCCGGAATGAAGAAACCGCAGAGTGCAACCCTTTCGTTTTCAGCGGCAAATGGCTACTCTTGCTTCAATTAACACGGTAAATGGTAAAGTGGGTAAAGCGCGCTATGGACACTAGGCAACCCGGTTCATTCAGAAGGGCGGGCGCACCTAACCACACTTTCCTGCGATCATGACTTGATGTTAAGCAATGAAATGAAACTCTTTGGCAGGAGGTGTCGTTACGGGTTGCGCATGCTCTTCCCCTTGTCGCGACCGGCGCAGAGAATCAGCTGCGCCAGCGTTTGGGCTTGAAATGATTTATTCAGCCCGCTTGAGCGAAGTTGAGCGTGCGCCTCGTGATCTCGAGCAGTGCCCGGCGTCGTCCAAGCGCTGCCTGAGGAGCTCCCGCCTTCGTCGTCGGCTCGTAGCTCCCTTGGCGCGCCGTTCGTTACAACCTAATAACTGAAACAGCATCGAGGCTACGCTCGAAACACAGATGGTGCAAAGAATCCTCTCGGGTACAGCATCCAAAAAACAAAAGAAAAGAAAACTGATGAAAGTCTTACACCAAACACCGAACGCTGAGCGATCACGCTGCGAGTGTAGTTGCTCCTCCGCTCACTGTATCCTTCCGCCGAGAACGGGAGAGCGTCAAGCCCGGTTTGGCCCGGCGCGTAAAGGCGCGACCACATGCGACGTTTTGGTCGCGTTTGGAGACCGTCCGCAAATCTTTGGTCCATTTTCGGCGTCTGCGCCGGATGTTGCTATCCTCAATTTCCGGTACCCCTCCGCACGCAACATGGCGGCTCTCGGATTCGCAACGGCCATGGCGACGACACGCGAAGTAGATAATGAAAAAATTGATTGGCGCAATGGAGGCGCGGCCAGCCCTTTGGCAGTCGAAACACCCGGAGCATCGCAACCGGTTCAAGAAGGGGGTGCTCTGGGACGAGATTGTGGCTGCAGTGCTGCCCGGCGCACCCGCCGCTGATGCAGGTAAACAGACCTAGCATCTCGATTGTTCTACTTGGCGTGTGCTGCACTGTTTCAGAAGGGAATTCAGTTTTGTACTTTATGTTCTCGCAGTTCGGTGCCTGCAGAGACGGTGGAAGTATCTCCGTGATAAATATCGCCGCGTGCTAAACGAGAAGCGGCGCAGCCACAAAAGTGGCAAAGGCGCCGAAGATGATTACAACGTGAACGACGACGACAACGACGACAACACCACCAGCACCAGCACAAGCGGCAATGGCAGGAACGGAAACTGCGACTGGCAGTTTTAGAAGCAGTTGTCTTTTTTGAAAGATGACATGATGGGGCGACCGTAAGCATTTCACGGTCTATTTTGGCGCTTGTGCATGTGCGGTGTGTTCGTGTTATCCGCTCTTATTTATTCCCTGCTCACATCACATGAGAGTTTGTTGCTGGGCTAGTTGGTGCATATTAAGTTTAAAAGAAACCAGCTGAAAAGAGAAACAAAGGACTAATGGTTACAACCTGTCCCTGTCAGTTTTTGTTACAATTACTCCTTTTTTTCTATGTTCAGCTGGTTTCTTCTAAACTCACATCACATGCTCGAGACTCGCTGAAAAGGTGTCCAGTTATCACGCGCGTCAGGTTATCACGCCTTTGCCAGATAGCTAAAAAAACAGAAATCCACCTTACCCCGTGTACATAAATGTTGCTCTCCCAACAATTGCATCCACATCCCAAAAACAGGGTTCTCAAACGGTTGCAGGTTGTTTAGGTCGGGAGTGCAGCCTACCATAATGTTGCATGGGTGCTCAGTGCAGCAATGGTGTACATTTTAATTCTGCATTTCAACACTGCCGTGTAACAAAACGGGAAGCAAGTTGCCAGCATAGTCCACATATGACTAAGTCCACGCTGCCTGCGGCACAAGCTTGGCCGTCGGGCTTGTCATTACAGGAGTAGCCATGCATGCATGCTGGTGCATGTGCATTCAAAAGCTGGTAGCGAAGTTAGGTGCAAGGATAATCGTTCTTTTTCTCCTTCAGGCACAAATCAAACTTGCCAAAAAAAACTGTACGTAGCGTCACTCTGTTGCAAAGGAAGCTGTAGCTGTAGGCCGTAGTCTGAAGCATGCTCAGAGAGGCGTGCATGCAAGCCTTTAGAGCAGCCGACAGCAGCATACTACTATGTTATCATTTATTTGTAGTTCCCCTGCACAATGCTTTTAGTAATTGAATATTTTCTGAAAAGTTAGGATACCACCAATGCATGTTTTCAATAGAGCCTAATCACATCAATATGAAATGCATGCTCCTGCTAGCGACAACTATACTTGGGTAATGGAGGGGTCACATATTTCACCAATATGTATTTTTTGCAGCAGTGTATTCGGGTCGAATCTTTGTCGTTAAACATTCATCAGCACTTGCAAATCAACAATAACACAATGCTGAGAGCACATATGTACACATTTCCAGAACGCATGGCTGATATTTGTCGTATTCATTCACATCCACAGCACTACAGGGAACTTGGACGGCAGTGAAGACGTAGAAACTGCCGAGCCGATCTTCAGTGAAATGTCCGCTCAGTTCGAAGATCTGGAAGAGATTTCTTTTCCGCGAGACGACGACGGGAATACAGGGTTGTCGCCCTTGGATGATACGCTGGCCGATCAGTTGACCCCAAGGGTAGCAGCCATTCCAAAAGGGCTGCCAGCCCCACAGATGTCCCACCCACCTCTTTGGCAGCCCACAAGGCAAAAAAAAAAAGCGCATAAGCTAAACTGCTTCAGAGATTGAGAATGAGCTCCAGAACGTGTCCCGCCAACTTGAGAAAACAAACCCGGACCTTGACGGGCACGAATATTTTGCACGGTCTTTGGTGGCGCAGTTCAAAGAAGTGCCAAATCAACACAGGGGCATCTTGCAAATTGCTGTGCTGCAATTGATTGAGCAGTTTAAACAGTTGCCAACCTAGCCTCATTTCTTTGTGCAGTTTTTGTTTATCGGCAAGTAGCTATAGCATCCTACAACTTAGGCCCACCATACGTTTGGATGATTGGGCCCGTGGAAACAATTTTACCTGGTTTCCTTTCATTTTTATTGCAATGATCAATTTGATTACTTCATGTTTGTTGCAATTGATTGATTGTGGGGATTAACTTGCCGACGCTACACAGGTGATAAGGCGCGCCGTAGTGGAGGGCTCCGGATTAATTTTGGCAACCTGGGATCTTTAATGTGCGCCGAAATCTTGAACACACAGGAGTTTTCACCTCCATCAGAAAAGTGGCTGCTGCAGCCGGGCAAATTGTGTTTTGCTGGTTATTACTTACACTTGCATCATTATGCCTTCATTGCATTCAACTGTACAAGAGCATGTAAAATACTATCACTTCTTTCTGCGCATTGCTTGATATTGATGGCTTTTCTTGTCAATTTTGTTTCTTTTTGCTTGCTGGACCCGCATGTTTAATGTTTTTTATTTGTTGGCAGCATTACTATTCTTAAACCTGTCAGTAACTTAAACAGACTGAAGGAGCCTTTTTTTACTGTTTTTTTCTTCTGTTCTCTTGCTGGCATACCATTGTGTTTCGGACTCTTTATGCTATTACCATGTTTAGATTTGTGTGCTCTGCTGTGGTGTAGTGGCGCTGTGGCATTACGGTATTCTAATAGGGTTCAGCATAATTGCTGAAAGGGAGAAAACATCTCAATTTGCACTTGTGTAAATGCTCCTTTATCACTAGGGTGGGACAACTGGTAAGCACTGTTGTAATGTTTTGGAGGGCTTCCCAGTACTCTTCTTAGGCAAGTCATAAAGGGTTGTGCAGACAAAATACAAGTTGGTTTTATTCGAAAGCTTTGGCGTTTTAAAGTGCCCACAGCGCTTCTTTGGCAGCAAGTGGTGCTTTATTCACTGAGGTATTAATCAATTTAAGCCATAATTGTGATTCTCCCACTGAATCGGTTTTCGTTGATTGAATGTGGGGTGTAATGCACCTGGCTCTCAGTCTGTGTCCGTTACTCTTCTGTTTCCATCAGATGTGCTGTTTGTAGCGATACAAAAAACGCAAGGAGGAATAATTCAGCGATCGTTGCCGCTGTTGGTAGCGATTCATTTTTTCCCTCTGTTAGAGTCAGTTGAATTGTTCATTGATGACAGGTGTTTTGTTTGAGTGCTGCATAAATACCTAGCGAAGAATTTCTTTTCATGTTATTGTATGTTACCCGCTAGAATTTTTTGTACATTTTTGTCAACCTGCGTTTAACAAATTGATAGTTTTGATTGAGTATACTTGCTGCTAGCTGGTTAGACTGTACTCTATTTACTGAAAATTGAGCTTGTGATCTGTCTTGTAATCATGTTGTATTACCCCCACTGCAATGCCCTATGGTGCTGTGGGTATAAAATAAATAAATAATGGATACTTTTTTTGCAAAACAGGTAGTAACAACCCTGGTGTTCTCAGGGGAATATTACGAGTGATTTCACACTGCTCAAATATTGGTAAAGGAGTTGCAAGCAGAATGCAAGAGAAAAAATAAATATGCTGTGAGTTTTTCTTGCACAGTTGGTATTTGTAAGGTCCACTTATGAGGTCAGTGGCCAGGCACCCGGGCTGCGCGTGAGAACTCGCCACTCTGTCTGGCGACGTAGCACTGCCAACACTGCAGAGCTGTTGACGCCAATTTGTCACGGCACGCACGGGAGACGGATTGTCTGGCCGACCGAATACCGCGGGGATAATCCCCCATTGAGAACGCAGACGACGCCGCCGGGTTTCCGAGAATCGTCGGAGTGCGCGCCGGGCGAGCCTCCATTGTTAACGCGCTCGGGTGGGCATAGTGCACTGTCGCCGCCTTTCGCCCTCACCCCGCGGGGTCGCGCTTGTTTGCTCGTCCGCGAACGGGCCGTTTACCTAAAGATGGTTGCGCCTCATTGAATATTCCGTAGCGCGCTGAGTGACAGCTGTCTACGTGAATTTGGGCACACCCTTACGGGTGTACGAATGCTACAGGGGCGTTCCCCAGAGAGCCTGAGGTCGAGGTGTTATAAGGCCGAACTTGGCCGTTAGAAATGGTTGTTGTCTGAGCGCTGAGCTGGGCAGTTTCCGGCGGGACAAGGAGTCTCGACCGTTAAAGCTTGGTTGGGATTTGTGAGCCTTCTAGGCTAGAGGTTAGGATCGCATCGGAAGTTTAGGGTAGAGCGCAGTACCGGGCAACTAGACAGATCCTGCGGTGAGACAGGGTCTCGGCCGTCCTTTCTCGAGCGGTTTGGGTACGCTCCGTGGATAGGAGAGTTGACCAAGTTGAAGAGCTCGAGTGATTTGTGCGCACTTGTAGCTAGCATCTAGCTGAGGTTTGAAGTTTTTCCTTTTATTACTCATGTACCCAATTTTCCTTCTGTAAATAGCTGTACATAAACTCTTCGTTTTACTTAATAAACCTCATCGCCTCGAGTTCGTCAATTCGACCGCCATCTCCAAGAACTTCAACACCACCGCCCCGCCAGCCTCCTGCCAAATCAACCGGAGCCCGGGCGATTGGGTTCCTGATCGACACCGGACTTCGGGGAAACGAACCACAATACATCATTACCGGCGCAGCCGACAGGATTTGGCAGAAGAGAACACCAGGCCACAGCCAAGGGCAGCAAGCGGACGCAAGCCCGCCTTCATCGGCACCAGCCGGGCTCCGCGCGGAGTGGAGCGGCAGAGCCAAGCCAGCGCACGGGGCGAACGACGCGGCAGCCGACCACTGAAGGTGCGGGTGAGTGGGATTCCTTGCGCTTCGTTGTGGCGGTGTAGGCGGAGTCTTAGGGTGCATTCTAGCCACGCGAAGCATGCTGGCGAACATGGCGGCAGGAGAAGGAAATGGGCAGACAGATGAGGCGCCACCTTAAGGAGGCTCGGCAGCAGGAGGATCTCCCCAAGTGGAATCCGAGCCGATAACTCCTAAACAAATGGAATTGGAGTTTCAAGAATGGGAGAGAAAAGAAGTGCGCGAAGTGGCAGAGTGCCAGGAGGAAAGAGCTCCCGAAGCGGCGGAGCGGGAGAGAAGAGAGGCGCGAGAATCAAAGGAGCGTATACAAAAACTGCGGCTCGAATCTGAAGAGCGGTTGCGAAGGTATGAGTTCGAGCTGGAGCGGAGAAGGCAGACGCCTTTACGCACGGACACCCGCGGGCAGAAACAATGGGGCACAGACCCAGCAAGCCCTATGGCTACAGCGAATTTGAATGTTTCTGGCCAAGGCTTGGAAGTTGAGCATTGCGATGACAAAGTAGGCAGCCGCGACTCCCTGCGCGAGGCTAGCACTTCCACCGGTGTCGAACGTGTGGAGACGGACGTTGGGATGAGAAGCGTCGAAGTAAGCGCGTCCAGGGATATCGGAGAGTGGTGTAATGAAGTGATGCTCGAACATGACGAGCAGCCTCGCAGGCAAAGTTTGGGGATGGAGCTGCAGCGCATAAGGGAGAACCCTTCGAGCAGGCCGAGTTATGCACTAACAGCAAAGTTGAATGGAGGCAGCCCCTATTTCAACTTGAAGCCGCGCGAGAACGAGATAAGCGGCCGTAGCTGCGCACAGGTGGCGTGCGGTAGAGCACTGCATGGGCCTGATATTAAGGCCCGAGCCCGGCCCGAGCCCGCTTCGCGAAGCCCGAGCCCGACCCGGGCCCGTAACACCTAGCCCGAGCCCGGTCCGGGCCCGGGCATTCATAAGTGAGCCTGGCCCGAGCCCGGCCCGGGCCCGCCATCTCATGCCCGGGCCCGGCCCGGCCCGGCAATTTATTTTTTGGCCTAGGGAGGGCCCGCGCGTGTATGACCAGGCCCGGTCTTTGACGCTAAAGATAGTTTGTTTATTATATTCCGAGCGATCAGACGGAGCATCTAGTCTGTACGAACACGTCATGAACTGAAACGCAAAAAATAAGGGTTTAAAACAGCACATAGTTTAGCTTGCACCATCTGCAGTTCACGCCACATCGGCGTAATAACAGCTGGTATTCTTACACGAGAGACATCATCACCTTCGATGGCCAGACTCTTGGCAACTTCACGTGGTTGTCTCAGCCACAAGTTGGTATTGCTGACATTTTTCGATCCGCATTTGAACCAACGCGTATGTACGCGCGTTGAAATATTTTCCCTGGAGTGGATGTTAAGAGGTGGTGTTTCTCTGTAACGCAAGTTTGATTCCCGGCCATGGCAGCCGCATTTTGATTCGTGCGGCATCTAAAACACACGTGTACATAGTTTGACATAGGTGCACAGCTCCAGAATGTCTGAATTAAGTCCCTCCCCTCTTGGGCATTCCTTGTAACCGTATCTTTGGTATGTTATACGCCTCGAGATTCGCGATCGCTGCGCCGCCTGCCGCCACTTCTCCGCGGCGTTTGCGGGATTAGCGCTGCGTGGCTGATAGGTGGTCATGCAGTGTTTTGGTTCTCTTTCGCTTCTATTTGACTTTCCGCGCACTAAGCAACTTGTTATGGTGACGTCTGTAAGCTAACTGCACGTTTAGGGCTCTTAAAAAAAAAAAAAAAGCTGCGTCTTGGTAGAGCGCTCTAACGCAAAGTAGAGCTACCCGGGGAGGCGGTTCTGCGCGCTTCGTGGCCGCTGTTGCGGGCGTCGGCGACGGCAGCAGCATATCACCGCTGTCACCTTCGAACACGTCAGCACAAGTGAATTCTATTTATTGTCGCCTCGTTTAGACCTGATATTGGCACTGTAAGAGGTTGGTTCGTTTTGTAGTGCAGACAACAAATGCGGCTTTGCTTCGAATATGTACGTCGTAAAAAAATATGTTTCGGGGATGTGATAACCCAATATCTGACAAAAACTTGTGCCTTTTATGGGAATATAAGCCACGCGAAAATGATAAGTACACTCAAAGGCTGTACATTGTCAGATATGTGCCCACTCATGCCTTATAGTAAGAACCAAGGTATATGTTAACGAAACCACCGGAAAATGAATGATCTGCAAGTCAGGAATAAATAGAATAGTCGTACAGGAATTAAAAAAAAACGAGTGCAGCCTCTGAAATGCTAAAGACGTTTGGTTGAGCAAGGTAGTATTCACCATGCAGACCAACTAGATGGGAAATGCACTATTTCGCTAGACATGGGGGGGGGGGGGTTGAGGAGGAAGACGCTCAACTATCGTTGTTTACAAATGCGGAGCGAAATCAACGAATGAACGTTTTAGTAATGACACACACAAGCTGCGTGTTCACTTTTCGTTTGTTTTCGCCTTCAACTAACGGCTGATCACTCGGCGGACGCATTTTTTGCAGAATACAGGGTAGGCAGTTCACGAGCAATACGTTGGAAGAGTTGATTGATTGATTGCAGGGTTTAACGCGCCGACGCAACGGAGACGATGAGGCACGCCGTAGTGGAGGGTCCGGATTAATTTTGACCACCTGGAGATCCTTAACGTGCGCAGAAATTACGTACACACGGGCTCGTTGGAAGAGTGTCGTATCTGATAAGAGTCTCTGATTTCGGTTTATGATAGATTCTGCAGTCTCCCTGTGTCATATGACGATTTTTCGAAGAAGAGTTTGGTCACGGACGCGGATTACTCTATAAGCCCATCTTCGCGCTTCTCGTGGAGGATAAATGTAACCGATGAATCTTTGCGAGCGCTCACCTCGGGACAAGATGACACGTTAAATTTGTCGTCGTGTGCTGACTCCGGAGTGTAATTTTGCATTATCCATCGTACTTCTTTGGTACAATGTTTGTGAAATTTATGCCGCATTGGCTTGTTCATGGTACTGATCAATATCTGATATGTGATATTGGCAGGCGTAACAATTGCGTGCTGTCAGGTATGAGTGCTCCGCTGGATTTTGTAAGTGCACAGAGTCGATTTACATCATAGTGTGTATGGCCGCAACATGACCATCGGAGGAAACACTGCTTACGGAGACACTGCCACTAAATTTCAGGGCAGCGGAATTGCAATCAGCTGCAAGCAAATGCTGGCTTCGGGACGCCGGCCTGTGACACACGCCTGGCGCTCATATATATCTCACTAATATCGCGTCATAAACGTTTATACTCTCGTGAACACACTACGTTTGCAAACAGAGTGCCTGCTCCACGTTATTCGGTATTTCGAACGCGGACAAACGGTAAATCGCTGTCTTGAACGAGCCCCAAAAGCAACGGCGACAGGGGGGAGCGGGCCTGGGACTCCCGCGCCTGCTTTCGAAACGGGCCGCTAGGGGGATTTCAGTGGCGCCCCTACAGGCCGCGCTCGAGGCGTATACAACAAAATAGAAAATCTTCATGCGGTACAAGAAATGTCATTAAAATTGCAGTATAGTGACCATCAGACCTAGCAAAACACGTTTTTAAAACAATGAGTACAACTAATAGCACGAAGCGCGCAAAAATAAACTAAGAATATTCAATGTGATGCTCTTTTCTACACTTCACGTTGAACCTATTGACAGCCGTGCCTATGAATTCAAGCCCGAGCCCGGCCCAGGCCCATGGCGTCGAGCTCGAGCCCGGCCCAGGCCCACGGCATTGAGCCCGGGCCCGGCCCGGGCCCACCAATAATCGACTTCGGGCGGCCCGGCCCAGCCCGCGGGCCGGTCGGGCCCGGGCTTTCGGGCCGGCCCACGGCATTGTGCTCGGGCCCGGCCTGGGCCCACCAATAATCGAATTCGGGCGGCCCGGCCCAGCCCGCGGCCGGGTCGGGCCCGGGCTTTCGGGCCGGCCCGGGCCCGTGCAGTGCTCTAGCGTGTGGCTCAGCCGGGAACACCTGCATGGAAAGGGAAGCGAGCGCGGGGATCATCACAGCGAGCGCGTCCAGTATAAGAGCAGAGTCAAGGGGTAGCCCCGCTGTCGCGAGTGTAGGGCCGCCAGTTACTTGTGCACCAGACACTGCGCTAATGCATGCTTAACTTGCTGGCATGGGCAGTACCCAAATTGTAATTGGTGGACCGGAGGGGACTGGAGTCGCGCAGGAAAGTCTGGGGGCCCGCCGCGCTCCCAATTCCGCTCGAAAGTTGCACGAGAAAGCGAACTCCGTGTCGGGCGTTCAGGAACTCTCCCAGAAGAGAAAGGAGATAGAAGACGAAAAAGCATGTGACGAGACGGAGCGAAAAAAAGACGGAGTTCACGATCAGGCTGAGGGAAAGCACGAGTTAAGGGCGGATAAGGGAGCTGAGAAGGTAGACTGGGTTGAACATGCAGAAAACGGAGGAGAAAATGAGAGAGAACGCGAGAAGGCGGAAGACAAGGAGCTGAGAGCATTTGACGAGGACAGGAACGATAGGGAGATGTCGCGTGGGTTAGGTAGTCTTGATGGTGAGAGGGTTCCCGAGGGGACTGACGGAGAACACCAAAAAGCATGCGTGGGGACTGCGAAACAAAGCATGAGAGCCCCCGAGGAGGTTAGGAAGGAGAGAAAAAACCATGTGAGGAGACAGATGCCGAGGAGACAGGGGAACGAGACGCAATCAGCGGTGTCGCAAAACCGGTGTCCGAGATAGAGCTTCGTAGCTTTAGTGCCGGTTGCGGCCATTACCGAGACTTAGTCGGGAGCCGCTCTGGAAAGGTTGACGCACTAAGTTTTGCGACCTGGCAGTGTGTCACAGGCTCGGGTTCTGAGTGGTGCCAGGATGAGTTCGTGCTGGGACGGCTGAAAAACTGTCTTGGTCAAGCCGCTGCTTAGAATGCACCTAGCGTGCACGAGCGGTTTTTGGTAACAACAGGTGCTTGTGAAGTTGCTGTTGTGGGGTAGTCTGTGCGTAAGGGAGAGAATGATCCCGAGAAGGTCGTCGCGTTCGCGGGCCGCCATTCCGCTCCAGCATTAATCCTTCGCTCCCGCTGCCAGCACGCAGCATTGCCTTACGTTGGGGCATTGGAGAGGCATGGCCACTTGGCCTATGGGACAGGAAGCGAAGTCTCATTTTGCGATACCACTCCGTCTTCCCCGAAGCTTTGTTCGCCTCATGGGGCTAAATTGTCGAGACCTGCGTTGATATTGCAACGCTCCACGGTCTGGGCCATTTGCAGAGGGGTTTGAAATACCCGAATGCACTACCCTGTTTTCAGAATGTTGCTTGGGGAGGCCACTATTGAATTGCCTCCCAGCCTCAACACCGCCACGACGGACGTGAACGTTACCATTCACCCGTCTTTTTCTACGGTGGTGTGTATGTGTGCGGTGTTTGTGCGCGACGTGTTGTCCTTGTTGCTCCATTCGTGCGCTCAACTGAAATTTGTGCGCACCACACGTGAGCTGAAGCACAGCTGAACTTTCTCGAAGGAACGTCGTCATGCTACGACGTCAAGGAGAACATTTTCGTGCGTGCGCATAGTGACAATACAAACTTTCTTATGGATTTTTTGTTGTTGGCTTCAGAAGTGCCTGTGTTCTTAGCCAACCCTTGTTCCTTTTGTTCTTGTTGTTGAGTGCCGGAATGGTTGTATGTGTTTGCAGTTATAGCGAGCATCAGCGCTATAATTTGAGGTGCCTCGTTGTTCGCAGGGTTTAAGCGCCCCGGAGACGCGACCCAATTTCTTTCTCACTCGCATTTAGTGGTTTTAGAATGTTTATGTTTTTGGTTTGCAGAGTATTCCGTCCCTTTTCAAGGGCTAGTTAATAGGTTGTGTTTGTAGTCGTGGTGAGAGAGAGTTCGGGTTAACTGAACTGCAGAAATGAGAGGGGGCTCATTTGTGGTTATACCTAGCTCCTTCCACATGTTTTTTTTTTTGCTGTTATCACTCAATGAGAGGTGAATCGAGTGGCCCTTTTAAATTCCTTTCGGGTTACTGAACCAAAAGGTCCAGTAATCTTCTTAAAGGGGGGAGTTGTAAGGTCCACTTATGAGGTCAGTGGGCAGGCGCCCGGGCTGCGCGCGAGAACTCGCCACTCTGTCTGGCGACGTAGCACTGCCAACACTGCAGGGCAGTCGACGCCAATTTGTCACGGCACGCACGGGAGACGGATTGTCTGGCTGACTGAATACCGCGGGGATAATCCCCTATTGAGAACACAGACGGCGCCGCCGGGTTCCGAGAATCGTCGGAGCGCGCGCCGCGCGCGCCTCCATTGTTAAAGCGCTCTCGTCGGCATAGTCCACTGTCGCCGCCTTTCGCCCTCACCCCGCGGGGTCGCGCGCGCTTGCTCGTCCGCGAACGGGCCGTTGACCCAAAGATGGTGGCGCCTCATTGAATATTCCATAGCGCACTGAGTGACAGCTGTCTACGTGAATTTGGGCACTCCCTTAGGCGTGTACGAATGCTACAGGGGCGTTCCCGAGAGAGCGTGAGGTCGAGGTGTTGTAAGGCCGAACTTGGCCGTTATATAGAAATGGTTCTTGTCTGAGCGCTGAGCTGGGCAGTTTCCGGCGGGATAAGGAGTCTCGACCGTTAAAGCTAGGTTGGGATTTGTGAGCCTTCTAGGCTAGAGGTTAGGATCGCGTCGGAAGTTTAGGGTACAGCGCCGTACCGCGCAACTAGACGGATCCTGCGGCGAGACAGGGTCTCGGCCGTCCTTTCTCGAGTGGTTTGGGTACGCTCCCAGGATAGGAGTTAAACGAAGTAGAGGAGCTCGAGTGATTTGTGCGCACTTGTAGCTAGCATCTATCTGAGGTTTGAAGTTTTTCCATTTATTACTCATGTACCCAGTTTTCCCACTGTAAATAGCTGTATATAAGCTCTTCGTTCTACCTAATAAACCTCATCACCTCGAGTTCGTCAATTCGACCGCCATCTCCACGAACGTCAACACAACCGCCCTGCGAGCCTCCTGCCAAATCAACCGGAGCCCGGGTGATTGGGTTCCTGATCGACACCGGACTTAAGGGAAACGGACCACGAGCATCTTTACTGCATTTTTTTTCGCGGTGCCAGAAGCTGGCAAAATGGTTGCGGACTGGAACGGCAAGGAAATATTTAAAAGTGTCGGGCTGGAAATGGTTAATCAAAGGACCCACAGAGTGGCAGCACGACAGGCAAACCGCTATGCGCCATTTGGGGGGCTCTTAAAAGAGCCGTTTGTGGCTTCTGAGCTGAAGGCTGGCGTGGTGGACTTCGCTCCAGTGGCACAATGCCAGAGTCCATGGCACGTCGTCAAGACTTGCACAGCAGCTGGACCGTTCGCAGAGGCTGAAGACAAGTGGCCTCACATGGCCACGGAAGCCAGTCAGACCACAGTGTGCGAAGAATTTAGTGAAGTGGAAGCAGGCGCTGTTCCTTCAAAAGCTTGATAGCTTCCGCTTGGCAGACACCTGGTTGGCTCCACTGCCAAGGCACCTCCCCAGAGTCGCTGCAGAAGTAAGCCACGAACAGGTTCCTGGCCTCTGCCGCTTCGCTCGGGAAGTTCCTGGCATGGGTGGTCTCCAGAGGGAAGTAGCCAGGGTCCGCGCCATCCCCTTGCACCTCTTGAATGCTTGGAAGCCAGTGCCCTGCAACAACGTTGCCAAAGCTGTCCTCACTGTCCATGTACACAGATGACTGAGTGTTCTGGACAGTGAGGAAGTTGTGCAGAACACAGGCTTGCTTGATGACAAAGTCGATGTTCTCGGGTTGCAAAGGGATGGTGCGGAATAGGATACACCATCGTGCAGCTGTAATACCGAAGGCGTTCTGGGCATACCTCCTGCAAGAGAAATAAGGCAAAGCATATGAGGCAGAGTATTTTTTTATAACTGAGGTTGCAATAAGTACACACCTTTCATACAGAAAAAATTGCGTCATTTAAAAAAATAAGATACTGTTTTTGGCCCCACCAGCACAGCGTTCACAATTAAAACATGTAATATGTGTTAATTAGCCTGTTCGCTATCGTGTACCATTGTATGCGGGTGCTTGTATACCGCTATGGGTGTGTGCAAACTCCTGCAAATTTGCGAGACCGTGTTCCAATTGCTTTTGACGGCACCTGCACATGCAATGCCAGAGCACCTCATCGTCTCTTATAATCCTCAAAAAGTGCACAGCATGCCTGGGAGGCACAGTAAAACCAGCGCCTCGTCCCACATGCCACCACCACATCAAATATCGTTGCAGCCATCGGTGGAGAAATGTTCTTAATACAGCCGCAGCTGCTTGGAGCAATGCAAGGAATAAGGAAAGCAGCGCTTGTGGATGACAGCAAGATAGAGTGAAGCAGATTGCCATTGTCCGCGCCCTACGTAATGTTGCATACATGTGACGAGATGCGAGATGGCACGACAGATTCGGTGCTGACTGGCCCTATTATTGATAACTTTTCAAATTCGCTGCATGAAGTCGGACCGTATTCAAGCATGGCGCCAGCCTTCCCTTCGGGGGAAAATGCACTTGTTTTTGTTGTGCACCCTGCTATAGGTCTGCGGTTGTAAGCACCGTGAGCAGCGGAGTCTGTTGGACCGTATAAAAGCATTGCCCTAGCCTTCCATTCGGGGAAAAAAAAACTCTTGCTTTTGTTTTGCGTTCTGCTACAGGTCTACGGTTGTAAGCACCGTGAATAGCAGAGTATGGAATTTCAAAGTGAAAACAATGCTTCTTATGCTGAGGCATTAGGAAACCCACGAATCGCGCAGAAGAAATACCGTCCACACGATTGTTCTTGCCAACACCACGCTGCAAACCACACTTTGCCTCTGGAAACGCCCTGGCTGTGCGGCAGAATGCAACCGTACATATGGCGCTGGTTCCGCTGCGCAGGTAGTGCCGTCGCGGGGTCGCAAGCCCCGCGCTTACACCCTATACGTCACCACCGCCCCACTTGCTCCCGCTTTATCATAACACAAACAGCTGGCTGCTGTTTGCACCAGCGAATATTTGTAAGGGAAATGAGGAAGGGAAATGCGTTGCTGGATTAGCAATTTCTCAGCAATTCTCAGCCTCCGATAATGTCAAACCACCATCTTACTTCAAGGGAACCACCCGAAATTGCACGCGTAGTGCTCGTGCCATGCGGCTTCAGCACATGGCACGAGCACCACGCATGCTAACATTTTTTTATATCTTACAAACTGTTCCACGCGAATTAAATTTTTTTCTGGGTCGTGGTTTTGAAATGTTTTCCTAAAAAATACATATTCTCAATTTTTCTACTATCGGTGGTTTGTTATGCACAAATCTTTTATATACACAACTCTTTTATACACAACTCATTTTGTTCCACAGCTTGACAAAAACTTTGAATTTGATATTTTTTTTCGCACCCATGATGTATAAAAACATTTAAAAAACTGGTGTTATTTGAAAGGCCGTTAAATAATGTGCAATTGTGTTCCTGTAATTCATGCCTAACCAAATTATTTTAGCAGAAAAAAAAGCTTTCTTGGAACCCTGATAATCGGTCAATTTTCCAGTGGTCACGACAGAGGCATTCATAATTACTTTTAAAAGACATCTGTGCAGCAGAAACTCTTGTGCACCATAGGCATTTTACTTGTTTAAACATTTGTGTGCCCAGGATGCTGCTATTGGGGCTCCTCTCGGTTGTTTTCCTATCGCTCTAAAAATATTTCTAAAATATTAATGCTCGTTCTACCTGCTCCAAAAGCCGATTTTGCTGCTCCAAAACCTACTTTAGCTGCTCCAAAATGACCTAATCACATCCCTGAACTGAAATGTTCTAAAAAATCAGCTGTATCCTCTTCTTTCGGCCCAACCCTTAAAGAAGTGCCACATAAAAGCTGGCAAAATACCTTGCACGGCTGAGACGGTAGTTGAAGACCCGCCTCTCGTCCCGCAGCTGCTTGGCATGAAAGGACCTGAGCAAATCCTTGCGCAGCTGGAAGGCCTCGTCCCCCACAAAGGCAAATGGTGCCGCTGTGGCACTCGTCCCAGGCAGCAGGCCAAGGCTGGAGATGTCCAGCGTCCCGTTGGCAAGGGCCCGCCAAACTTCGATTCTTTAAAAATTCCCCAGTCACTCTTGCGGCCCTCAGCTCCGACGTCAATCATAACATATTTGTACTGGCTGTCCACGACAGCCATCAGTACAATGGAGAAGGTGTGCTGAAAGAAAGAGCTCAGTATCACTGAACATATACCAACATGTAAGAAGTACAAGAATTTGACGCAATCGAATTAAAATCAACTGTGCTCTGTCAAAACGACGATGACGGCAGAAAGTTAACTTTTCCAAAATTAGGTCCAAAACCAAACGCGCCAACCCAGAAGTGATCTGCGATCTCCTATTGGTCGAGAGTATGACATAATAGTGTGCGCTCTTTATGCGAAAACCTGTTTCTTATCACGATGGTGCACTGCACTGCGAGTGGGCTCTGTTGTGCTTTACTGATACAGGTATTACATGCCCTTTCCAAGTGTTAAACTATAATCATCATTAGACACAACGGGTGCATGTTTTCTATTTCTGCACGCCCATGCACCCCTCTCAAAATGATTGATTGATTGATTGTAGGGTTTAACGCGCCGACGTAACGCAGGCGATGAGGCGCGCCGTAATGGAGGGCTCCGGATTAATTTTGACCACCTGGGGATCTTTAACGTGCGCTGAAATCTCGTACACACGGGCGTTTTTGCTTTTCGCCTCCATCAGAAAAGCAGCCGACGCGGCCAGGAATCGAACCGCGACCTCGTGCTCAGCAGCGCAACGCCTTAGCCACTGAGCCACCGCGGCGGGTCCCTCTCAAAATCCGAACTGCATCGATGTTGGCTTCATAACATGAGAAACCCAGGTGGTATTCCGACCACAGGAAGCGTTTTTTGTTCTCTTCACCAATGATTATCATCATTATCAGAGAAAGTTGTATTTTTTGCAATGTGTTTTGGGTGAACTGCAAATAAAATCAGTGACACGCCGAAAGCTTCCCTTTATTACTCACTTTGTAGTTGAAGTACAAGCTGCCAGATTCGGCAGGTGCTGTGATGGCCACATGTTTACCATCTACAGCACCTAGGCAGTTTGGAAATTGCCACCTGTTTCCGAAGCCCTGAGTAATGTGCACCCCGTCCTCTTGGCTAGGGACCTGAAATGATTTTGTTTGCACTTTTACATATACAGCTTTGTCAAAGTTGAACTGGTGTAGCTTTAAACAGCTGGGCTATGGTATGGTTCAGGGTTTTTTTTCACCACTGTGGGCGTCGATAGAAATTCCGCCCACTGCCTTTGGTAGGCCACGCACCACTCCCACAGACCCACCCGTCTGAAATGAGGGCCTCAGGATCCAGGAGTGGCCACTGTGCGAAAGCAGCGCCAATGGAAACGGGCCGTACCTCCCTCCACCTGGTTACGTGAAAAGGAGTCTGAGCAAGTGGCTTTCAAGTCTCAGATTGCGTGCAAATCTTTGAGACAATGCCGCTTTCTTATTTTTTTACCGCGCTGCTGCACCACAATATTATGTATTTCACTAGAAGTGTTTAATTCTTGTGATGAAAATTTGAAATTCTTAACTCCCGCCCCCCCCCCCCCCCCCCGCCACGTTCTCAATATGGCCCTCTCGATACTTTCTGGGGAGAACTCTGTTATAGTTATAATTACAAGTGGCAGTAGCAAGATGTTGCGCATGACACTACGATAATACACTGCTACCAGGTTGGGCCACTTGTTGCTGTCGCGTGCAAGTTCAAAGCGACCACAAAAAGGGGTCCGGTGGCTGTGTATTATGTAGTATTGTGTGCATCAATGGTCTGCCATAACTTGTACAGTTACGTTCGTCGTGCCACTCACCAAAATCGCTCCTTAAATGTCTACCGTAAAGTTCCGAGCGAATGCCCACGCCCGAAACATCGCCCACCCCCTTTTCGTGGTGAAATATCCAATTTATAAAAGACTCAAACGATTGCCCACCCCCTAAAACCGCGCTAGCTTCGATGCCTTTGACAGCCCGAGGAGCTCCCTCTGCGGAAACGTCCCACGGCTGCAAACACCTCACACGTCTCGATTTTTGAAGAGATGTTTTCGGCTCTACTGGCAAGAGAAGGAGGAAGGGGTTGTAGATGGGACGAATAGAAAATAGGAAGGGGTAGTAGAAAGGATGAAGAGCGGGGAGATAATTGCCCAGTTGAGATCCAGGTACCCCCGTTTTGGTCGGTGGTATGCCACTTTTTGTAGTCTTCGCGCCCGACGCGAAAGATCGCCCTTGCTGTATTTTTCATTTGATATCTCTGTACTTTTGATGGGCGTTCTTTCTGAACTTTACGATAGTCAAAGATAGCACAGCAGCTTTGTTATAAAAAGTGCTTCAATTATTTACAGTGAACATGACATCACCATACTGTGTTTGTGGTGCTACAATAGTCAAACAGCCATGCATAAATCACTGCTAAACATTAGTATAATATCACGCCGGGTAAAGGCTCCGTACCTTCATATATTCCTCCTTCAGGCGAGCCCATATTGCTCGGCAGGTGGTGTGGATTGCCAGCCTCGCTGTTTCGACGCCCACACAGTAGGCAAGGGCCACGTGCTTAATGCCCTCGCCGGATGCTAGATAACTGGCGCGCGCGACACACACACACACACACACACACACACACACACACACACACACACACACACACATACACACACGCACACGCACACGCACACGCACACACACACGCACACACGCACACACGCACACGCACACGCACACGCACACGCACACACACACGCACGCACGCACGCACACAGCACTGTCACTCCCGTTAAGCGCCGCACGATTTACAGTGTGTCGTTTCGAACTTGTCGGCCTCTCACAGATATGAACCACAGCTGAACTCACAGCTCACAGCTGAACTGAATGAACCACAGAACGCCGGGGCACGCGGTCGTTTCACCCCCCCCCCACCCCACACTGCTCCCCCTTCCCCTTTACCCAGGAAAAACAAAAAAAAAGACTGCCCAGCCACCGCCCTACAGCCTGTCTGGACCTGCCGAATCACGCAGTACTCGTTCGTTGAGATGCAAACACCAGGTAACTGCAGGCGCTTTCAGAAAGGCGCCTTGAAGAAGCATCCAGCTCTGCATCGACGGACTCCAATTTGATCTGCAAATGCGTGTTTCCTTTTTGTTAGTTTACATCCTGGAATAAAGTTTTCTGTTCCATCGTGCAAACGTTCGTTTTGTTCAGATGAGCGTGAATGTGGCTTACATCGCATTATCTGAGCCGCATCGGAAGGGCCCACGTAACAAGAGCGCGAGAGAAGACGATGTCGCGAAATTGGCTGCGCGCACCGCCGCGCGACTACCGCCGGCGCACAAAGGCGCTCCAGCGCTCCGGGCTTACAGTGCCCCGCTGTCGCGGCGGGGAACCACACTCCCGCTCATTGGCAACCGGAAGCAGTAAGCCTATGGTCAAACCGCTCTCACCCTCGCGGTATACCACAATGCCACACCTCGCTTCCACGGGCGTCCACGGGCGGCGCTGCATGCGCCGGCGGCCACGCGCTCGCAGTGTCGCGTTTCAATCCGTGAGCACTGTACATCAAGCGGAGTTACCTTCTGTGCTGGCCATCAAAGAGTTTCGAATGTGTTCCTTGATGTGTCGTTTTGGGAGGGCGGACGACAAGGAGCTATGATTTCTTGTGTGAACACTGGAGGCCACAGGCTTTAGGACATTGGCGTACTAGAAGTGAGATGACATGCGTTTGTGTGAGCGTCCTTTAATTTTTGCAATTTCTAGCACACCCCAAAGGCGCCCGCAGGGCCGCTAGACATGCCGTGGGCGGACCGCACAGCGGGGCGATAGGTCACGTGACGCTATCACGTGGCATTCAGCGCGAATGCAGGGGGTAAACCCGTATATGTGCTCGGTGAGTACACCACCTGCATTCCCCGTCTCCGCTTGGGCACGTACCTAGATCGGTAACTCAACGGGCTCTAGCTTTGGTACTCTATTAGTTCCAGGTTCGATTCCTGGCGGCGCCAGGAAATTCTTTTATTTGTTCGTGGAGTTTTCTGTTGACACCAATGGTCGCGAAAGAACCCTTTGGGGGGGGGGGGTAGAGGTGAGTGAGTGAGTGAGTGAAAAAGACTATTAAATGCCGGCAACAGACGTAGTGTTGCCACTACGCCCGGACGGAGCCACTCGTCGGTCCTTTGGCCACTCTACTAGACGGGCACCGTCACTACTCACTGCAGTGGTGGTCGTCCCCTTCCCCGGAGGGAAGATGACGCCCCGCAGCTTTCACTCCGGTGCTGCCGTTCGAGAGCCGACAGGATCTGCTGGACAGCTGAAAGTTGGTCCTCCTTGCTGTAACTTCGCGTGACGTCTTGATACCACGGCGGGAGGTCGGTCCTGGTTGAAGCCTCTACTGGTCTAATCTCACAGTTCCACAATAAATGGGCAGCAGTCGCTCTGGCGTTGTTGCACAACACACACGTGTCGTCTGGGTACAGTTCTGGTGATATGTGCCGCATTATGACCGGGGTCAGTAATGATTTGGTCTGCAGTTGTCTGAATATTGATGCTTGCTCTCTAGTTAGCTCGGTGTGTGGCGGTGCCATCACTCTTCTATTGTTTCTGTAATACTTGGTTACACCTTGAAAGGTGTCGAACCTATCTTTGGTCTCCATCCACCACTCTGCAGACGAATCCATTACTGTCGCGCGGCCTGCTAATTCTCGCGCTACAGTATTAGCCGTCTCGTTGTGATTGGCCATTGTCTGTGACACATCGTTCCCTGCATGGGCGGGGAACCACTTCACTGTTATCCTCCGTTTGTTAAGGTTCATAGCGGTGAGCACCCGCACTGCTCCACTGCACATTCGGCCTTTGGCAAAGTTACGCACTGCACCCATTGAGTCACACAGCACTGTTGTTGTTTCTGGGTCGGCGATGGCCATGGCGATGGCCGGCTCCTCGGCATTCTGTGCTTCGCGTGTTGCGATGCTGGCTGCTGTTATTGTTTCCCCTGTCTTTGCATCAATGACCACAGCCATGAAGCATCTACGGTCACTGTACTCGGCTGCGTCCACAAATCTGATACCAGGCACGTTAGAATGTTGTTCAAGCATGACTTTTGCCCTAGCCACTCTTCTTTCCCTGTTGTGAGTAGGGTCCATGTTGCGGGGGATAGGATAGACCCTGGTTGCATTCCTGACGTCAGCCGGAATATCTTCTTGCTTGTTGAGGTGCCGAGTTTTTGACACCGTTTGCAGCCCTAGTTTGGCAAGGATGGATCTGCCAGTCTTGGATCCCTTGAGGCGCTCGAGTTGTGCTACTCTCTGGGCTTCACTGATTTCCTCTAGCGTGTTGTGAATACCGAGCTCTAGGAGCTTCTCCGTGTTTGCCAGATCGAGGACACCGGTAGCTGCTTTGTACGCCTTTCGTATGGCAGCGTTCAGACGGTTACGTTCATGTAGTAGCCATTCGTGGAAAGCCGCGGTGTAAGCAATGTGGCTGATTGCGAAGGATTGGATCAGCCGTAGCAGGCTGTCCTCTTGCACACCAGATCTTCTATTTGCCACTCGCTTAATGAGCTGCGTAGCAGCCGCGACTTTACCAATGGGACGGGTGACAGTCTCCTTGTTTCTACGGTTCCTCTCAATCAGGAAGCCCAGCACTCTGATCTTTGTCACCTCAGGGATCGCTTGCCCGTTGTTAGTTCGTAGCTTGATGTCGCTGTCTTGCTTGAGCCGTGTTGTCGGGGGAATAATCAGTAGTTCTGATTTACTCGGGGAGCCGACAAGGCCCGTGCCTTGCAGTTGATCTTCTATGGATTCTACAGCTTGTCAGAGAGGATTCGATGTGTCCGTCGCATCCACCTGGCACCCATAGTGTAATATCATCCGCGTATATCGTATGTCTCAATTCTGGTACTGTTTCCAGTCGTCTTGCGACGCCAATCATTACAAGGTTGAAGAGTAACGGTGAAATCACCGACCCTTGGGGAGTTCTACACTTCCTAGCTTCCTTTCTTCGAGGGTGTGGTCACTTGCTTGTATCTGTGCGGTGCGCTCCGAGAGGAAGTCGCGTACGTAGGTGTACGTCCGTGTTCCCATCCGCAGGGCGCATATCTGGGAAAGGATTGCAGAGTGCTTCACTTTGTCGAAGGCACTCTGCAAATCCAGTCCAAGTATGGCCTGGTTGTCCTTGGTCTTGTTGTCAATGATTTCAGCCTTGATTTGTATCATAGCGTCTTGAGTGCTCAATTTGCTTCTGAAACCGAGCATAGAGTCCGGATATAGTTTTGTACGTTTGCCATCGATTCATGAGGACGTGTTCCAGCACCTTCCCCACGCACGATGTCAGGGAGATTGGGCGTAAGTTCTCGATGCCGAGTGGCTTGCCTGGCTTTGGGATTAGAAAGGTCTTTGCTGTTTTCCATTGTTTTGGTAGTTTGCCTTCTTTCCAGCACCTGTTGAACAGGGCCGTAAGGCTGGCTATCGCCGGTTCGCTGAGGTGTTTGAGCACCTTGTTTGTTACTCGGTCCGGGCCGGCTTCTGAGCGGCAGTTCAATTCCTGAACCGCCGTGCGAACCTCCCAGACTTCAATGTCCCTGTCTAGCTTGTCGTTGGCCGGTCCCCACTAGTCGGGGTGGCTTTCCTCAGGGTTGGTCGATAGATATTTGTTACCAATCTGCTTGTACATCTCTTCCTGCCCTAGCTCTCTCATTGCCTTGTTCAACACTTTGCTTAAAGGAGTACTGACGCGAAATTTCTCGCTTTCAGTTTTTATGCTGTAAAGAATACCTATTGGCCCAGTAAATACGAAAATCGAACCGGAAGCCGTCAGCCGCCAACACAGAATTCATTATAGCACGCTTATTGCAACCAATTTCAAATTCCGTCACCGCGCGGGAAAATGGCCGTTCGAAGGCCAGCCTGCATGCGGGCCAGCCTTACGTCACGGTCTCACCCGTGACGTCAGGGACGTTTTTCGTTCCTCCATCGTGTGCTACGATTGCACATGGTCCGCCCTCGCCCGCGCAGTCGACATGTCGTCGCAATCGTCAGGCTCGGATGAGTCGCTGCCACCCGACAGACAGAAAAACTTTATTTGGCCAGGTGATTAGGCCGGCGATGTCTTCGCCGTCGTCCGTTTTTTAATATCACTGCGACTCGAACCGGCGCAGTCCGTGATAGCAACAGCTTGTCGCCACTCTTCTAATCAATCTGATCGCGAAAAAGAAGTTCCTCATGCGAGAAAGTAGATGTTAGTGTGTTGAAAAATTGTGCTAGGGGTTGTTATCAGCGCTGAATTTAAAAGTGGCGTTCAGATATTTGCCGCGATGGTAAGCCTACGCTGACCGGCGGCGGAGGTCCGGCGCTCCGACCCAGCACTGCCGGCACAGCGGTGCGGCGAGTGGCCGACAGATGGCGCCACCTGCGCGCTACAATCAAAACAGGCCACGGCAGCGGCAGATGTCCTGGTCACCGATCGCTGAAACGGAGATTATTGCCAAAATAAAGCTCCATATGCGAAAAAGGGGATGATAGTGTGGGGAAAAGTTGTGTAAGGGATGGTCATTCGCAGTTGTACAGATACCAGCGATCAAATAGTCGCCACGATACCAACGATAGTAAGCCTAAAGTTCCCAACACCCAAGGTGACCCGTGCAACCCCGATCCCGCTGGCTTGGGCGACAGTTCTAGCGGCCGCCGCCGTGCGCGAACTCAGTCCACGTTTAGCGCTGCATGTGGTCGCGTGGAAAAAAATGCATCTTGGCGTCGTCGTCGATTTACTCGGACAGGATTCGCATACCGCGAGCTTGCCATAGCACAACTTGGGTGAGCTGGGCGACGCGCACCGCCGCGTCGCCGTGGTGCCCTTCGACATCGCGCACCGAGCGGTGCCGGCACCGCGCAGTTTTCGGCACCAGTGCAAGGGAATACCATGCGCCGGCCACGAACTGAAGAGCAAAGACGTCGAACACGCAACGTTTACAAGCATTGCTCACACAGCTACGCCCACGTCTCCTGCCCAAACGAATACCACCGACAACAGCAGCGCAGGATATCGTTTCCGGTTCCGAAAACGACCATATGACGTCACCCTGAACCGGCCAGACACGCAGGCCGATGTTTTGTCACGCCGAAAGCGATTTCGCTAGTGCTGCCGATTTGTGAAAGGTCGTGGCCTGGGCAATCAAAATCGATTTCAGATGTGATTCCGGCCTCGGATCGCTGCAAAAATTTCTGTGAGGCATCTGTACAAACTACTGAAGCCACTGATATCATTTTTTGGGCGTCAAAATTTGGTGTCAGTACTCCTTTAAGTTGTCATGTTGGCGATACTTGGTTCTGGTCTCGTCCAGCAGGTGACGCAGTAACGCCCACGTCTTACCCACATGTAGTTGACCATATGCTGCATTGCAGATCTCTGTCCACTGTTGTCGGCAGAGCGCAGTGCAGTGTTTTTGGATTGCACGGTTGAGGTCGGCGACCTTCTGCCTTAACTTTCTGTTGTTACGTTGCTGTTTCCACCTCTCGTGGATGGGTAGCTTCGCTTCTATCATGTGTGCTAGGCGGTTGTCGATTTTCTCAATCTCCGGTACCGTCTCGATTTCCTCAGTTGCGGCCTTAGCGCTTTCCAATATTTTACTTGTCCACGCGTCTATGTCCTGGATTTCTTCTTCTTCCCTCGGTAACAGGGTGCGATAGAGATCCCAATCCGTCAGCTTGTGTATTCGCTTCTCGAACGGTTTGTCTTCGACGGGAACCTTTATTTCTAGGATGTAATGGTCGCTGCCTAGATCGAGGCCTGTATTGGACCATGTTGGAAGTCTGCTATTGCTGGTAACCCTGACGAAAGTAAGGTCTGCCATTGTGTTTCTATCTCTTATGGAGCCGGTTCACGTTGGTTGTGCGGGGTCCGTCATTAGGATTAGGCTTTCTTCTTGGGTGGCCTCCAGGAGGTCTCTTCCCTTGATAGGACTCTCGTCGTATCCCCACTCCCTGTGATGAGAATTGAAGTCACCGCAAATAATGAGGTTGGCGTTGTGTCCTGCTATTTTGATGACCTTACTCATGAGAGTTTTGAATCGCTGTCTGTGGTTGCTCGGGCTGCTGTATACGTTGAGGATGTATATACTCTGTTTCCTCTTCTTTCCGACGACCACTTCTGTGATGATGTGCTCGGCCGATGATTTCTTCAGACCCTCCCTTTCTTCATAGAATATTCCTTTCCTTATCAAGGTACATATTCCCCTTCCTGAGCCGTTGATTGCTCGACTCGGAGAACAGGCGTGCACCCCGTATCCCGGTAACCGTACGTCCTCGTTTAGGGTCTCCTGTAGTACTAGTATGTCTGGCTTTCTGGTTGACTGCATGATTTGGACCTGGAGTATTGCCTTCTTGCTATGAAAACCGTGGCAGTTCCACTGCCAGATGACCAGGGTCTTGTCATCTACTGCGCTTGGGGTGTTCCTGTCCGTGGCGACATGCTAAGGTGTACCTCATCTCTTATCTGTGGTACGGCAGCAGGACTGAGGCCTAATTCGACTCTTATTTGTTGTACGGCTGCAGCCATGTGCTGCTGTACCACTGGCGGCACGTATTGCTGGACGGTCGTGCTGATATTCTGCTGCAGGGCCGGCGTAACCTTCTGTTGTATGATCGTTTCCACACTTTGCCTAACTGTTTCCACGAAATCTTCGCGGATCTCTTTCTTAAAACTGTTGATCGACTGTACTAGGCTTGCCACCGTGCCTTCTAACTTGTCCACCCTGTCTACTAGTTTGCGTTTCTTTAGGCTTTCGATGGCCCTTCTCTTGGGTAATGGTTCCGGGACCCCTGCTGCTTGTTGATTCTTTCCGTTAGTTACCACGTCCTCATTCATCGGCTCGGCTTGCTGCTCCTCCAGCACTTGCTGAGGCTGTTGCCCTTGTTGCCCTTGCTGCATTTCTCGAATCTGACTTGCCTGTAGTACTTGTTGAACTTGTAGCTGCTGACTAATCATTTTGATCTGTTCAACCATGCTTTCGATTGTTCTGCGTAACTGCGCGTTCTCTTTGCGGAGTACATCCACTTCATTTTGTGTCACCTTGTCTTGGCTTGCCTTGTGGTTGTTCGGTGTGGCGGACCGCTTTGTAGATTCCCCTTTCGCAGCGTCGTTTTGGACGACCTGGCTCCAGTAGACACTGTCCTTCGATTTAGATCTACCCCTGCTTAGGTCTCTCCTGTTACTTGTACCTCGTTCCGATCTCCTGCTTAACGAGCGTGGTTGCCTTCCCTGATTCTTAGTTGAAGCACTTTCAAGTTCTGGGAAACTGTTAGGCGCCAGGTCCTCCTGCACTTTCCTGCGCCGTTCTTCTTCAGCTTCCTTCCTTGCCCATCTTCTTTTGGTCACCACGTAAGGTGTCTTGTATCTGTTCTTGTAACCGTTGCTCCCGGTGGGGTGGGGGCCGTTACACAACCTGCACTGGGGCTGGCATACCTCGTCGTGTCCCCCCTTTGGATTCTTCATCCCGCATTCGGAACACGCCCGCACGTGCGGTGTTGGGCAGACATCTCTCCGGTGCCCGGAGAGATGTCTGCACAGCACAGCACACGTCATGCAGAAATCGAAGTGCTTCCGGTATAAGCGGCATTGTAGGATACTGGAACCGCAATACCCGTTCTCTTTCGAAGGCGACAATGATGGTTGGGGTGTTGCCAATTCTCCTTGCTCCTATAACCGTTGGGTTCCTATCCGTGATCAGCTTGGCTAAAATCGTCTCTTGCGAGTGGTCGAGCGGCGTGTTTCGTATAACGCCCTTCGTCGTGCCCTCGGGTACCGTCGCGTACGCCCTCACCTCGTACTTCTTTCCGCTGATCTCGACCTCCTTGATCATCGAATATTTGCATTCCCGGGCATGGTCTGGTGTACTCACGATGATAATGTTCTGCTCCTTGTTTGCCACGAAAGCGTCTTGCTCCGTATCGGTTATGGGTATGCCTGCTGCCTTAGTGATAGCTGTCTCGATGGCCGGGAGCGGGGTCTTCGCCACGCACAGTCCACCACGCGGTCTTAGTATAATTTTGCCGTCCTCTCTCGGTAGGTTAGTGTTAAGCCTTGCTGCCATCGTAGCTGCTGCCGCTGCCTCGTTGCAAACGTCTTGGCTTCCGTTCGCGCTGCTGGCACAGAGCCCAAAGCTCGTTCCTCCCTTGGCTTTTTATTGCGACCGACCGTCGTCCAGCCTGCTTTCTGTCCTTGATTGTCCGATGTCATTTCCTCTCCTGTGACCTCTACACACATCCGGCCCGTGTCGTCAGTGGTGAGGATCCCTGACTCCTCGGTCTCTGTGGGCATCATTTCTGCTTCAGCCGTCTGTAGCGGCGTTAGGCTTAGCTGGCTATCAACGCCATGTATTGCGTTCCGAATCGGTTAGGTTTAGCTCCGAACGGAGAAAACAATCGCCAAAAAGATTCGAAGAAATCGTACCTTCTGAATAATTCCGGTATCGGCGTGTGCGCGATGACCTCCCAAATCTTCTGGAACTAAAAACTTTCCGATACCAATTAATTTCGACTCGTTAATTAGCATTAAAGCGGGAGCACGTTTGGAACACGACCGCTCGGCCTGCTGCTGATGATGATCCTCGGGGTAGAGGTAAAAAGCTTTGCTTTAAAATGAAGTAGTTGGATTAGATTGCCCCCAGTAGCCACCAGTGTAGCGAGAGAAAGCAATGAAAGATGCGCCACTCGTACAAGCCCTGTCCAAAGCCTGTATGTGGAGTGTGACAAGTGGTGCCTGGAGTACCAGCGAATTTATGTTGATCTTTTATATGCTTGTAAAATATCATCAATCGATAACCATCCTTTTAAACCTGTTTTTATGGATACATCCACGTCACAGCTGTTTTTAAATCGTCCATCTCTGTCTCTACCTTTCTCACTTAGGGTGAGAAGGGAAGCTTCTGAACTGTCAAACTCCTTTTTGGACACATTCTGAACATCTACCATTGACTTTATAGCCCCCTGGCAATCTCGCCCTGTATTGTGTGACCTGCCCTTTACACAATTACAGAAAAGCAGGGTACCACAAATCGCGATTTCACAACATTTTCAGTATCTGCAGCAAAAATACCAGGCTGCCAAATTTTTTAGTGATGCATCGAAAACTTCCACCGCGGTGTCTTGTGCTGCGCACGGACCCAACTTTACCGCCTCTACATCGATGCATGTAAATTCAAGCATTTTCACGGCGGAAGCGTATGGCATTTTTCTTGTTGCTGGTCACATTGTTCAACATCACATTCAAAAATACATCATCTACACAGATTCACTCAGCGTTGTACGAGCATTATCATCCCAAAAGCGTTCTAAAAATCACGTCATAAATCTAGTTTTTAAGACTTTAATGTCAGCGTATGTCAAAAATCTCGAAGTGATTGTATGTTGGGTACCGGGTCACTGTGGGATTGCGGGAAATGAGACCGCAGACCAAATGGCCGCCGCTGCGGCACACACGAACACAGTGGACATTACAAAAGTACCGTACACCGACCTCAAGCCATACATAAGAGAACACCTTCGCAGAACCTGGCAAGCCGACTGGAGCACACAGACAGACAACAAGTTACACTTAATTAAACCACACCTAGGACCATACACTACTGACTCACACAACAGATTCATTGAAGTTGCACTAGCTAGATTGCGGATAGGTCACACACACGCAACACACTCCCATCTGCTCACTGGTTCTCCAAGACCCTTGTGTAGCAGGTGTGGGGAGGGCCTATCTGTAATTCACATTCTCATTACATGCAGAGCACTCCACAGAACAAGACGCAAATATTTCCCACGACTATACAGACAACACATCCCACTACATCCAGCACTGTTTTTAGCGGATGATCCCATAGTCCCCCTACAACGTACTTTTAGGTTTCTTAGCGAAATCAAATTTTTACAGCTTATTTCCTATCACGCGTAATTCTTGCACGTAGTTTCATGCCCTGCACTATCACACCCTGGCCTTTTACACCAGCCATCCTCATCGTCTCACTGATTTTACTATTTTAATCTCTGCTCTTATTGAGTAGTCTTAGGGATTACATCTTCAACCGTCATACATAACCATAGCTTTGGCGCTCTTTGCCCTAGTTGGCCTTGCGCCATAAACATCCAATCATCATCATCATCAAGATGCGCCACGCCCTAGTGGCGCATCCTTGGTGCGCGCTGCCCTGAACCAATTAAGTCACCTCAATAATCAGCAAATCGCATGAATCGCATTTTTAATGCGTTTTAACCCTGCCCTGAAATATTATCATGAGCTCATTATTATCACCACAGCTCCGCATGCCCGAGTTTCGCTCAAACTCGGGCCTTCTGTAATAGCACCCCTGAAGTGAGTGGCAGCAGTAACTTGGCAGAAACCCAAAATTTAAAATAATGTTGGAAGCGAGATTTCTTTTCCGAATAACAAAACATTTCCGTGAATATGCTTTCATTTTGTCCAAGGCAATTTTCCTTTCGGCTTACAAGAAATTATATCGCAAAGACTTTCTATCGCACACCTCAGCGGCCTACAATTTTATGCCGCCATTTACAGCGCGCCACAAGGCACGTTTCCGCACGTGCGCAGCTTCGTCCAGCTCAACTGCGCAGATTTAGTCGCTGCTGACGCTTGCGAGCGCAGTGCAACCAGAGCCCTTGCTCTCACCCAGGTCCCCATCCCTCTCGATATCCTCTCTGACTCCCAACAGGCATTTCGAAATTACATTAAGGAACGCATCCCTCCCCCCCCCGCCCCCCTCTGCCCTCAAAATTGTTTTCACCAATCCCCCATCCGACCCCTTGACGCTGGTGAGGAGTCCGGCCCACACTGACATGGGCGTTAATGAGGCGCTCCCTCACCCCCGCTGCAGCTCACATGTGGCGGCTCGTACAAACACACACCTTCCCCCATCGTCCCCAATAGGCCCACGCAAAACCCCACATTTTTCCTGTCCTAATTGCCAGGAATGTGGGACCCTGGACACCCACTACCACTCGCTTTGTGAGTGTCCAGCTTCCACATAACCCCCTCTTCCCTACCTCACCCTCTGGGAACAGCTTCTCTCTCTTCCCATCTCTCTGATGATGATGAAGGTGATGATTGTTAATGGTATCCTCTTTGTAACGGGGTAATGACGTGTCAACTTACCAAATAAACTAGTATATCTATTATTTATTCTCTTCGTTTAATTGTAGCTCTGCTCTTAGGGCAGGCTAGAAATACTTTATTTTTTGTTACAGGTGGCAGCTGAGGCAATATTTCCCTCTTTGATTTTCCCCTCTCAACATTCCTCGTACCATATTCCCCTCTGTCCACCAGCATTCAAATCTTCTTTTAGACTCCTCGATAGCCTTGAAGTAACTTCCTCTGTACTACCCTTAAATCCTAGAGCTCCTGGAATCCGAATATTTCCCTCTGGAGGATTTGGATGCACACTCACGTTCTAAAAATATGTGCCGCAGAGTTTCTGTTTCTTTCCCCCAGACCATGCATATCCCATAATTTTCTGTATACTTCTCCACAAAGTTCTTAGTTCTCAAACAATCTGCACCAGCTTCAAAAAGCAAACAACTGTCATTGGAATTGTCGTAGAAATTTTCTTTTCTCGTGTCAAATTTCTTAGCCCTGTACATAACTAACGACGTTTTAGCTTCCATTTTTTCTCTCCATTTATTTGTTTCTATCACGCCTTGCTTCTTTTGCGGTTACCTTGGCTGTCTTTGATTCTCTACTGTTCTATATTTCCGTATTTCATCGTTATTCTTCTAGTCTTCCTTAACCACTGCGTGTCCACGCTTTTCAAGTATAGTTACCTAAAAACCTTAGCTGCCCACCTTCGTTGTTCCATTCCTCTCAACCTCCCGTCAAGACACGTTTTGGTCTGAGCTTCTTGAACTTCAAACGACGCCCAGCCCATACCTCCCTGTACTACTTCGTTAGTTGTTTTACCGTGCGCTCTTAAGGCCAAACGGCCTGCCGTTCTCTGGTTCACTTCAAGACATGATAGAGCGTCTGATTTTAAACAGAGTACTGCATTCTCAAACGTTAGGCCCGGAACCATTACTCCTTCCCCATTCCTCTGACTACTTCGTATTTGCCATACCGGCACAGAGCTCTATGCTTCATTATAGCTGCGTTTCGATTTCAATTATTATTGAGTATCTCCTCGTGAGTTCTTAAGTAGTGGTCCACTTCAGAGTTGTGGAGCTACCCCACCGGAATTGAAATCACTACGAATTCATTCCAAAATTTCCCACACCCTAATAGAAGGGGAATGGAATGGGAATAGAATTAGGCGTCTTTTGCCCGGAATGGAATGGGAATGGAATGGGCTGGATGTTTTGACGAGCTGTGCCGATCTTCCGGTGGAATCTACCGCCAAGCTGGCTCTTGAACTACTCGTACAGTTTGCAAAGAACTTGCTTGCAATAACTTCTCCCTTTCTAGGGAGGTGCTTGGGGGATGTTAGGAAACTAGGGGAGGTGTCCAGAAGGCATTGACAACTGAAGATCTTCGCTTGGAGGTACTTTTGTATCCTGTGGGGGGAAGTGTAGAAAATATGGAGGGATGCAAGAGACACTCTTTGGCAGCCATGATCGCTAACTGGTTACTTGGGATCTCCTCAGTGTGCGTGGGGCTCCTAACAAAGCGAATGTACAAAAAAACAAGCTGTACAATTTGATCCGAAACCGCCCTCTAAGAGTTCCCGGCATGCATTTTAACAGCATTGCATGAGCGTCAGAGGCAGCTGAAAAATGCGCCAGATTGTGTCCGGGAACGGGAACGCTCTTCAATAGCGTCTGATGTTGAATAGGTACTCTTAATGTCAAGACAATCAACAAGCGAAACTATAATATTCTGGATGAGTTCGCGACTTTCTTAAAGTTAGCGCCTGTTTCGTGACGCTGTTTTGTGACCCTACCCTTGTGTGACGCAGGCTCGGGCTGAGACTGGCGGCTACGTCTACCACAGTGTTGCCCCCACGCCGCCAATGGACAGCTCCGGAATGCATTGCACCTGAGGAGGCCAGAGGTGCCTCAGACTTGCAAAAAGCGTGACTTATGGCTCTTCCTCACGCCGCACGGTTTCTGTGCCGACACTCCATTTTCCCACCTTATTCTTTCACCCCTGGAGGTCAGGCTTCCGCGACCGTGACGATAGGTGACCCATTGACACCACTGGATTCTATGAGCAAGTTAACAAATATAGTTTGTTCGGCGTAAGAGAAACTGGAAGCGTCTTTGAAATAGCGGCGTGTCCCGCATAAGCACTTCCTCATGTCGCTAAGGAGTATTACTAGGTGCCTCTTCGCTTGGATAGTGGAGCAAAGACGGCAGGCGGACGATTGGTAACAGCCTTGAATCGTCGGTCCTGACGTCGCCACAGACAGGTAGCGCCGAGTGGTTTGAAGTACTTCCGCACAGCTCGTCAATTGCGGTGCTCGTAGCACATTCGTCGAAATTTTCGGCGCGTTCTAGTGTTAGGAATTAGGGGCGCTCATGCTTGGGATGTAATTGCCTTCCAGTCCAGTGTCCGTTGCCTCAAGGCTCCTGCCGTTGGTCTACCGTTCTACCGCATTCACTCCTTCCGCACTTCTTTGCAAACACGGCCTGAAACCAGAAGTGCCATCCGTAAAGCCTTCGAGCCCTACTGCAGATCGCGCGGCCACGCAAGATTCACCTGCAGGGGCGCTTTTGTGAGTCGAGACAGATCATGCCGAATTAAGCTGGCGCGTAGTCTTCTTGCTATGTGCATTTGTGTTTAGTCTGCTTCCACAGCGTACTTTGTGCCCAGATGACGTCTTTTTGTGCTGTAGAGCCACACATCAACTGGGTAGCGCCTGTTCGCCAAAAGACTAGTCGCCCTCCCTGACACCTTCTTCCGCCCTCAGAATTCTCCCCACCGCTAACTGTTTACTCTCTCTCCACGGGGAGGAGTATATGTGAAGGCGCCGCACTTCCTACATGGACGAGGCCCTTTGATTCCGCCAGCCGCAAGCAGTGGGCCACACCAATGCAGTGGCGCGGTACGTCCGTTTCGGTAAATCACGGTCCCCGACAGACGCCTTGGGTATGGTACCAGTAATTGATGGCTCGTTGTTGATGCTTCTATGATGGGACGCCGATGTTGTGGCGTGATGACAGAAGCCTTCTTGATGATGATCTGCGTTGGGGCCTGATGGTTGCGGCAGGACGACGATTTGGCAGCTGCGGCAGCAACTGGGCCACACATCTGAAGCTGTTTGTCCGACACTTGCAGATAACGGGATTTCTGGCCGTCGTCAGCTCCGTGACCGGCCATCGTGACCGCCCCCCAAGTGCACGTCACCGTCCATATCAGCCGTTTCTGCTGGCCACCGCCAGGGGTGAACGGGCTAAAAGAGACGCGGCATCCCGGCTCCGTCACTTGGCAGCTGCGGCAGCAACTGGGCCACACATCTGAAGCTGTTTGTCCGACACTTGCAGATAACGGGATTTCTGGCCGTCGTCAGCTCCGTGACCGGCCATCGTGACCGCCCCCCAAGTGCACGTCACCGTCCATATCAGCCGTTTCTGCTGGCCACCGCCAGGGGTGAACGGGCTAAAAGAGACGCGGCATCCCGGCTCCGTCACTTGGCAGCTGCGGCAGCAACTGGGCCACACATCTGAAGCTGTTTGTCCGACACTT